>NC_089140.1:136912354-137512354 GCF_009819655.1 Sylvia atricapilla
TTTTCTCCATCAATATTTTTCAGAAAAGGATGCTTAACTACAAGAGTTTTGTCTCACTCACTTCGTAAGTCACCTAAAACTGTGATAGTGGGATAGGTATGACCTTAAAAACTGTAGTTTCATAAAGCCATATGAGCATAGATGAGTCTACATTTGTCTTGCATCATATTCTGTGAAACAGTCACATTTTTAAGACAATAAGAAGCAACTATGTCATTAATAACTTCAAAAATGTTAGAATATATTAAAAAATAAAATAATGTTTTAGCAACTGGCTATAAGTAATTTGAAATATTAACATCTTATAATCTTATTCTTGTGAGTCTGTTACAAGGATTTCTTCTTAGAAGTTTCTGATTCAGCTGAAAATTAGACAATGATTCGTCTTTGTGCCAAACTGACACTAGTAAATCAAAATCAGAAACAGCAATCACCAAATAGAAGCATATTTTATATATAGTAAAAAACCAAATATTATTCCTTGAGACAGTAAATAATTTTGTTTACCATGCATACCCCTGCTGGAAGAGAGCTAAATTCCAATTGCTGATGGCTACTTCAAACATTCTATAGTATCAATGAAGTATTTCATATATCCAGGTTGTTAAAAGGTAAACGAGCTATATGTAACAGTTAATACACATCTCATTTCAAACTTAGATTTAACACAAGCCTATATAATCTACAGCACAAACTTTGGAATTGGTAAACTTCTTTTATTTAACAAATGTGCTTGTCAGCTTTTATTGAAGACATTTAGTTTCAAGAAGATTTGCACAAATTGAAAAACGTAATGTGTAGAAACAGCGTAGAAACAGCAGAGCTGTCAATATCCAACAGGAAGCTAATTTACTACACATGTACTTTACAAGCCTTTACATATCCCTACTGTAAATAAAATCCCCATATACTTCTTGGAAATTTGTCCTTTGACATGCAAAGTACACACAAAATGTACAATACAAAATGTGCTTCAAATCCTTCCAAATATGCCAACAAGCAAGAAAATAAGTAGTCTTAAGGGTATGTTTTCAAAGTTCTTGTTATATGTTAGCTTTAGTTTGATCACACTCAAGGTCAGTCAGAATTGCAGTGCTTATTATATGAACCTTCCCCTTAGAATACTGAAAAAGTTTTTTTATGATATCAGCATTTAAAGTTGATTGTGATGGAACCTTTAAAATAAAAATTGAAATTTGGGTAAGATGAGTAAATAGCTTAAAACTTTTTAATGAACTTTCAAAAACTTCTGCTTTTACTAGTTATCGAACAGTGTCTTTATTAATTTTTCTGAAAAATCTATAAATGGCAAACCAAAGTTGAGTGGCATCCCAGAATCAGTTTTATATAAGAGTATAGCCTTAAAGTAATTCTACTTTTTAGTCTGCTGTTTATAAGAATAAACACTTCAGGAAAATGGTGATGATTTATTACTATATTCTGCATATTTTTAAATTAGACTAGCATTACTGAAGTATGCTATTGATTTGGTTAGTAGATGCAAAGCAGTCAGAAGTGCAGGGCCAAGTACTTTTCTTGATCTATACATTCCATTAAAGTATGTACATGACAGAGAAAGATTAAAGCATTTATATAAACAAAATAAGATCCATGGGTTTTATCGATGTATACAAACATTGATCATGCTATAATATATTTATGCATTTATTGCATTTATCCACTGCTCCACAGTCTCTTTCAAAGCTGAATAGAAAACATGAGGGACCAAAAATATTTTCAAATGACAAGGTATAACATCAGGAAACAATATTATGAACTAAAATATTCCATCAGTGATATGCCTGATCTATAAGATTATTGATAAAAGGATTACACTACCAAATGTTGTTTCTGGAAGGCAGAAGAAAAATTTCAAAGGTTCCATCTCAGTTTGCCACCAGACTTGAGCTATCATTTCACACATAATGAGTCAACTAATTATATCAGATATGAATCTGTATGGCTTCAGAACTGAGAAGAATATCTTAAATTAGGCAATACAATAATTACTATATTTTACTTTTTAGAAAGAGATACTCAGTAGTCCCTAAATTTTTTGTGCCTTCATAGTAGAATTTGTGATAAATCCAGCAGGTATCAGACTGCTACAATTGTTCTGATATAGATTAATAATATCTTGAATTTTGTTCCAGAGGATATTATTAAATAAATCCATATACAGTACTATGAGGAAAAAGGAATCTTGCATTTTCTCTTCCTCTATATACACACTATATAAAAACCAAATTATTCAAAAAAAAATATGCTGACTTGTGCACTCTTTATTCCCTAAAATAAAATTAAAATTAGCTAAATAGAAGGCAACAGTCTCTTTACATTCTGAGCTGTTCTGCTCATTTATAAACCCAAAAGCAAAGAACATGTTTGAGTGCTTGATTTAAACTGAAGTTATAAACTCAGACACAAATAAGAGGCAGTAACACTGATAAGTATTATCCAGTCTCTACAGGGAAAAAAAAATCCTATTGGAAAAAATAATTTTCTGAAAGTTATAATTATGTACTTTGGTCTCCAATTATTTTATAAGAACTTTTTCAAAGGAATCATTGGGAACAGAGATCTAATTTCTAACAAATTTCAGTAGGTGTACCTTCTTTCTGTGCCTTGGAATATATCCTTTATAACCCACTCCTTGGGCAAAACACCAACTCAGAAGTAAAATGGGAAAAGGTTTTATTGAATAGTTAATGACTATCTCGAGAACTTTCTACAGCTTTTCAGAGAGAGCATTCTCAAGAAGGATGTGTTCCAGACAACACATTTTCCAGAGAGTTTTTCAATATGCATATCTAGTTCCTGATGAAATTAGCTGCCTGAAGATTTTTCAAGGAAACTAGTGTTCCAGGTGAAGTACTCAACTTTTAAAAATTTTAAAACCTACAAAGCAGGATGGTGTGTAACAGAGGCAGGTATATGTTCCTCAGAACGGCTTCTGAAGGCAAAGGGTAAAGATAGAAAGCTGCACATACTTCTATATGTGTGTCTGTTTTATCCTGAGTCTTCCAGTGTGAAAGTAACTGGATAAATATTTTCAGATGTGTAGTAACATTTTCACTCCATAAAATGGGACATCCTACCAGTAAAATAATGACATTTCTAAAGGTAATGAATCTTTTCTCCTTACATGACTAGTTAAGTATTAATATAAGATACAGTTTAAATGAGCTATATATTAGATATTAAGGAATAAATATGAATTAAAATATCCTTCGAAGAATGTAATATATTTAAGAATGGTTATGTAGCATAACCATAGTTTCTTTGGTTCTTTTGCAGTTACATATTATATGAACAAAACATAATCCAAAATGAAACTTTGGATTCAGCTTACATCACAGAGCACCTGTGTCCTTTCAAATTTAACTGAATCTTTGAGCATCAGACAGGATGAGAAAAGTGAATGGGGAGGGAAAAGGCAGAAGAAAACTTGGACATTCACAGATCATTAGAGAAATCAAAGCTAGAAGATAAATGCTTAGTATTATTACAGGGGATTAATTCTCACTAGTTGGAAGTCACTTTATTATTGAGCCCCCTTCTTGAAAATATGATTCACTATATTTAAGTGTAGACATCTACAGTGCAAACAACTTTATCTGACATAGGCTTCTTCAAAAATTAAAAAACCTGCCTAGAGTGTAATCTGCTTCATCAAAAGTTAGATCATTCACACTAGATCAAGCACAGTTTAGAATTACTATTACTCTTGTCTAAAAAGTAAGATTAGGCATTTATTTGTGGATGCCTATGATGAGGACAACTGAAAAGTATTTAAATTACATAAAATTATTATATTATATATTATATCATTTAGAGCCATTTACTTTCGAAGAACAGTATTTAAAAACAAATGGATAGTCCTACCTTGTTCTGAGAACAAATGCATTAAATTAACAGCATAAAGAAATTATATTTTTATTTTTCATGTTATATTTTTCTGTTTGCATAGAAGTATGACATATTTTGCTGACTTACATTCACAATAGCAGTTTCTGAGATTGATTATTCAGAGCAATACATCATTCCAAAGTACTTTCAGTATTTCCGCAAAGAGAAATGCATGAGTGCAAATAAATCATTAAGCAAACACATTTACTGAAGTTTCTGTTTATCATGTTTCAAACAATAAGAACTGTGAGATCTTGGGAGACAGACTTTTATCTTGAGAGACAGAATATTAAGCTCTAGGGAAATATTTCAGATTGGATTTTACATTATTTTCTCACTTTAAATATCTTAACAATTGCAAATGCTATCTCATTCTACTTGTAAAAATTACTATTAGATGTACTTAAAATTAAGTCAATTTCACTTATTTTTATTAGGCTACTACCAAAGAAGACAAAAATTTTGATCTAGGCATTGAAGGAAACAGCTCAGTAGTAACTAACTTTCACATGGTGTAGAAATAGCATTTGTACCTAGAAGATAGCAAGAGAAGAAATGTTAGAACTTGAACACTCTCGGCACCTCTCCAGTGCCAGGATATTGGTCTATCAAATATCTATTTCTGCAGACGTTATCTTGCAAAAACCCATGGTATGAATGATCCTAATATACTAGCAACAGCAAGAAATTCACTCACTGAAAAATATTCACAAGATAACTATTTTCTCCATTTTTCACTGTTTAGCAAGAAAAAATTACTACCCAGACTTCTAATGATGCCTAGTTGCTTTTGTCACTTGTAGAAGTGAAATTAAGCAAGGTGACGAAAACACATCCTGATTGTATCTGAGTGCCCTCATATGCCCTCAGGATGGTTAATTGCTTCTGTGCCAAGGATGTCTGAGCACTTCCCAGTAAGTAAATAATGGGCATTTATATTTGATGGCACAGGATAAAGAAATGCTGCAGTCTGATTGATTTGCTTTATCACCATAACTTTCCATAGAATCACAGGTCCCTCCATCAAAATAATTGTGTTATCATGCATTTGATTATAGAATAATAGTTTCAGAAGGAAAATATATTGAATTAATAATTTATTATAAGACTTAACTATCATTTTATTTAAATTATTTATACTAGGTATAATTTTATTTTATATTACTTCTATGATGGAGCAGCTAATCCTGAAAATTAAGGACAAGAAAATCATCAGAAGTATTCAGCATGGCTTTACCAAGGGGAAATCATCCTTGACAAACTTTGATAGACTTCTATAATTAAATTTCTCTCCTGGTGGCCAAGAGAAAAGCAGTGGATATTGTCTACCTGGGCTTCAGGTAAGCCTTTGGCATTGTCAAGATATTAACAGACAAGCCATTGATGTGTGGGCTCAGCAGACAGCCAGGTGGATTGAAAACAGGATGAGAGTCTCAGCTGAGAGGATGGCTATTAGTCTCACAAAGTCTGGTTAGGGGTCAGTAACTTATGCTGTATCTCAGGGGTCAATATTGGGACAAGTCCTCCTTTACATCTTTATAGGTTGTCTGGATGAAGGGGCAGACTGTACTCTCAGCAAGTGTGCCACAACAGTGAGAAGGGATTAGTGGTTAATAGGCCAGAGGGTTATGCTGCCATGAAGAGGGATATCAACAGACTGGACCATTAAGGACACCACAAAGTTCAACAAAGGCAAGTGCAAAGTCAAATCTCTGGGCAGAGACACTTGCTACCCCACATACCAGAACATAGTGTGGGCTATTCAGCTGGGAAACTGCTTTGCAGAATTGCAGAATTATTATTATTTTTTGTTTTTAAATTTCACAGATATGGAGATGAAGATGCTCTAGATAGCCTGAAAGGAAGTATGACTGGCCAGGACCATTATAAAGATACAGTAATAGGTACAAGCAGGAAAAAAAATCAACCTATTTATAAAAAATACAATGAAAAAATCACACTCATCTTTCCCTCACAAAACTAAGCTCAGTGCCAGAGTTTACAAAAAAGAAAAAGATATTATTCTCAAACAGCAAAATCATCATAGGAGGGGACTGAGGACTTAAAATTAAATTGCCTCGCTTTGATTCTTCCTTTCAGTACTTAAAAAGGATATCCTTGCACCCAGCATAGGAATCTGCCCTTTTTAATCCCCCAGAGGGTAAGCCATCTGTTCCAAAAGACAGCAGAGAGGTCACTAACTGATGTCAGCCTAACCTGATGGGCAGACACACATCCCAAAAGGGATGGAAACATGGGAATCATACTGTGACTTAAGTCTCAGTGCAAACCTTCAGTTTGCACTCTGAATATGTATTGGGTTTACAAGTTAAGATTTTGGGAGCAAACGTACTGCAGGGTGAGGGGAAGGTGCTGATCTAGATTTATTCTTATTTTAACTATTCTATTCTGATCTAATTGGCAGTCAATTTTATTAATTTCTCCAAGTTGAGTCTGCTTTGCATATGAGAGTAACTAGTGAGTGATCTCCCTGTCTTTGTCTTCATGTGTGAGCTTTTTCTTCATATTTTCTGCCCCTGTCCTGTTGAGGCTGCCAAGATAGAATGTTACCACAGGTCTTTGAAGGAGTCCCATTATAGAAAACAGAGAAACAAACTACTATCAGCTCTATTTCCTAGTCTAATATCACAAAAAAGGTATATATTGAGCAGAACAATTTTCTGTAAAGATCACTCACAAGTGCAACCAAGTGAACTCAACCATGAAGAAAAGTGACAAGTCTCTGTGCCAAAAATTAAAAAAAAAACAAAACAAAACAAGACAAAACAAAACAAACAAACAAACAAACAAACAAAACCCACCAAAAAAAAAAAAATCCCACCTGAAACATCTCAAATGCTCACAGTGCAAGCACTGAAAATTTGCTATCAAAGTCTCTTAGATATGTGTATCTTTTAAAAAACAGTTCTACCTTGGTGTGAATATTCATGATAAGTAAAAGAAAAATGTTTGCATTCAGAATTGGTGGGAGACATAACTAAGACCCAATTTAAGAACTTATAGGAAATCAAACAGAACTAAAATTCAAAATTGACATTTAATTTTATATAAAGTTTTATCAAAAGGTGGAGTTAATAGCTTCAGGTATAGTAAATACAGGCAACAGCTAGAATTCAATATTGCTAATGGCTCAAAGAGAAATAATTGCTTTTGTTGTAGCTATTGCAATAAGCACAATCTCACCCATCCCCTATGGGTCACTCATATTTTCATTGTGAAATATCACTCCTATAATCACAGAGATGGCAGGAAAAAAAATTACAATAAATTAAGATAATGAACCTGTCCTCCTTTCATAATGAAGAAAGGAGCTATATCAAAATTTCAGGATGGAATGACAAGTCATTTATCCCTCTACAACTGCACATACCTCCTGACTCCAAATTCTCTTATTCAACGTTTGAGTCTGTTCCCTCACAGAAAAACATGTTAACTTCCTGTCATAGGTAGCTGGATTCCCTACTATGCTCTTATTCTGCTGAGAGAGTCTCTCCTTTGTCCACATATATTTCTAAGATTTTTTTAAACTGTAGTATGTATGTAACTCAGATATTTTAACTGGATCAAAATGAACAATATGAAAGAATAGTGTAACCAACACTACAAATAAATTTATTGTGTTCTGAACAGAACTGAAATATATTTACACTTTCTAGTTTCATATAAGATAAAACTTCATTATCTACTATTGATAAATACAAGAGCAACCTTTTAAGTCTGCATGGATAAAAAACAGAATTATAAGTAAAATATATAGTTTAGAGTGAGCTTAAGTATGCTCATACTTTTTAATCACTTCACTGACTGTAACACCCTGTATCTGTAACAGTACAGCTTCATAGTAGGCTCAGAAAAAGACAAGTTTGAGGCACTTGCTTGCAAAATGAGATCCAGTATGGTTTGTTCCAACAGGCCTGACCAAAAGAAACTTCATTAAATGAGTATTTGAATTCATGCTGAAGCACCCTGCCTGCTTGGGATTTATACTGTTAACCTGATTAAATATGGGTGGCAACCAGGTTTAGACTTAACAGCAAGCTCAGGAAATGTTCCACTGGCAGTTTTGACAAGGTTAACAAAATAACACAGCTGTGGAAAATTAAATGTAAATACTCAGCACTTTGCTGAATATTGTTTTGCTTGGTTTTGGCTTGGCCTAAAAGCAAAAAACCTCAGAAATTGAAATTTTTTTTTTTGTTCTTTTTTATTCTTTTTTTCTCTTCCTTCTTCATGTCAACTTAATGACATGAAGAAGGAAGAGAAGAACTGAATATAAAATCATATAAAAAACAAAGACTATTTTAATACAAAGTGATTAAATGACAACCATATTTAATATTATTTCAGTAATAGTTGCAAGTTATTTCCAGTATAATTCTCCAGACTTGCAGAAAATGTCATGTGAGAAGTTTCCCAAATACTTTGAATTATTTCAACAGTTTCTTAGAAAGTAAAGGACTACAGCAACTGGAAACATTATAAATTTTCAGTAAGCTCTGCCATTTCAACAAAATTAAGATTATAGATTTCCTAACATAAAATTGGCATCCACATAAAATCCAACAAACGAAATGAAAAAAAAAAAAAACCAAAAACGAAAAAAACTTAGCAAAAATAATAATTAAAAAAACCTCTAAAGCCAAAATCAAAAGTCAGCTATCTCCCAGCTCTCAAGCATGTCATTCTTGATTTCCAAATTATTTCAAAATTCAAGAGATAAAAGGATAAGAATATGAACACTGTCAAAATCTCAAAAACTTATATTCTAAAGAACACATTTTAAATAATGTATTTATGCAAGCAGTAAGGAGACTTTCATGATTGAAATACACTCAAGATAAAATATAGAATATGATTGTGACAAACAAAAGATAAAACACAGGTAAATTTTTTTTTCTTAAATTCCTGTCATATAAAATTAAGAGGACCAGGACCTAGTTTTCTGATCCATCTAAATTTAGAAGTTAGTTCACATATTTAATTTCTTCTTATAATTCTGACAAAAACCAGTTTGGCTATTTTTTTTTTTTTACAGGAGCCCTTTTGCTTTTTTTTTTTTTTTTCTTCTTCTTCTTTTTGATGCTTGGTGGTGAATGATATGTGGTGTGAATGTGGTTGAAATCTGTCAGAAAGTCTGTCATTCTAGCACTGACATTTTCCACAGTGTTTCTGTCACCATTGATTAGAAAAAATCAGCAAGTATAATTTGTAAGTCTTGAACTCTAGTTAACTTTAGCCCTAATTCAGATCCCACTGGCATTTTAGCCTGGCATTAAATTTTAAATTCATCATTTTGTGGACTTTTTGTTTTCTTTTTTAACAAAGCAATAAAGAAATAGGTTTTAATTTTTAAGAGAAAAGAAGTACAAAAAATGCACGGGGGAGGAGATGGAAATTAAATCTTGAAAATACAGAGATTTACCACTTAAAATGTAAACATAAAATTAGCCCATTACCTAATGTCAGAATAAATTACTGACAATACATAGCATGGTACAGAGCCTAAGTGATGAGTTTGTGCAATATCCCACAAGGGATATTGTAAGGGAATCATTTATCTTACAATGAGAGATGAGAGAGTGAGAGATGTAATGAAATGGAGTCAAACTGGAAATTCATGTTCCCATTTCTGTTCAGATATTCACAAGAACTTTTTCAAGGGAGCCAAGGATTAATAATATGTAATCACAGTTAAAGACAAGTAAAGAAGTTTAAATTTTTTTGTTTTTTCAGAGTTCTACATAAAAGTATGATTTTCTTGAATGTTCCTTCAGGTAGATCCCTGTAACTATAACTTTGTTATTTCTGATAAAGAAAGCTTTTGTTGATTCCAGAGTAGCAACGATCACTTCATTGGTATATATAAAACACTATATAGAAACCAGGTTAAGACAACCCAGAAATGGGAAAACTGCCCATTTAATTCCTCCATCATATACTGTTGGAGAAGCCTTACATGTGCAGGGACTGATCCTCACAGAGAATTTCAAGCATCCCTCCTAAGAGAGCAACAAAGCAAGGTACAAGCCATCAAAAAGGTTTGAAGAATATGTGGTGTGATACTATACAGGCAGCCATAGATATTTCACTGTTTCAAGGTTATGTATCAAGTGACTATTTCTCCACTGAATCACTATTCAGAGCTTCATACATCATAGATTATAATCATTCTAATCATAATATTAAATAATGAAAAAGTTATTTTCCCTTAAACTTATCAGCTGCAAAAACCAGGATCCTGATATAAGAGTGAGAATGAAAAAAACATGCACAAAAACAATGAAAATATGGGGATCTCACTGATAACATGAAATGTGTCAGTGCATCTTCACCAATTACTTTATTTTTGACTCCATACACATGACTTTACTTTCACAAACAATTTTATTCTACTTTTTAGTAGTAAACTCACTCTCATCTCTGGCTATGTTTGAGGTTTTTAGTTATGGCCCTAGTCCACAGTGAACAAGGCTTAGAAATGTAAAGTATATCTGATTAACTGTATTAACTCTAACTACAACAAAGTACAAAGCTAAGTAGGCAGATAATTGACTGGGGAAACATTTCTTTCATCTATATGGTGCTGTTATCAAACTTATTTCTGAAATCAGGGAGAAAATTAGCTAGATTCAGTCCAGGATTAAAGCCATTTACAGTAGTGTTAAAGAGCCTTTTAGGGTCTTATGTCTATTGAGCCTCCATTAAAAGATTGTCAGTTTGACATGTTTTATTGCAACTGATGCAACAAGTAGCAGCTCTGAAGTACCAGGATCACTAAGTCATAGTGATTCTCACAGCTTTTGTGTAGAATATTGTAAATATTGTCATGTTATAATGAATACCATCACATTATTTACTGTAGTCATTAAAAATAAAATGACAAATCTTCATTTGTACATCAGCGAGGTTTTTGACTTGGCATTATTCAAGTCAATTCATTAAAATCCACATTCAACATACAACCTTCACTCAAAGTAACAGAAAACCCCCAACTAAACTAAATAGAAGGAAAAAAGTTTCTTACATCAAGTCCAGAAATAACATCACAACACAGAACAGAAGGACAAAATACAAAAAATCCACCCTGGACCCTTCACTACAATTATGACACAAAGTCTCCACTATCATTCTACTTCCTAACACAGTTTCATACTTGTTTTGCCCATTATTTCTCCCAATTATTATGTCTTCTAGTAGTCATATAAGGCCACCGGTATTATATTCAGAACAGTAAGGCAATGTTAGCATGAATCAAAACTAAACATATTAAACCACTGATTATATAGGCAAAGACTTTATACATGCAAGTTCCTCAATATATTGTCAAAAGAAGTTGATCTAACTTGTAAAAAGATCCCATTTTCTTTTAACCTCAACAAGTTAATGTTCTTCTAATCAGTGCTTTTCTGAAAACTATAAACATGTCTGAATGTTGTTCCATATAACATTGTAAACCTTTTACCTATTCCTTAGATTAAAAACTCTGTCATTCCTGTGTATCTGCATTTCATTGCAATATCAAAGAGTTATAATTATTTCAACCCATACCATGCAAAGAACAGTATTTTGTGGGTAATGTTGAAGCTATTGTAATTTAGCTCCTAGCACTACAATCTGTCCATGATGAATCTAACTCAGAGTATAGTAATTGCAGTGGTATATTACAGAAGTTCAGAAACAGTGTCCAACTTATAATTTGAAATAAAATTACTTGTTTAACCTAACATTACTTCTTTGCATTCTTATTACTAGTATAATATTGCTATACCACCAACAAACAGGTGTTCCTGTTCATGGCCTTATCAAAAAGTTCATATTTAATTTTAAATAAATGACCTGGAATTCTTAAGTATTATTTTCACACTATGTCTTCAGAGTATTTAAATATTTGAGAAGACAGATAAATATGCAGGGTGCAGTAATTTAACTTTGGCTGGCTGTCAGGTCCCTACTACACCATGGACATTTGTGAGCTGTGAGGGACAACCTGAATCAGTGGCACTCTCCAGAGACTCCAGGGGAATCCCTGCTCCAGCACGTGGAGCACCATCTTCCTTCTGCTCTGCCCATAGGGTCTGTGGGGTTAGTTCTCTTGGGTATTTTCATTCATCTCCTTCAGCTGCTGTTGTACAGCTTTTTTTGCCCTTTATTAAGGTTTTCAAATACTCAGAAAAGTTATCACAGAGTTGCCACCAGCTTGCCCGATTTGCTCAGCTTTGTCCTGTAGTGGATGTGTCTTGGAGCCAGCTAGAACTGTCTCCATCTGATATGGGGGAAACTTCTGATCTTTTCCTAGAGAAGTCACCCTTACAGCCATCCTTGCTACTGAAACTTTGCTCTGTAAATAAAGTCAAAACACATGTACTAATCAAATCAAACTGAAGCAAGCATATACTGAAATATTTTACTGAACCAGCACAGGCTAAACCTATGAGTTCTGATTCATCCCCAAATATTAAAACTGTGTGTATTCTTACATGATGCTATCATTCAGGTGCTAGTGGTCAGTTTTCATGTGGTCATATGCTATTTTGCAGTATTTACAGTTTCAGGAAAAAAAAATTCAGTTTCAGGAAAAAAATTGTAGAATAACAGTTAAACACATTTTATTTGAACTATAGCAGGCAGGATCTCTGACTAAAGAGAAGGCTAACTTTATTTTCATTAAAATTGGAATTTTTATATATGGAATAACTTCTTTCAAATGTTTTGAGAGAAAGGAAAACCATTGCACCTGCCCACTACAAGCAAAACAGGCAGCTACTGGAGAGAGTGCAGTGAACAGGCACTAAGAAGATTATGGGATTGGAACTTCTTTCATGTAAGGTTGAGACATCTGGGCTTGTTTACCCTAAAGAAAAAGAGGATCATTAAATCTCAACCGCTATAAACTCCTGATGCAAGGATGTAAAGAAGATGAAACCAAACTTTCTAGTAGTGCCCAGTGACAGAACTGGAAGCAATGGGCACAGACTAAAACACAGGAGGTTCTTTCTGAACATCAGGAAACAGTTTTTCCCTGTGAGAGTGAGTGAGAACTAGCTCTGGTTGCCCAGAGAGTTTATGGAGTCACCATCTTCTGAGATATTCAAGACTGTCTCAAGAGGCAGCTGCCTCAAGGTGGCTCTGCTTGAACAATGGACTTCAACTACAGAATTTCTGGAGGTTTGTTCCAACCTCAATCATTCTGTAACTGTCAACCACACTGACATCAGAGACAAGGCACTCATTCAATTAATTTTCTGCAGTTTTTTAAATGCTGAAACTGGAAATTTGTAAGGAATATAATACTCAGGAAAAATATTCACATAAAAATATTTTGGTAAAAATGAAGTTCTGAGGTTTTGAAGCTAACACTGTGTCACCCTCCTGTGAATTTGCAGGGAGGTAGGATGGCAAAATTAAGACATGAATACCACCAGTGGAGTTTAATCCCGAACAGTCTCCAAGTCATTAATATCTTAAACCAACAGTCACCTGTGTCTTGCCAGTAAATACATACCAGTTGGTGAGCTCAAGGGTTTGCTTCTACCAACAGTAGGGTATTTGGCTTTTTTTGTTATGTAGACATGCCCGTGGTGCATTTAAGAAAGGAAACCATTTTATGTAAAATTTGGCCTTATGGGTCTTAAATTCATTCAACTTCTCACTAGATATTTTCAGGCTGTTTAGAGAACTTGTTCAAAGTGTAGTTGCAAAGTGTTTCATTTCCTCAAATAGTATGATACTAAATTGTCTCAGCTGGAACATTTCACAAAACTTTCAGAAATTCTAGATATGTATACATTTTTCATCTTGCCCACAAACAGTTTTTAATTAAAGAAATAAAAATATGAAAATTCTTTGGGATGAGAAATGGATCTTAAATATTATTTTTTTAGCTTTTTATCCATCTGTGGAAAAGCGACTGAATCATTTTTCAAGGACTCTTAGCACTTTTTTATGACCTATAAATGGGATAAATTTGATTAGCAGTCTTTGGAACAAGAATCAAACAAAAAAACAACATACCCTCCCAAACACTTTTATAATTTTCATTACCAAATTCTAATCAGTTTTTTAAGTACCCTTTTTTCTTCTACCAAAGTGGAAATATAAGGGTGGTTTCCACACAGGACTTTGAAAAATTAGAGTGAGAAATACACCAATGTAGCTAAATGGCTTTTGAAATTTTGAAAATAGTTAGGTTTTCATTGAATCCTCTGATGAATTCAGGTGCAAAAGAGTGGGCCTTATAGGCCTGTCTGATCAGTTAATGGAGTGTGATGCAGATGGCAATATAAAACAGAATTTAGAGGTAGAATATACCCCTGTACCAGCAAACACAGATGATAATCGCCTTTTATAAAACATTCCTGAGCTGCACAGCTAATTTATGTTTTATTACCTCTAAACAAGTCCATTACACTCAGTTCACACAAAATTATACACCTGGAAATAGAATATAGCCATTGCTGCCAGGTGTCTAGTTCTTGAAATTAAAGACAACTGGTGTCATAACTTAGTTTTATTGCTCTACTTTGACTCATCTGACATTATCAGAACTCTCAGTACTTGTGCTTTAAAGTGTAGGTAGAAAGTACATGGGATTTTAATACAGTGGTTCAGACAATGGAATAAACATCTTCAGAACAGTTCCTCATGAAGGGAAAGTGAATTCAAGAACTTCAGTGATTTCTCACACAGCCAAAGGCCAAACATGATATAAACAGTCTTAAACATAAATTAGCTCTTCTGCTTGTAACACAATACTAATGGGTCCATGAAATTGCCTCATACCATTGGATAGCTGCCTCTGGCAATTATGTTAGGGAATCACTTAAAACAGGATAGCATCTACTTGGCATACAAAAAGTAAAACAATCTTAGGGGAAAGTAGAGGTTTTAACATTTGTCCATACTCATCTGGTATCAGACATTTTGTAAAAATATCTAAAATGCACCTAATACAAAACCTGGACTGTAGAGATAAATCATATTAGTGAAAAATGTTATAGTCTATGTGTGCTTTTATTTGGTTGGTTTGGGGTTGGGGGGTGGAACGGGGGGGATGGGTTGGTTTGTTTTGTGAGGTTTTTTTAAAGAAAAACAGAATATTAAACTTACCTTATTAGTATTGATAGCTGTGATGACCCACACACATTGAGCATTGCTGTCATACTGAAATGGAAAATTGGGTGATGAGAAAGTACCTCCAGGTCCCTGAAGATTGGATCCACAAGTTTTGACTGCAAAAAGAAAGTTCACATTCTATTTCACACAGAAAATACATGTAGCATATTCATAAACCTATGTCTAGCTCTAATCAAGATACAAAGAAATAAAAAACCATTGAACAAAACCAGAATTACCTCTTACGAGAGAATAGAACATTCAAGTTTAATTATTCTGACAAAATAAAATAGATCTTCTTTTGTGTCTAAATTTATAATCTTAAAAAATTTGAAAGCATTTGGAGAAAAAACAGGAATTGCAGTAACAGAAACTGCTCAATTTAGTTTTAAAAATCTTCAAGGACTAACTTATACCACCTTCACTAATGTGTTGAAAGACAAATTTAAATAGTAGAAAAAAAAACCCACTTTAATCACTGTACATATGTGCTTTGTTTTTATATGTGTTGGTTTTTTTATATGTGTTTTTCATATGCTTTTTTTAATATGTTTTTTCATATGGCATGTCAGCATTTTTTTCAACTATAATCCCTGTATAACCCATTGAAGCAATGCCAAAGCACTGAAAAGTTTAAAGGAAGCTTGTAAAAGTTAGACTAAGACAAAACAGTGTTACCTATTTCTAAAGAATAAAAAGGGCATTTATTTTCCAATCAAAGTCTGTATGGTTATTTACAATAGCATGTCAGGTAAAAAAAAAAAATCTTATTTACTTAGCTTGCATCTCTGTCACAAATAATAAAAAGGATATAAGCTGTTCCCTTTGTACTTTCAAATGACACTTTTAAAGCACTAAATTCCTGGTCTGTGAAGTCAATAACACTTTTATTGTTCTTTCCTTGATATTCAGATCTTTGCTGAATGCTCTACTGGTTAACTTTTCCAGTATGAAGATGTAAAATTGACAAGCAACCTCAAGTAAACATGAGCCTATCCTATTACTCCAGTGATTATTATGACACCACATAAACTGCAAAAGGGTAAAGAATTATTTCTTCCAGTGTATTCTGACAGACAGTCTTGCATAATTGAATTAAAAAATTGATCATTAGATATGTCAAATAATCCTAGAGGTGCATTGCACTTTCACAAAGCATGTTTATTTGATCAATACTGAACACAGGAAGATTCAGCTGCTGCTGGATGAAGACTTGTTCCTCCCCTCACATAAGCCTCTATAAAGAATGTCACTTTTGCACCACCCTCAGAGAAACAATACTCTGGTGATGAGTGTGTTCAAAGTCCCACTGGATGCCTGGAAAGAAGTAGAGGGTAGACACGTGAGAGGAAGGCTCCTCATTTAGAATTAGTGGCAGAAGATATTAGGGTCATGAGTGAGAATAATGCCAAAGCATGGTGTTCTGGGTTGAGCTGCTGGAGGTTTGGTTTAGGGGACTCTTTTGGAGGTTCTTCCCTAATTTACTCCAAACCAGGACACATGGCTTTTTGTCTATATATTTAATAAGAAAATGTATGACTCCTTGCAGCTTGTATCTGTTTTGGGAAGTAAGTCAAGAGGGGAAAACCAATGAGTGTTTTAGACAATTTGCTGTTCCATCAGAACACGTGAATCCATCCGTTGGGGTAGAGCTGGGATGTAAAGCCCAGCTCCTTTGTCCATGTGCTGCAGAAGAGTTATGAGCTCTATTTGCTGCTGTTTCTTGATGTAGCCACATAGTGAAGGTCTCAAAGGAAGTGTCATTCTATAGTGGAATGAAATACAAGTCTTTGACCCCCAATGTCTATTATTTACACTGATTTGAAATATTCCTAACATATACTTGCTTTCAGTACTTTAAGTGTGAAATCCAGAAAAAATTCCTTTGTAGTTAGTACAATTTGTATTTGTGCACACTAATATTTTTATTATATATATTAATATCTGATATGTACGTACATGCTAATACTTTTGTTCCTTGATTCAGATGTTCATCATACTACTTGCCAATATATTAGGTCATCAAATATTTTCAGCAAAATTCCTTTGTGGTTTTCTTTTTTACTGATTTTTTTGCTCTTTATCCATTTTCTCAGGCCCAAAACCAGGTGTAGTCTTACTTCTCCACCACTTATCTATTATAAATTCAAGAATTTCTTATCTGTTTATAAAATGTGTAATGAAGAAGCTTCATGAACTACAGATTTTATATTAAATCACTGCAATTTTGATATCCATCTTAATAAGTTCTTATATTTAGTATGTGATAGGTTATAATCAGCTCCTTATAAAGCAAAAGTCATAATGTAAGTAGCCTAGCTAAACACTGAAATACAAAGTCCATGTTAAACAAAATAGAATAGGTAAATCGTTTTTTACTAAGAAAGTGGGTACACTAGGATTAAGATATCAGCTACTTACAAAAAAAAAATAGGATTGTCTATCAAACAAAGGATAGATGACAAATGGAATAATCCCTGTGAGGGTAGGATTTTCTGTTTACCTTTACACACAGGTCGATGATCACTCCATGCAGCAAAAACTTCAGCTATCCTCTGACAGGTGATACTTTTGGAACCTTGTAGCACATAATCTTCATCACAGGAAAATTGTACTGTTGCTCCCAAGCTAAAATCAAATAATGATATAAAAAGAAGAAATTTTTTAACAAATACATAGCAGTCCATTTTTTACATTTCTTTAGATATGACCCTCTTGACAAACAATACAAATGCGTAATCCATAAATTTCTGGTCTCAATAGTAAAAGGCTGAAGGCTATGTACTAGCCTGATAGTGCACAATGTTCAGCCCTCTCTGGGCCTATTTTGGCTGGTTCTGGTTTACCTCTCTTAGTAGTCATTTGGAGGTCAAGTGACTATTTTCTGACCTAACTTCAGATCTCCATATAGTAAAAATTTTACAAACCTAGATATTGTGTAACCAAAAGTGGTTATTTATGTTAATTGAAGCTAAGAAAGAATGTGACAGGAATCATCTAGAAGTCAAAAGGCCAACCACAAGACTGAAAAAGAAATCCTCATCAAAAACATTTTATTTCTCCCAGTGAAGACCTCAGGATATAAATAATATGCTGTGAATATCTCCCACCCCTGATTCTTCTTGAGGAAATCTGGTACTTTTGAATTGAGAACTGGGAGGTGTTGGAAGCAGGAGCACAATACCAGAGAAAAGGGTTAGATATTAATAATGTTTCTTGTATCTAAAAGTAGCATATTATCAATAAGAGCATCCTACACTAATGTGAATTATTTAAAAAATACTAGCTATAGCATTGTTTTATATTTCTATTAGCAGGTTTAAGACTTTAATTAAGCTTGCAGTGAAGTCTTAACTTCACAGAAGTAGTCTCTGTACACTTACCAGTAACAAGATTCTGAATGTAAGGTCTAATAGATAATGAAAGTTACCTGTTCAATATGAGGATTGGCTCATGTAACTGGCTTATGTTTCTCAAACTAATAGAAGAAAATAAAAGATTTCTAAAAACATATTTCTAGGGTTTTAGCTGTGATGGTTTATGGAGTTGTAATGATGGCTTGAAAAGGTTTTGTACTTTTTCATTTGAAGCTGACATCTGATGCTGAAAACAGCACAGGACAAAACAAGAAATAAGTCCAGAAAAACTTTTTTGGTTTTTGTTGTTGTTGTTGTTGATTGGTTGGGTTATTTTTTGCTTGATTGGTTGTTTTTTTGAATTTTTTTTGGTTGTTGTTTGTTAAGTTTTTCAGAGAAGATGATTGGGGCAGGGGGGGAAAGGAAAAAGAGGGATTCAGTTTTGAAAATTTAAGTAAATCAATACATAAATATATGTTCTTGAGATAATATTTTCCTTTAATATCATTATGTTTTCAAATCCTGATTACAGCTGAAAATAGCCAATACATCAAGCCTTTCTCTGACATCTGTATCTTACACTTTATAATTTCAGCCTGCTGTTTTTAAAGGCTTGTGTGCCATAGCTGCTAAGTGTAAAATGTTGTATACATACACGTGACTTAAAAGATCAGAAGACTGTACAAATATTATAATTACACTGTGAATGCAGTTCTCTGGGTATTTTAAGATTAAATGTGCAGTAACTCCCCAAGGGTTTGTTATAGTAGTGTTTCTCTAAAGCATTGTAAGCCATGTAGTTATCTGGCCCTCCTCAGATGGATGACATTTTCCTGTCTTTGATACATTACATACTGGTAAAAAAAAAAGTTCACAAATCTCTTTAACCAAAGTGTCAATATTTACTTGGCTGGAATCTTCAAATCTGGGTTTGATCCCACAAGGTATAACATTCATTTTTGCCAAAAGACATACTAAAATTATTTTTTCTCTGAAGTGTTTGGCTTGCAAAGAATGAGTCCTGTTTTTCTTTCCTTATAGATGGCCATTTTAGTGTTGCAATTCTTCAATTCACAAAGGCAGAAAGAAAAATAAAAAGGCTGAGTACACATTTCAGAGAATAATTTTTGTTATGCATCTACGCATCAAATGCATCTATGATGAAAAAAGCTACTAAAGAAGATTGATACTTAAAAGAAGAATTAACTTAAGGGATAAGAAATGTTACATATTTGAAAAGGAATGGCATCAGCACAAAATAGCTGAGGAAATCTGGGAGTGCCTGTGAATACAAAAACATAGCTACTAAGAAAATGAGGACATGAAAGATGATACAGTCACCTGAACACACATGTTAGAAAAGGAGGATTTGATTGTGAGTAACAGCTCTATAAATGATTCCAAAGGTGTCCCTGTTTGAGTGGGAGTGTTTGTGAAAGAATGAGATAAAGAGTAGCTACAGAATGCACGACAAAAGGAGATAAAAATGTGAAAAAGTGGGAAAAAAAGGTAAACTTTTTGTTTACTTAATGTAAAGGCCCTTGCAATGTAAGGTTAAAAGGATTTTATACGCAACTGAGGAAAAAGAGCCACCAGGCAGGTCATAGAGTTAGAGGATATTTCAAAACTGTGGAACACAAAGGTCATATATAACTAATGTAAAAAATTATGCACAGCTGCTACAGGGACTATATGGTTAGGAAACTGATAAAAAATATATAACAGGAAAAAGTCCCAGAAGTCTGAATGATTATGAAGACTGTACAAATATTATAATTATTTCTATCACCTATAAAAGTATAAATGACACTCACATTATGAAGTCTACTTCACTTGTCTAAATCAATATTATTAGTAAACTCATATTTAATAATATATGACTATAAGCATATGACTGGACTCATAAACAGAGTGAGACTGGATAATTTACAAAATCAGTGGTATATATGCTGTGTGAGTGCGACCTACTAAGGCCAATTAGCTATCCAGATGATGATGTTCCAGTCTAAGAAGGAAAATGGAAGAATAGGTGATCAGTTCCTATGGATGATCAACTAAAAAAAGAAAATAATACAGAGCTTTCAAGAAAATGTTAAGAAAATGAGTCTCTCAGGAACATGAAAGCATAGTAAAGATTACCATTTTTTAATATTTTGCTGTCATTATCTATCCATACACTCTTAAAAATGGAAATTCTTTCAATTCTTTCCAAACTTTCTAGTATCAGAGAATCACAGAATCATAGAACATTCTGACTTGGAAGGTACCCACAAGTGTCATGGAGTCTAACTCTTAAGTGAATGGCCCATACAGTGATCAAAGATGAGATTCTTTTGTTTCTGATGATGATTTTTTTCCCCCAATACCTTTAATCTATGACCTAGAAGAATTTAGTTAGAAATTAATTTTTCCAAAAAAAAAGTTTGATAACTTGTGTGCTTCCCTCCATTGCAGGGTGCATGCAGCACATGAGGTGAATATGATAAAGATTCAAAAAGGACATGCAAATTACCAGGAAATAATTATTAGCTCTAAGAAAAAAAAAAGATAGGCCATGGGTTTGATGAGGGGTTGTGTGGTGTGGTGACATAGCAACAATTTCAGTAGGGTTGTTTTAAGTTTTTATTTTTTATTTTCTTTTTCTGTGACAGAATCTCAAATGATGGAAGGATTGTGTTGCAGGACAAAGAGAGATCCTTGATAGGATAAAATTGATGACATCTATTACATATCCAGAGGTTCTGTAGGAGGACATGTGAGGACATACTCAGCCTTTTGGTATGTTAGAGAACTAAAAATTGTGGAGTGAGAAAATCAGATAGTGGAAGCTGGTTTTAAGAGAACCTCTGAACTGTGGGCAGGTATTAGTTTAGAAAAAACTGGCAGAGTAGTCCAAAAACAGATTGGATTGTGGGAACAAATGACCAAAAATAGCGTGATGATTTGACAAGGACAGTTTGATTTCTTGACTTGCATGTGATTCAAACTGCTTACCAGATGAAGCCCCCTAAAAGTGTGAGTAGACTATTTCTGCTTTGTAAATCTTAAGAGAACTCAAGCATGATAGAGCTATGAAGTTGTTCATTATTGTATATAATATAGATATACACCATCAAGAAAAGAAAAATCTTAAGGATAGTATGAAAATATAAAAAAAATTCAAAAGCAGAATATATTCATAGAAAATAATTGTCTGTGGAAGCAGACAATGGCCATTTAATTCAGTATGCCAACACTGAAAGCCGTGAAAAGTTAATGCTCAGAGAAAATCTTTAGAATACATGAACTATTTATAGTGCATCTTCTGATGTACTATCATTTATGATTAATGAACTTTCTGAACTGGATCTACTAATTTAGTAGTCCCTGGGTAACTAAATTAGACTTTTTGAATGAGACCCTAGATAAAGCTAAGACTGCTGAGGTGCACTGGTAAGCAAAAAAGCTTCTTTGGGTGTATTAGTCACAAAAGCAAGTTCATATACAATGTGGGTTCATTTCTAAATGGATGAAGCAATCTCGTAGTGCTGAAATCCCATATGGAAAAGGCAGAAGCACTAAATGCCTTTTCTGCATCAATTTCTACAGCAGATGTGCTCCTAGATATCTGCATGTACCAGCATGATTTGTGAAGAAGAGGGACAGCCAATACTGGGAAACAACAGGTGAAAGGAGGCAGCTGTATTCAAGGCCAGGCTTTCAGAGAGCTTTCAGCAAAGGCTGCTGAAAAATCTGAGTCTGTGCAAGTTGGATGTCATCTATGAAAAACGATGATGAAATGTTCCGAAGGATTTTAGAAAGGCTAACAATACATGAACTTTTTTAAACGGCAAGGAGATGCTAGGAATCTTACATTGATCTCAGGAAAGAACATGTGCTCTAGTAAAGCATGAACTAGAAATCAGGAGCGCCTACACAAATTTACTAAAGCTGAATTATATTTGATCAATTTGATAGCTTTTTATGACAAAATGACTGGTTACATGGCCCAGTGGTAGATGTAGCAGTGCTCAGCATAACAGTGCTCAACATCAGCAACATTTCTGAGAGCACCTTTTACAGCAATGTGTTTTGACAGCTGACAAAATGTGCTCTGAAAAGATATATATTCAAAATTGGCCCGGCAGCTGTGCTTAAAGAGTAGGAATCAGTCGCTTCATATTCAGCTGGTGGACAGCAATAACCTGAGCACTAGGAAATCAAAAATAGATTCGGATATTGTATAATATTTCCATCCTCAGCCTTGAAGAGGAAACAGGATTTGTGGATCCATGTATTTATGGATCAAGCTAAAGTCAGAAAAGTAGCTGACAGACTGAAGAGCAGACCTTCAATCCAGATGCCTGACAAAGTCCAGCACTGGGCAAACAGAAACCTCAGGGAACTCAATAAGTGGTGATACAATGTTCTGCATTATTGATCAGTAAAATGTTCTTATCCTGAATAAAACAAACTATATACCTAACAGTACTAGAAGTGGTGGCAGCAGATCAAGTGAAATTGTTACTCTGCTGGCAAAGTTGTGTCTGCAATATCAAGCCCAACATTTTGCCTCCTACTTCAAGAGAGATTCTTAAAAACTCAGGAGTTTGGAGATTAGTCAGAGGCTTAAAGCACATGACCTACAGTAAAAACTTAAGGCAGCTAGGCTTTGTTAGTCCTACAAAGAGAAAGCTAAAGTACTATCTAATGGCAGACCATAACAATTTCAGGAGCCATTACAAAGATAATAAAGCCAAATTTTCTAAATGTGACAGACAATATATGAGGGACAGTTCAGAAGATTCAGATTCTACTTTACAAGAAATTTCCTTCAATAAAGGAGGGCAGAGCTGTAACAGCATACTCAAACTCTTGTGAAATCTTTAATCTTAGGAGTTTTCAGGACTGGCTAAACAAAGCCACAGCTGATCTGATTAGTCCTGCTTTGGGCAGGAGGATGGACTGGATGCCCTCTGAAGGACCCTTCTGATCAATATTTCTGTGACTCACATAAACTGCTTAATTTGTCCTGAATTAATGCAAAGCTTTTGCATATATAACATAATGTTCCAAGGCAGTTCATAATTCAGTTCATAACTCCAAAAATGAATGCTTGACCTGAGTGTCTCTCAGTAACTTTACCTGCAAATTTCTTTTTCTAATCAGAAACATTTGCAAAGTGGTTTGCATTTTCATAAAAAACCCAGACTTTGGATATATTTTTTTAGGAAAATTTTATGAATAAATATTAAAGAAAGAACTTACTATACAAACTTGAAAATAAAAATATTAATTTTGTATCTGTTTTTAAAGTTTTCATAATTTGCCTCAAATTTGGGAATCCTCTTTAAACAACAGAAAATAAAAAGCAGTAAGGAGTCCAAAATGAATTACAGTAACTCTAAAGGATGAGAAAGAGCAAGTTTAAAATTTTGAATGCCATATGAAGTTTATATTGAATAGTATTATTTTAATAATTGGCATTTGTGTAGCAAACTACCTCAATTTTTTGTTCTTTTCCTCAATTATTTGATATGTTTTTTAAATTATTGTTGAAAAATAATCACTTCTGTAAGGAATTAAAACCATCTTTCTGATGAATTAACTTATTTGGTTCGTGCCTGCAACTGAACAGCTTTGAGAGAGAACATCCATTTTAACCATAGAAGAAAATGTACAGTCAGAAATAAGTAATCAGTTCTTAAAGTCCATCTCTATCAAACTGTAAATTTGACAGTATTGTATATTTTAATCCTAGCACAAAGAAACAATCAGTATTTCAACACATATATTATTTCTTCTACCTGCAGTAAAAGAAACTAAAGACATGTAGATTTTTTTTAACCTGCCAACTTTCTACACACTACTGATCCATAATTTTTTATGTGTAAGCTACAGATAGGCTTTACTGTTGTCTTTGAGTCCCAGCATGAGAACTGAGTTAAATCACAGCATCTCTTTCAAGTTAAAAACTTCCATAGGATCATTTTCGAGGATCAGTTTATACATTACTTGGAAACATTACAGCAGAATGTTAAGATTACATGATATAATGTTACAATATCTAAATCTTCCAAACTTCTGATGAAAGTTCCAAACTTCCAACTTCAAGAAAAATCCTTACTGTGTACTAAACCAACTAAACTGATGACTAAATTTCAGTTTCAGAGGATTTCCTGACACTGTAGAGGTCACTGGTAATTCATCTTTAAAAAAAAAGGGTCATCTTTTCTCACAGAGCTTGTACTGTCAGACACTTGTCCTTGACAAAGGAACAACTTAACTGTTAAATACTGAAAGGGGCACAGATCCCCTATAATGTAACCTCATATCTCACACTGCAAACCAATTTTCTCAATTTTTCAAGATATTTGGCTACAAGTTTCCAAGTCCAGAAGCTCATCTTGCATATCTGCTGAGAAGGATAGGTGATTCAGAGGAGATTTAAGGAAAATCTAGTGTGAAACTTCTAGTCAATCTAGTTAATTAATGCTGAACTTCATTCTTCCAAAGAAAATAACTATAAACTAATTTACAATATAAAATGAAAGGAGATATTACCATTATCTATACTGTAAGTCAACCTGTTGGTAAAACAAACAGTCCTTATGATAAACTTCATATCCTTCCTTCTGTCAGTAAAATATGTATTTTTAAGACTACCTCAGCATTTTTGTTCTACAGTATTCAATGCTTTGTCACACTACAAGTTTGATCAGAATCTCATCTTTAAATCTTAGTGGGACCACACTACAGAGGTAGAGGGATAGAAATGGGCTCACTCATTCATATAATGAAGACAGAACTTTGAGATGGTGGTGGAAGAACATGGTTGCCTCATACTAAAGCAACTGTTCAAGGATAATTCAGTCTGGATATGTTTATTCCACTAGAAATAACAAAAATAGAAACAAGACCATGTGAAAACTTTTTATCTATTACCTCATATTATTTTTTACACAGTGGCATTCATTCTAAAACTGGACCAATGGAAAAGATGTTTATTTTAGTGGATGACAAGTAAAATAAAATTGCAAATTGCAGAAAAATAATCACTAGTGTGCCTAAAATTTTAAGAAACTCCTAGGGAAGGGAAGTTTCCTTTCTAAAGTAGAATGTTTTCCTCAGTATAGGAAAAGCTGGCAGATATAAATAAGCAAGTCTTCATGACTTTATTTCAACATGAAAAACCTTTTATGCTTAAATAGGCATCTAGCATCAGAAACAGTGCCTTTAATAATCCAAAATACAGCTATAGGAAATTCTCACATTGAAAAAAATCCAAAAGGATAAACATGAAATTACAGGCCCCAAATAATGTCATGGAATGTTCCAATTTGTCTTAGAAGTTGAATTACAGGTTTTGTAAATCTGTGGAAGAACCATGTAAGAGGAAATGAATGTGCTGAGAGCAAGTAGTGTTTGTAATCAGAACAGAAGTAAAACTGAAATACAGCTTCCAAACATACACCTTCAAATTTCAAGAAAGCTAAGGAGGTGTGACAAGAGCATGCTCTGCTCTAAAATTTATTAAATTGTGCAGAAATCAAATTTTGATTCATCTTAGTAGAGACAGAACTAAACCTTTCTCCAAAAGACTGTGTTTTCAAATGAAGGCATTGTAATTGTAATTGTAATTGTCACTTTCTTTTCAGAAAGGAAAAAAAGAGGCAAGTTTAAAGTAAAGCTATTTCCTACATTAAAGAGAGAATGACTTCTAGAAGGAAAAGGTGAAAGTGTGCTATTTTTCTATCTGCCAGGTATAAGCCAGCCTGGAAAAGATTTTTCACAGTACTAGATTTTTTTCTTAACTAAATGTAACATAATAATAATTCTTAACATTCTTATTTTGGAAAATATGAGGCAATTGAACAACCATTATCATAATGGCAAGAATTTAAACGAGGTTAACTTAAAAAGGAATTTTAATAACTCTGTAGATTTTTTTCAGTCTTCTTCTGTTTCCTGTAAGACCTTTAGCAATGGTCAATTTGTTTAATTCGTTCATCAGTTGTTCAATTTGAGCTAAATGTACATATTTTACTAATGGGCATCAGTGCTGCTTTCTACAAGTGTAAATCCAAACAGATAATTTGGGTTTTTTTACTTTTTAAGAGAAAAAAAGTCACCAAGATTAGTTAGAAATTAGGGAAAGGAAGCACTGAAAAATATATTGACTCTGGTACTTGTCTATCTTTTATATTATTGTTCAGCAATTTGAATGCCTTTTTTCATTTTCTCACAAATGCATTTGAAATAGGAAAGCGTGATACACCATCCCAGTGCACAGTGAAAAATAATGCTAGCTGAAATCCTAACATTTTGGTCTAAAAAGAAAGATGAGGGCATGATCATCGTATCTTTTTTGAGGTACTGCCCTCACATAGGTTTAAGTAGAATAATCTTTGTAAGTAGGTCTTTTCGTGATCACTTGCAGAGGTAACACTAGGAAAGAGCTGTCAGGTTGTCTGTCAAACGCTGTTGCTTCCAAGCCATATTTTTGAAGTTAAAATACAAAACACTAACCAAAGTAATGATTCTAGAAAGTATGACAGTTAAATAAAGCTTTTTTATTTCTCTGAAAATATGGTGGGTTTTTAGCAAACTAACATTAGAAATCACATTTTTATAAAATCAGTTATAAAGCTTTCTCAGATGCACATTGAACTTTTGCTTTTCTCAAAACTAGAGAAATAGGGAGACTATTATGACAAATTGAGAAATTCTAATAACTGTTTTCTAGCTAGCACATTTATTAAGGATGTAATTTTCAATCTTGTGTTCTGCTTGATTACTGGGAGAAAAGACAAAACACACACACAAAAAAGTACAAGAAGTTATGTAAAAGAATGAAGTATCATAATTTTGTAAAATCTTTGCACATCCAGATTAGGGGTTATCTTCAAACGCTTAGAATTGTGCTGTGTGATATATACAATACAAAATATATAGAAAACAAACTTGAATGTAATAAAACCAAATAATTTTAAAATTATCACCCTTCTACTTCTTTCTGTCTTTTTTTATCATTAATGTGTTTTATATTTTGTAAACATAATGTGAAGTTAGCATATGATGTGAAAAAGAACATAGCTTCAGGGGGGTTTTTTACAGTCCAAAGTGTCTTTATATGTCAACTATAAAATAAATTACATGTTACCCTTTTTAAATAAATGTTCAGCAATTAAAAAGAAAAAAAACCCCAAAAAACTCAGAAAAGAGATTAAAATAATCCAAAACATTCTCAAAAATTCATTATGTATGTGTCTACTCACCAACCACTGGTAATACTGGAATTAGGAGTCAAGTTCACTGGGAAAACAACATAGACTATTTTGAAAGAGTAGTGAAAGCCTTTTTTATTTTACAAGAGAAGGAACTTGAAAGATAGCTATGAATAAAGGAGGATACATAAAAATTGATTTAAAAAATAGTCTGAATTAAGAGTACTAGGCCAATATGAGGCCTACTAGAGAAATATTTCTGCATGTATCAAACTTCTGGGTCCCTAAAAATTATACTGTAGGGACTGTAATTTATTAGAGTGAATGAATATTTCTTTAAAATCTGAGATTTCTTGTCTGAGATTTTTTTTTTTCTTCTGGTGTTATATTCAATTTTGCTTTGTCTATTGCAAAAAGCCTCCAGTACAACACCTACACTCAATATTTTTAAATCTAACACAGTATTTACATGAGAAAATAATGTTGACTTACCTTCAGTCTAATTTTTGTCAGATTTTCAGAGATATATGATCTCTTGTAGGTAGGTATTTGACCTTTTTGCATACTAAGTACATGATATATTGCATTACATAACTTTATATAGAATTCCAGTGCACTTTTGATTAAGAAGGTCAGTTTTGAAAAAGTACTCAGCAACAGTAATATATTTTCAACATATTAATTTTCCAAGTTTAATATTAGAGAAATGTTACATTGGAGGAATTTATATTTTACCTAAAATCTGAGCCTATCCGTTTTCCATTTTCTGGTTCTCCAGGATCTGGACACAAATTGGACGCCTGTTTAATACCTCCCTCATTTACTGGAAAAAAAAACAACAAAAAACAACAAAACCAAAACAACAAAATAAAATAAAAAAACAAAACAAAAAAAAAGAAATAACATTTTTAGAAAATACAGAGGTAAGCAATTAACAAGTATGTGAGTATTTCTTTTCGGTTTAGGTCTTTTAAAACAGATTTTCTATAGAATATGATCACCCATATAAAATCTAGTTTCAATGTTTGTCTCTCCTATAATAAACAAAACATGTATTTTCTAATTTTTTTTTCCAAAAAACATAGCCCAAGCTTTTTATCAGATGTATTAATTAGCTGTGTTTTTGTTTTGCTTACAATATTATTGCATTCATATGAAAATTTTCTTATTATTTCTTTAGAAATATTAATATTTAAATGATTGTTCATCAGGTTTAGGGCTGTAAGATTTTATTCTGAACATACCCCAATAAATGCCATCTCCACTAAGAGCTGACCTTTTCACCTTGAATTGTAATAAAACTTGAATGCATAAGCTCCTGCTGAGAGAATTGTCCTTAATCAGTATTGAAAATGTATTTATACCCAAAATATGGTGATCTGAAGATAAACTCAAAATGCCAGTTTGATTTGCATACATTTATCTTAAAATAAACTAAAATGGATCTTCAGAGAGAAACTTCATGTAAACCATTCTCTGCATTTTTCCAGAAATTTGTATGTAACAATCTAACTATATCTCAGCATATTCAACCATCTATTCACAAAACCAGAAAATTAGCAAAGGATGTTAGTCTGCTATTGATAAATTCATGGCTTGAAAGACCTTTTTTTTTTCTTTTTAAGTTGACATGAGGCTAACTAATTTATATTAAGCAGAAAAATATTTTAACCTTTATTCATCTTTATTACTGATGAGCTACACCAATAGATTATTAGAATTTTCCTTCCCTTTAAGAAAAAGGTTTGCATATAATTAGGCTAATCACAGTACTTGATTTAAAATTAAAAAAAAATAAAAGAAGAAAAAGAAGTAGATTCTAACTATACTTTTAAAGGGCTTTCATTAAATTTCAACTTTTAATGAAGAGGAATATGATTCAGAATCCTTAAGGGTTTCTCTTCCTTGAAATTTGTCTTCTTACATGGATATTTCTCTTCTTACAGAAAGAGAAGGACTGGTTTGGTACCCCTGAGGAAGCCAAAGGCCAAATGCAAATGTTGTACAGGCTTAAACAGAAAACATCTCAACTCAGCACACTGCTCAAAAAACCTATCAAGCTCAGTGCTTGTCAACTAGAACCACAGTGTTTACTCTACTCTGTCCTCAGACACTTGTAACATGTCAAAGGTTGCTCTAAAAATACACCAAGGCAATCTCTGTTCATCTGGATTTCTGTGTTCAGGGTACTTTTAGGCCAGGAGGAGTCTTCCTCCTGGTTTCAGATTTCGATCTTTTCCTCCTCCAGTAGATGTACATGTGATGAAAGCATACTAACTACAAAAACCCATGTTCATGCTAGTGAAATATATAGATTCCTCTGACAACTACAATTCCATAGACTGCATTTAACAAAGCCATCTTGTTTGATAAGCATTAACTCTCTCTTTGAAATATCTGGGTGCTTATTTATGAGACATGAGAAACTCAGAATCATCAAAAGTAGCCTGCATATATATATAGAAGACATTCAAACTTTTCTGACATTAAATATATATTAAAACTATAGTTAAAAATTTATTCATGATGTCTGATAATCTTATTATAGAAATTATAATGGTGCCATTTAGCCATGCATTGTATATCAATGCACACAGAAGAAATTTTTAGTGTAAAATCAAAAATAGTGTTTAAACAATGATATTTCTATTTCTTATAGTTTATGTTTTAATATTTCAAATAATTATTTTATTTTTGTACATTATGTTCCCCATACACAGGTAATAGAGCAAATATTCATATAAAAAAGAATATTCTACTGGATTGCAAGACACAAGAACTATTATACACTTAGATTTCTAACAGAAATGGAAGCTTGAAAATCCTATTGGTTTTTGACACCTTCAGTATAGTTTCATTCCTAGAAATACTCTACGGAACATAATTTTAAATGATAATGTATGGGATTATCAATATTCATAAGCAAAAAGTATAAATGCATATGTTAAAGAAAATCAATGAAATAATTATTTTTTATAAAAGATTAAGACACATTCTGCAGTAAAAATACAGAGAAAACTGTTATATGTTGATTTCTGATTTGATCCCAATTCCAAAATACATTTACACAATCTTAAACTCATTCTGGTTTCTTTTGAATACCTAGTGGAAAGTAATTTCACAGTTTAAGATTTTTGCATTGATGCTACTTTTATAGACATAATGTCTGACTTTCAGTCTACAACTCTATGTAATTCCTCAGATATCTGTCTATATATTTTTGTTTTACACTCCAGACGCTTATGCACAATAAGCAATTAAAGGGCTTCTGGTAGTAAATTAAATGGATCTAGGGAAAGCATTCATTCATGGTCTGGTCATGAAGCTGGTATCAAGAAACTCCACAGTTCTAATCCAGATTGAATTAGATCTGCCAATTAATTAATTTGTTAGTGTCAACACTGCTAAAATGAAGGTGATGCATACTCGTTTCAAAATGTATTGTCATATCAAATATCTTCTGGCTTTACTCTATGAAAATTACCTGGGCATTAGTACAGAATGTTATACAACTGATATATTAAAAAAAAAAAAAAAAAAAAAAAAAAAAAAAAAAAAAAAAAAAGAAAGAACATACAGATGAGAGTGCTAAACAAAAATTTCTAAACACATCACCAATAAAAAGCATAATGTAAAATAGATATTCAATTAGCCTTATTTTCACTAACATTTGAATATGTTAGTCATTATTTTTATTAAAGAAAACATCTGCCATTTTAATGAAATGAGACTAGACCCAGCTGAGGCCACACTGAGAAAATTATCTTGTCAACAGCCAAATACATAGGCTTCTTATGAAAATACTATCTCTTCAACATTCTCAGGTACCAAAGTTACTAGAGAAGCAAATGCTAGATTAGAACATAAAACCTTACTTATCTATTATCATATATCTTGTCATAACAAAATTATATACACTAAAGGTACAAATCGCCAAGGTTTTCACCTTCACTTATTATTGACTCATATAAGTAATCTATTCTGCATAATCAATAAGAAAAAAGAGAAGTTTCCAGCTTCACCTAGAATATCATAACATATGAAATTATCTAAAGACCTTCAGGAATAGGTTGATAAATTTCATTAATTTCATATCAATCAGCTTTGGATATCATGACTATTGGCTACTGCATTATAACTATGGAATTCTTATTAAAGTCTATCTAGTAGAAAATGTAATGATTAGTGCAGAATAAACAATCTCTTTTACCATCCATTGTATTATTATTGTTGGGCTGTCAGACAGAAACCTCAGTGATGTACTTTATAAACACTACTGTAATTATCTTACTGCTAATTCTGCATAATCAGTCTGTTTTCCATTCACTCAATAGGTATAAACAAAATATTTGTTTCTAAATATCTTGACACAAAGTTTTCAAGTAAGCTAGAAATGTCTTACAGAACTATTTAGGTGATGCAGTTTACAGAGAAGCTGAATATGGTAATACATGATATTACAAAAATTGAACAGAAGTGTTTTTTGCTTTATTTTTATGACTTGATGAATGCTAAAATGTTGTGCTGCTTGGAGACATCTTTGTCTAAAAAAAAAAATCTTATCTAATACTTTGACAGTTTAAAATTTAACAACAAAGATTAAAATGCATGCTAATGTGTCCTGCTAAATTATGGAAACTGAATCCATCACAAATACTTTAAAAAAAACAATTAGTAAAAAACATGTCCAACCTAGGGAGCTTCAAAAGTAAGTTCTTTCAGTCCTGTGAAAAATAATTAAACATAGTACAATCCAACATATGCTAAAAAAGTAGCCCATTTTATTTACTTCTATATATTTAAAATGTGGTTCTATTCCAAAAAGGCATCTATAAAAATGGCACATTCTTTTTCAAAGGTATTCTTTTAATATATTTAGAGACACATCTATTTAATTTGTACTAGAATGTTGCCTGACTTCTCACAATTTAATCAGGACTTGGTCCACTGAGATGTCAAGCAATTTAATTTTCTAATTTCTAACATTGAAGATACCAAGCACCTCCCCACTTTTTAAAGCTATACCTAGTTAATCAGTAAAAATGTCAAACTTAATGAATTTTAAAAAAATTTCAAAAAGTGATCTCATATGTGGTTGTGCACTTGTAAATGAGGCTATGCTGTAGTTTGTACAGCATTTGATACTATTACTAATGTTCAATTAAAAGAATTAATCTCCTACTCACAGCTAAATTTACAGCTGCCACCTAGGATGCTGAATATTTGTTTCCTTGCAAATACTGTAAATTTCTTGTGATATTACTGAGAAAATAATGTCCTTCTACAATGCCAAATTTATAGAAAGGCTGTCTTTAGAGTAGAACCATACTTAAAAATTCACCATGCAGACTGGAGAAACCAGTTCTATTATCAGAGTACGTAAATAATTACACACAAACAACACACCACAAACTTCACTCTTGCACTAGAAAAATGTAACAAAAAAGGAGTACACTCACAGATAGAAAACTTGTTGCTGTTGTCTTTCCCTGGAAACAATTTAAATCCTCTAGATTTAAAATCTATGGCCTTTTTCACTAGTTAAAAAAAAACAAAAACAAAAACATGTATCAGGCAATACAATCTAAAATATTTCATTTGACAAATTTTATCATGGAAGTATATACAAATTAGAGTACTGGCTACAAGTTCAGATTTTGTACCTTTGGTGAAACAATTTACAAAAAAAAAAAAAAAAAAAAAAAATTGAGACCTGACCAAGGCATACCATTTGTATACCTGGCCAAGAAATGGTATTTGTGACTTAATTTTTCTCCTACATAACTAACTAAAGAAAAAAAAAAAAAAAAATTCCATGCACCATATAATTGTGTAAAACATTGTCACACACATTTATGGAACTGGAAAATGAAAATAATTATAAATATGTTTGCTCTAAAATAGCTGTTTCTTCTGTGCTGAGAAAAAAAATAAAGATGAAAAAAGGTATTTGAATGTAGATAATAAAATACAGTCTGCTGTTCTGCTGTTAATTTTGCAGCTGATCCTCTTTATAGCTTGAAAATTGTTATTTGCAAAATGTGATAGGGAAGATCACTGTCTCCCACCTCTACCCTAAGCCTACAGCGCATCTGTTTCTGTAAAAGTCCTTCCTGTGGGCTGGCTTTATCATTTAGACGGTTAATCCAGGCAAAACTTGTGGCCTCAACATATCTTTGAAACTAAACATCTTAAAAAAAAAAGAACAAACCCAAAACTTAACAAATGTAAAAAAGGTAAGCAAGAATAAGCAAACACACTACAAGAAACTTTCCTTTTCAATCATTAAACTAAGTGCCTCATCTCTAATATTCTTGGCCTTTGAGCAGTGAATTATACATTAAAATGGACCTGTTTAAAAAAATTTAATTTTAAAGTATAAGTTGATTTTATGTACAATATACTTAAGTGGCTTTACAGCCATTACATATATTTTAAAAACTTTATAGATGTAGAGGTTTTATCTTGGCAACAAGAAAATACTCATGATGAAGACAATATAGATTAAAGGAGCTACACCTAGGAGAAGTTAACATAAGTAGATACACTCTACCTCATCAAATAGTTTTTCATACCCATTACTTCTTACAGAAAATCAATGGATATTCAAAGAACCTTTACATTAGATATAAATACCACTGTAGCAAAAAAACTATTGATTATTTTTATAAATAAAAGTATCATTACTAAGCACAAGAGCAAAACCAGATTCTGAAGAAAGTGTGTACTGCTGAGAAAGACCATTTATAAGATGAATTATGTGATAGGAGAAAAGGATGTGTTAATAAATATTTTTACACTTCTGAATGAAGAGACCGTATTTTCTTACGAATACAGAAACACTTTTATGTCAAAAGGCAAAATGTAAATTTACTCGTGTTATTATAATGTAATGTATCAAAATTTATAATGGTTCTGGGAAATACACTATTTGCAGAAATTAAACATATAATTTACTACAAAGTACTAGATTTTGGTGGTTTTTTACTCTTAATAGGAGACGTCGCTCTCCCTCTTCAAATTAATTGAAGTCAATAAGCAATTCTATCCTCAGTGGAAATCATAGACCCAAGAACTCTACCTTCAAACAGCAGAGAAATACTGGAATAGCACTTATGCTCTCTTGTCATTGTCTGAGCATTCTAAAATTTTATTTCTATGTAAATAGGAATGTTGGACTTTAGCTCTAACCCTCTTTTGGCTTTCGTTGAGGATCAGTCTAAAGTAACTCCTCACAAATCAGAAGATAGGCTTAGCTATTCTTTCAGCACCCAAGCAAGGTGGGAGTGATCTTGAATATATGATCTCAGATGCTGGAATGGGTTTAAATATTCTTATTAGAGACATGTTTATCCCTTCAAAAGTCATCAAAACAACACATTAAAAAAGGAAGTCTGTCCTGTGTTATTTTTTCCATTTGTTTCTACTCATTCTGAAACATGCAAACAGCATATCCCTAGTTTATGTACAGAAGAAGAGTTCACAAGACCTAACAAGAAAATAGTTAAAAGAGTGTCCTGGTGACCACAGCGAAATCAGTCAAAGATATTTTTTAATCACTTTGCCAAGATTATTAAATACCACTAGGAAAGCAAGCAATTCCAGTTCTGTAAAGCACTTTTACAAGAGAAGAATTTTACTCTTATCTGAGGTTTGTGTTGATTTACTGAACAGTAGTATCTGAATACACAAGGAAGGAGTAGTTATAGAAATTTATATGGCAAACATGCCAACACTAAACTATGTGTTGGGCTACAAATGCATGGACATACATAAAAATAATCCCACCATGACCAAAAAAAAAAAAAAAAAAAATTCCTACCCAATAGGTACGTTATTTTATACTTGGCAAAATAAGGATTATTCTGCATGTCAAATGCAACAGTAAGTACTGAAAGTGGACATCACTTTTCAGAAGTCTCAGAGGATGAATTCATTACAGCAACCTGCGTAGTTGTACACTTCTACACAAAACAGTCACTTCAAGAAATCAGTTAATCTGGTCTTAAGATACCTATTTTTGCATGAGATGAGTTTACATGCCCATTTCTCTTAAGAAAAAGTGTTCAGATGTAACAATAGTACAAATATTTAAATACAGTCAGATTAGTATGTTCTCAAATATTTGAACAGCCAAGAGCCAAGAAACCAAAGAAGTAGGATACTCCTGTGGAGACATACAAATATAATAGGAAGGTAGTGATAAGATAAAAATATACTCTAATGGTAATCTAAATTCATAAAACCCTTTATGACATACCATTTTTCTAGTGTTATAATGAAAGGAGAGGCTTATTTTTTTAATATTACTTTAAATACATATGGCTTCTAGGTTTGTTGGTTGGTTGTTGGTTTTAAATTTATACATAAAGACAGATTGTTTGTTTATTTGTATTATTTAGTTTTGGAGAAGAAGGAACACTGGGCACATATGTGAATAAATCTCTGACAAACCTGAATCTATTTTTGATCACATGACTGGATGAAGCATCAGAACTCTGTGAAATCAAATCATAAATTATGTCAAACCCCTGAAAATATGCATCCGCCTAAGGATTTCTGCTCAACACAGCTCATGTTTTGTTTTTGTTTTGTTTTGTTTTGTTTTTTGTTTTTGTTTTTGTTGTTTGGTTGTTGCTTTTTTTTTTTCCCTAGTTCAAGTCACTTTAATACAAACACAGAATTATTATTATAGAATTATAGAATGTTTGTGTTGGAAGGGACCTAAGGATCATCCAGTGCCAAGTACTTGTTCAAGTATGTCACCACCTTCATAGTAAAGAACTTCTTAATATCTAATCTAAACCTACCCTCCTTGACCTTAAAGCCACCCCCGTCTTGTCCTATCACTACACGTCTATGTAAAAAGTCCCTCTACAGCTCCCATGTAGGTCCTTTTTAGGAGCAACCAATTTAAAGTGAAATGTGTTCAGAAATATTTTCTTGATGCTTTTGACCACAATGGTCTCTTATGTAAGAAAATGAAGATTCTAACACTTACAGGTAAAATTTTAAGAACATATAAAGACTGAAATATTGCCCTTTTTTCTTTAATAAAAAGGCTGTGTAATGATGCATATTTATACCAGTTCATATTTGCATGTATGTAATATATCCAGACATGCTACATACAAACACTTGTAAGAGAGGACTAAGTCCAACAACTCCAGCATTTTTTATTTCAGAATAGGCTGTGCATTAAAAAAGAGCCTCAAGTAAAGAGTTTTCAAGCATAGATATCAGAAAAAAAAAAAAAAAAAAAAAACACTTAGATGTAAAATTTGAATAACAAAGTGCAGCAAGTTCTCAAACACTAGAAACAAAACTCATTTTGAAAGAAGACTGTTCAGTTGACACAGTTCTAGTGAAAAAAGTGTGTCCTGAGGGCCAAATAAGAAAAAAAATTCAAGGAAAATTTGCTTCTACGTTACAGAAGCATCAGGGTAGGTAGCCATGTGAAGGATATTTATTTAAGACACTGTCAACTCACAAATTCACATCTTTGTTTTTGTTATGCAACAGCATTTATTTAACAGAAGTATCCAGCTTTTTCTTTCTGTAATTTGTAAATTTTCAAATCAAATATAAACAGTATTTAAAGGCAAAGCAGGCATTAAGGTTGCATTACTTCAAGTAACTACACACAACAGTGGTAACAGCCCTTCCCCTCTCCAGAACTACTCTTACTTTATATTCACTACCACTCAACTAATGGACATGGAGAACAATATGACAACATCAAAACCATTATTTCAAGATTGCATATACAGCCCTACTTAAATTACATATGCAAAAATATAATGCTATGGGAAAACAAGCTATCTGAGAAATAAAGAGGAATTAAATCTTCAAATACTTTCGAAGTGGCAGAAAAGAATTTGTTTGGAATACAGTGTAGAACTGATTTTGACTTTTGCAGAACCAGTAATTCACTGATTACTTAAAATCTTCAATATGTGACAATGGCAGATTTTACTCACAACAACACAATTTCTAGTGATAGAAACAATAGCATTTTATACTCTGGAATTCCAACACTGGCTGTGCCTATGCAGATATTCCAAATACATTTGGCATGATATTTTTAGTCCATCTTTGACATATGTCTATATGGACATTCATTGTATTTCCTTTAGAAGTACATCCTCTGCCTGAATGCATTGAACTTACTACTCACTACTCACATAAAGGTCAATTATTTACATCATGTTTATATGCATGTGATACAATTAATTATCCAGAATTTACAAACTCTAACAGTGCAAGTGTTAAATATCCAGGTACCTCAGAGATTGCCACTAAAAAAATCTCCGAACCTATTGAGTATTCAAATAAACTTCCCTGTTACCACAACACAACAACTAACGTACCACTTTTGTCTAGAATCTTTCTGCACTTTAAAAGTCAGCATTACAGAACATGAATTTTCATCAGTTTTTTTAGTAAAGCATGAACTGCATAAGTTAACAATTTCTTAAGTATGGAGAGCCATACAGAAGATGAACAGACTACAAAGTGGTGAAACACCCACTTTTTATACTAATAATTTTTTTCACTTTTTACATGATCTTAGTTTTTTTTTTATTTACTACACAGCCCCTCCATCTATTTCCCCACATCCCCACCTCCCCTTTAAACTCTAAAGAACTCTGGTCAAATTAAATTGTATAGAAGATTTGTATTTCAAATTACTGCAACAACTTCATTACTACACTGAATTATTGCACCGTATTAGTAATTTAAAATGATCAAAATTGCAGTTTTCCTATTATATCCTATATTACATGTATATCAAATGTCTCTAAAAAACACATTATTTAAAAGAAGGAAGTACACTTAATATGTGCATTTTAATATTAAATTATAATTTCAATATTTTTCTTTAATATTCTAACTAAACTATGTCTGATTTATACCAACAATTTGTGATCAAAAGAAGAAATCCTGAAATATTAAGGGAAAATAACGACACAACACATCAGAAAAAATCAATTATAGAAGTTAGAATTGAGAGTGTAATGAAAAACAATTAAGAACTGCAGGAACTGTAAAAAAACACAAATAGGAAAAACAAGTTCTGAGAAGAAAATTGATAGGGAAATATAAAAGGCAATGATTCAATTAAAACATCAGCATAACTAATTTATTAAAATCAGTATGGCTAATTTTCTTTTTCCCTTTTTTCCTTCTAATCACTCCAGACCTGACTGCTGGATGAAAAATCATCTCCTTTCCTCCTTCCACGTGAGAAGATATCAAGAAATTCTGGACATTATTATCACTTATTGTCTAATGAAAATCTTCATTAACGAATCATCCATTATAGAGTTCATCCACCAAACAGAACGTATCTATGTGATTTGTTGCATATATTAAATGGGTATTTCCAAAAGTATTATGAAATATTAAACAAATGTAACTCAATGATTAAATGTATGAGTGCTAGATTACATTTGTTTTATGCTTATTTCTCGCAACTTACACAGTTTTCCAAGAAGAAAACTTCCTATATACAAATCTTATATACAAATAATCTTAGAAATCTTACTGCCAAATACATTTACTTTCTTCAGACTCCCATCTTTGTAGCTCTGGGTTTTTAACAAAAGCAAAGAAACTAAAAAACCCTGAGGACATCTGCACACTGATTACCTACTAGACTTAAAAATATTCAACAGCTCTTCAAAAACCTCTCTATCTTTACTCCTTCTTTCTTCTTCCTGCTTCTAAGTAAACCTCAAAAAAATAGGATATGTGAAACATATTTTCTAACAAATCCTTAGAAGTTTTATATTGAATAATCCCAAAGTAATGATCTATTATTTTTATTACAGTCTTTCAAAAAAATCATGACAAATAATTTTCTTTTAAAATCTTTTTGTTTTCAAAAGTTTCATTAGCATATGATTTAATTTCCTGTACCAAACCTTAAAATCTTCTTGCCTTCTACAATCATAAATTCTCCTGTAAGACAGGAGGAAAAAGAAATGCTGGTTTAATAAGGAACACCCAGTAACAAGATTTTTTTCTCCCTGATTCATTTCTTTCCTGGCCATTACGAAGATATGATATAAAGTCAGATACCAAAAAGTATGAGGCAAGTGCTTTTATAGAAGAAAGGAAAAGGACAGAGAAATTATAAAGGCTTACAAGAGAGTAATAAAAATAATAGAGAAAGAGAGTGGAGATGTCTGTAGAATTAATAAAATTTTGTAAAAAAATAATCAAGTAAAATTATCAAAGCATATATTTCCTCAAACTGAGAATATATGGTTAAAATTTGCAAATGCTTAGTGACATTTCTATTCTTTATAAAGAGAATTTTGGAGTAATAAATTTCTTTGGAATGCAGAGTTCTCTTGAAATTATTTTCATAAGGAAAGCACTGAGACACTTGTGAACTGCTAGGTAATGAGTAGAGTCATCCATTAAGACTTCCTGGCAGTATTTGAGCCTGAGTCTGCTAAGCAATTTTTTCCTTCAACCACTGTATTTCTTTTTCAGATTGTTTATTTTGTCTAAATTTACTTTATGACTTACGAACTGTACTAGAGGTCTTTTTCATTGCTTGCACCTGGTACTCATTTTTTTCTCAGCGGCATTCAATTATTATATATGTGTATTTCCATATTAAAATGAATGTTGAGAGCAGAGTAGAGTAGAGTAGAGTAGGACAGAACAGAACAGAACAGAACAGAACAGAATAGAATAGAATAGAATAGAATAGAATAGAATAGAATAGAATAGAATAGAATAGAAACAATAGGATAGTTGGAAGGGACCAACAACAATCAACAGTCAACTGCCTGAGCACTTCAGGGCTGACCAAAATTTAAGTCATATTATTAAGCACACTGTACAAATGCCTTTAAATATTTGGCCATATGCCTCTTTACATATCTTTAGACAGTAAAAGTATGCTATATAAGAAAATGTTCTAAAATATCTCTCATGATGTATGCATATACACAAATAAAAATTCTAAAGCCTAAATAAGTAAAGTATGTAGTTGATATAAACCATAAAACAATTCAATAGGACTAAAAGCATTACGAAGCATTGAATTCACCGTATGAAACAAAAATGGTAGAAAACGAAAAATTTCAGATTATCCTCTATTACTTTGAATCACGAGTCACTTGAGGCCAACAGTTGTTAAATATTTAAACAAGGGAAAAAATCCAAAAAAAACCCCAAAAACCAAAACCAAACAAAAAACCCCACTTGGAAATATCATGTTTCTATCATGTATCTGTTATGTTTCTGTCATGTTTAAATCTTTTCATGTTTTCACATCTGAAAAATACAGATCATACCAGAAGCTGCGATTGTAGTATAAAAAATATTTTCTACTAAAATCTCCGTGTTTGAAGTTCCTAGGTTTGACTGAATGAAAGGGGTTAGGGATCTCCTTTTAGTTCCCCCTTCTGCTGAATTGAGGAGATAAACTTTCCTGAATTTAACCACTTGGATTCATTAGTACTAAAAGGACCCAAAAGATGCTGGTTTTCACTACCAGCTATCCTATCTAAATATATTTTTCATTAGTCTGTCAAGGTGTATCTTGAAAGTAAGCTTCTCATGCACTCCCTCCTTCTAAAAATTTTCATTGTTCCAAGAACAAGAACTCTTCTTGGTCATCTCCCTAACAAAAATATTTACATATACTAACTTGTCCTTATTTAAGTTCTCTACATACTGACATTCACTTCAAAATTTACACTTTCATCCTGTCTTAAATTTTATTTTGTAAGGTGGAATGATCAGGAAATTGTAACACCATTAGAGTACCTTTATTTATCTGATTCAGTCTGAATCCTTGTTGATGAAGAAACCATAATCATGTACATTATTCCTCAAGAGATTTCACCACGTGTACCTGAGGTTCCTTTTTCCAGCTAATAAGCTTCAAAAAGATACTAATCAGTCAGCCTTTGACACAATTTAAAATATTGTTGCGGTCCATGTAGTATAAATAGTACAGTAATTTACACCTAGCAGTTGAATTTTGGGTGTATACAAATCTCTAGTTCTCTCTATACATCTCATTCATGAATAAACTTCAAAAAAATGTTTACAAAACAAAATAGTATTGTCATTGTCTACTCATTCTGAAACACCTTGTTCACAAATTCTGAAACACCTTGTTCACAGAACAAGCCCATTGAAGGCCAACAGTTCTACTCTTTTACTGAAGCTATGATTTTGCATGTATACCAGTGTATCATAAAACTGCACTATTAGGGTTTTGCTGGTAATATTCTCAAAAAAGCCTACAGTTAGGTCTATATGTACAATACATTTTTAAAATTTTAGATATTCACACATACATATAATAAATTTTAGTAATTACATTTAGGATATTAAATTTTGTCTTCTCAATTATGAATTAATTTGCATAATTTGAGAGTGTAATTCTTAAATTACAATCTAGACCACAGGAAAAAATGCATTTCCAAAGTAAAAACTAATTTTCAATAGCTATTAAACAGAGAAATAATTTTAAAATAAATTCAAAGGAAATTCTTTAGTAGGTCCTATATAATTCTATAATTATTTATTATGCAGAGTTTTTAAACTTCTGTGCATAATACATTGTAAAAGAGAGGATAAAATACTTCAATAATAGCCTGCAGGAAATTCTATAGAAATACCTTAGGAACATCCCTCTGTAATAAAAATTACTTCAAGTCAATTAACAACTATTTCACATTCCCAAAAAATTCCTTCAGAGTATGTCTATGTCTTTTTAGTGGGCAATATTTCATTGAAGAAAATGATAGGCTATTTATTGAAGGTCATTTAATATGTTTTAATTACTGTTATCAAATATTGGTGTTCGCTAAGTAAAAATGGTAAAATTTTACTCAGTATATGAATATCCCTTTAATAGCATGCATGCATATGTGTATGTAACAGACATGAGAAACATGAGTAACAGACACAGTAAAAAAATTTTGAAGCTTTTGTATAATGACTGCTAGCAAAATCAAGACTCAATGTCGCATGAGGGAATAAAATCCTCACAGAACTAGATGTGGCCTTTCTTCTCCACTAAGGTATAGAAAAGTCTGACTTCACTTGTATGTGGGTTATCGTACCTTTTGGTACCTATAGTACCATTTTAGTATGTGAAAAATTAGTACTGAAACATTATTTTAGCCGTATCTTGGTGTCTAAATTATTCTCCTTTTTTTTAAAATAATATAATACCTAGCACTTTATTTTAATAAAATAATTTAGAAGCACATGCTGTACCTATACCTTGCCTTAAAGAATAGGTCAGAGAAGAAAGGAACATTGAGAAAACAGTGGAGAGGTCACTGCAGTGTAATGATTCCAAAGAGAAAATGGGAAAAATAGAATATGTGTATAACAATTACTGCCATATTTAACTGCCAAAGCAGTGCATTCTTACATTTTTTAATTACAAGATATTATTACAGATCCTCACATGATCCCTCATAACTGAAAATAACCCTGTTTTTTTTAACTTGGCCAAAGACATTCTGAAGTGATTGCACAGCCATACAACAGTACAAACCGAACTATTGATTAATTTATATCAGTCAACAACCAGAAAATACTTCAGATCTTGACTGAAATTAATACAAATGAAACATAAACATCTACTTAATAATTTCTATTTTAGATGCAAAACAGTGTTTGTTTTTCATTTCTTCTGTTTAATGATATATTTTAAAATTCTGCAGCTTTCCTGTTTCAAAGGTGTTAGTAAATGAAGCTAGAATAAATCATACTAGGTGACTATCCAGTAAGACAACAGATTCAAAATAAAACTATCTTTACAAAGTATCAATCATATAATGCGATCTCTAAAAATTCCTTGGGCTATAAAAGGTGCTTCTCACCAATATATTGGTGTTTATAAATTTTCATGTAAAATTGTTTAACATGAAGCACATAATAAAAATTCAAAATGTAAAACAAATGGTATTCAATGACATTAGCCTACAAAATTAAGCTGATCCTTTTCTGAAATTGTGTTTGTTTAAAGACACACCACATGCAATTTTTTTTCAGAATATCTGATGGTTATATTAACACTTTCCAGTATTACTTTTTGTCAGCTTCATGTTTCAGATATAGATATTTACTTTTTAACACAGCGAACAATGCTAGTTTCGTACTTCAAATGTTGTTCATTATTAATATTTTAGCATACCGATCAGATAATCTCAATATAGAAATATACAAGATCTTTAGCTTTAACACTTTAATATTTGCTGAATTTCCTAGTGTTCTAAATGTTGCTTTAAACATTGATTTTATATTTGATAGAATGTACAGATGTTCTAAAAACCAAAATTTTACTGAAGACTTAAACAGACGAGATGAATTCAACTGCATCACCTACAAGTTTCGAACAGCAGCTATTTATAAAGTACATTTTAATGCTATGGTTAATTATATCTAATCACGTATGCAGAATAGATTAATATTCTAATCTCAATTCTCTAAACTTTCATCAGATGTCTTACACTAGGTTTTATTGTGAAATATAATGATGCAAGCTATAAAAGAAAATTATCAAAAGAAAATTCCTTATATGGACATTTTGTCATTTTATAAATCAAATCCATTTTCAAAACCAAGGCAATATCATTACTAATTTAATTTTTCCATCTGACTGCCCTACTAGAACTCAAATTTAGATGTATTTAATCCCTTTCCCATTTGGTTTAATTACATTTTCTAAATGGACACCTGAACTTTCATTTTTAATTGATACAATATATTTTTTCATAACTACATGGGCACAAGTAAAATAATATCCAATACCTCTATGAGTAACAACTGCAAGTTCTTTAGTTCTTTCTATCTGTTCAGCATTTCTTGGTCGTCTTCTTGTGCCTTGTAAATTTGCTTGATGAAGAGAGACTGTTTCCTTGTAAGTGGCTGACTCCAGAACTGATTTTCTTATATTCATAGCTTGTACTCGTTGTTCTTCAGCAGATTGTCTACAGGTGGTCACTGCACTGGATACAGCAACATCAGCAGATGTGCTAGCAACAGTAATGGCACCAGTAGTGGCTGCAATATGCTCCTCTAACTCACCAGTGGAGGCAGTTTTGATGAAAGTAGAAGAACCTGTGGGACACACAGTAGTACTGGATGCTAACTTTTTCTTTTGAATTGTGTTTTCTTGATCAATCTAAATGATTAAATTTCCCTCTGTTTAACACAGTAAAGACAACTGACATGAAAAAGAGGAAAGTCAATAGGCTTTATTCAAAAAACTGGAGCAATCAGAACATCATTTAATGCTAGTGAACATTTTGTAATAATAGTGACATGTATTAACATGTTAAGTTTGAAATGTCCTCAAAACTTAAACTTTTTAACCAGTATAATGACAACATATCATTTCCACCCCTGCACATTCAGTCCTGAAATCAGCATGGCTAGAGCAAAATATACAGCTATACCATTAACAGGGCCCCCACATTTAGCAAAGTGGTAACCATCCCAATCGAGGAGTGAAATGGCAGCATTATATAGTAACCTAAGTAGCAGAAAAAGATGCCATATTCCAGCTGCTAATAAGGCTGCCAGATATGCTCATTCTTTTCATCAAAGCTTGACAGGGCTCTAAAAGCCCATTTAGACTTGACACAAGGCCAAGTGTAGATGAATAGTAAAAGGCACACATTTAAACAAAATTTGTCAGCATTATTATTTATACTTAAGGTTGTAAAGAGGCTTCATATGTAATTCCCTTTTGCTCTCTGATTTCTGTAATATACCAGATTATTTTACTAAAAAAACCTCACACACACAGTATTTGATAAGCTCAACAATTGTCCACCCCTTGCTTGTGAAAACATTAATAGTACTTTTAATTTCTCTAGTATTTAAAATATATAGACAAATTTTCAATATTTTATTAACATTTTCATCTCTCCCCATCCCCCATATTTGGTTGCAAATGTTTGGAAGCCAAGTCTCTCACCTGTGAGCATTTAGAAAATCTTAACACAGTAGAAACTCCATCTTGACTGGAAAGAATAAATGACTGGGCAATGAATAACAAAATTCACCATAAAAAATAGCATAAACAATGCTGAGGTATCGTGAACTGTAATATGTTTTGCTAGTACCCTTAAAACATGGCTTTTTTATTCCATCATAATGATTAGGGGTCCTTGAAAAGTCATTCAAACAATAATATTCCACACTTCTCTTTTTAATTCTGAGTTCTCCTCTCATACCTTGAGACTTATCTTTTAAATATAGTGGGTGATGACAGGATGGAAAGCCACTAGAGTTTTCACACTCTTAGAAAAATCTGTCCACTAGAAAATGGAAATAAAACTCCCAAAGGAACAAAGCATTATATAGTATATTTAAGGCACAAGATGTATCAGATCTCTTGACAGAATTCTCAAATGTTCTGTACAAAATAATGGAAGAGATCCTCATATCAAAAATACTCAGCCTTGCTAATAGAGTCTCCTTTGTTTACTGCACAAATTTTAGGATAAAATGGTTTGTCATGCTACTAAAATACTAAGATAAGAGTATATGTTAGGTTTATAAAGGCAACAAATAAAGCTGATCTGGGTACATATTATTTTTGCTATCTGACATTTAATGTCTTAACATCTGTTGTGAAGTACATCATCTCTAAATCATAGTGGTAGTTTTCTCTGCAAAACTAAAGCACCTTAGAAGCACCATGTAAGACTCCAGGTTTATGTGTCAGAGACCAAATCAAAATCTACTTGCTGTCTTATGATGGCAGTGGCATATAACTAAAATAGATCTCAACATGTTTTATTCTTTATTTCATAACAAAAGAAGAAAATTGTCACAATATTCATAATATCAAAAGTCTAGACTACTTATGATTCAGTATACAATTTTGACAGATTGGTATCATGTCTAAAACACAGAAAATACAAATGCATGGCCAAGAGATATTTTGAAACAGAAAGTGCTGTTTAAAACAAAGACAACTTAATGTATGTTACATAACCACTGCTATTAAAACAAAATCTATGTGAATATATCTTCATCATGCATGCAAATGTATAAGAACAGGCAATCACCTGCTTCCAATATCAAGGTCAAAGCAAAATTGTATTCAAAATCTCCATCAAATGGCATGGTCTATCCTATTTATTTAGATAGGCACAGCACTTTAAATGAGAACAACTTAAAAGAAAGTTCATCTCAAATGAAAAAAAGAAAGAAAAACTAAACTTAAAGCTACAAGGCTTATACACTGAAAAGTACTGCTTTGATAAAGAGGGAATTTTCAAACAGAACACCTAAGGTTTTAGGCTTCGACATCCACTTATAGTGAAGAACTCATGCAGAAGATCAGTAAAGTTAAACAATATGGCTTGATTTACATAGAGGACTTTGAGAGAAATTAACACTATGTATAAACAATCTTGTAAGTATCAGCTACTGCACAGAAAAGCTCCATCAATTTTTCCATAAATATTATTTGTAATCTGAAAAACTATGAATTTTGGTGTCTTTATTTTATGAAAACTGTCTTAGACCGATTGAAACACCTTTGTTGCACAGGCATTTTAACATACTCTCCACTTCAGTCTTCTGCAGTTATATCTGACATTTCAATTAGTCAGAGAGATTATTTTTAAAATTGTATTTTTCTATGTGATAAAGAAATACTCCTATATTATTTTATTTCAATACTCCAGTTTTTAAAAAAAGGGGAAAAAAGGAAATAAAAACTTTTAATGATAAATGGCACAAAAAGGAAGAGAAAAAGACTGATTACTGCTTTTTGAGAAAAGCTTAAACCAAAATTTTGCAGTCAACTGAAGTCAACTCAGAGGCTGAGCATCACTTTGAATTCACAATCAGCCACTGCAAAGATGTGAACTTTGAGGAGCTGCCAAGGTGAATCATATGAGAAAACGGTAAGGACACAGGGTTAAGAAAGTATAATTGCTCTTTAGGGCATGAGTTCACAAAGAAAGAGAACCTGACTAACCCACACTAAAACAGTCTGAGACCTACTAAACTGGACCAGTATTTTTTAAGCAAGTCTCTGTGGAAGAAGAGCAGATGAAAATCAGTAAAACTGAGGACCTTTCATGTGTCAAATTAGCCTGCTTACACAAGGAGAGATTTGAAGTGGTATTTACACTTTAAAACTTCTAGCTCTGTAGAAGTGGAAAAAGATCAAGCTGATGATCTACAGAGAAATTCAGTTCAGAAAACTAGTCTTAACAAGACACCACTCAAAAGTGTTGCAACTGTTAAAACCTAGGATAATGCAAACATATGGGAGCCCCATAAGCCTTTCTATTTATATAGGAGTGGAAGTTGTTCTTGATTTCAGGATCATTTTTAGTAAAGAAAAGAGGCAAGAGCCTTTGACATTTGCCTGAAACAAAGCTCCAAAAATAGATTATGAATCTGTGCTAGATGCACACACTTTGCATATGCAATATGCTACAAGTATACACAAGATTCCTGTTGTAAACATGAATCCAAAGGGAATTTACCCCAGATAAACTCATAGTGGAAGTTCAAGTAACAATTAATCTAATGGACCAAATTTTTATGAGCAATTCCTGAGGGAATAATCCATGGAGATAATAAATACCTTTGCACACTCTGAAAAGCATTCACCAGAAACAAAAATAAGGCAGAAAATGGTATCTAAGAGTGAAAACACTTGTTGAAAGTGATCTTTGTATTTTTCCTTTTAGAGGACTCTGACTTTGGAAAGCTTTCCTATAAGTTGTCCTCTTTTCTCCAGGTTGAAAAAGCTCAGGCTGCTCAGCCTTCCCTCATAGGATAAGTGCTCCAACCCCCAACCATCTTGGTGACCCTCCACTGAACTTGCTTCAGTGAAAAATTCATCTTCCCTGTCATGAAGCCCAAATCTTGAGGCACTAATCCAGCTATGGTCACAGAAGTGTTGAGACAAGGACAAAAAAATTTCCCTTTTAATCTACTGACTATATTCCTATTAATATAACTCAGGATGATGTTGGTCCTCTTTCTTCCCAGGGCACACTGCTGTCATGCTCAGCTTGCTGTCTGCCACAACACACAGGGTCTATTCAGCAGAGCTGTTTGCTATCAGACACTCCGGTTGCCAGGGTTCTTTTTACCCAGCTACAGGACTTTACACTGAGCTTTGTTGAGTTTCATAGGATTTCTGTTGGCTTATTCCTCCAGCTTGTCTGTGTCCCTATGGCAACACTGTCCTCAGCTATACTGACTGTTGGTCCTTGACTATAATGACATTTTGGTGTCATCTGCAAATCCAGTGACACTGCTCCCTGTCATTGACTGAGGCTCATTGATAAACACCTTCAAGAGAATTTGTACCAGAACAGACACTTGTAGCACTCCACTTGTTACTGGACTCTAGGTAGAAAGTCAGGCCATATATGACTATTTTCTAAATTTAATTCTTTTAACTTCAGTGGTTGAAGAACAGTTAAGAACATGCAAATTGTTCATAAAACCAAATGGGATCTAAGGCAACTGTCCAACAGCTATTCTAATTCATTAGAATTTGTTTTGATGATTGATTCCTAAACCCATGCTGAGTCCTATGTGAAAGCAATTTGGAATATTCACTATCTTATTTATTCAGGATGAATAAAGATACAGGACTTTATTAGTCCCTGTGACACATATGATCCAGCACGGACTTCCCAAATAAGGCTAAAGGTCCTTAATGCAGATGACCCTAAATAGGACTCAGAGAATAGGAAGATATTAATGAGGTGACTTACATGAGGCCAGCTTGGGACTTCTCCTGTGTATCTTATTAGCAAGAAGTTAGTCTATAATTTTGCAATGGGTAGTTGAGAAAGAAATGTAAACAGTTTTAAGAAAAAAAAAAAAAAAAAAAAAAAAAAAAACCAAAAAAAACAACAAAAAAACCCCCAAAAACAACAACAAGAAAAAAAAAAACACACAAAAAACCCCAAACAAACAAACAAAAAAAACCCCATACCTCATAAAGAAAAAGAGTGAGTTACAATTATAAATAGAATTTTTAAAAATACTAATAACTATATTCCATCTTCATTCTTCTTTCATATGTTCAAGGACTTTTAGTCAAGGCTTATTTAGCTTCCTTACTTAAAACCTTCCTATACTTAACTAATTTTGAACTGACCCATGCATCCTGTTAAGAAGATGCATTTTTTCCCCTATCTTAATTAACTGTTCTCTTTGATGTTCTCTGCCATTAAATATCTGATGCTTGCAAAAAAATTCCAATAAATTTAGAAACCTAATCAGAAGAATATATTCTGGATCTGTTAAAGGATTTTTCAAATTTGTGCAGATATAGAAGATTATTTGAATCTTTTAACATATGTCATTCCATATATATTATTTTAAAAAATAATTTATTTTATTCTTCATAAATTTCTAGTATCTTTATCTGTTCTTAGGATCAAATTGTAATAGAAAATAAAAGAAAGAGATACATGAACATAGATTTCAGAACATAAAAAAAAAATTAATGGCTTCCATAAAATATTCTTCTGACAAAATATATTTTCAGCTCTCAGCGATTTAGAAAAGAAATAAAACTGTGGTTTTACAGAAATACAGTAAAACTATGGTTGTGAAGAAATACATGACTGAAAAAGACAGGGTTCAAAACAAATTTCTAGACTTTAGTTCGAGCAGACAGTGATCCCAGAACTTACACAAGTAGCAAAAGCTCCAAAAGTTATCTAGCCAGAAGTTTAAAAAAATTCTTTTTGTTCGTTTTGTTTTCATGTTGTTCACATTTGTGAGACTTCACTGAGAATTTAATTTTTACTTCCTTTTGATATCAAATTTTAACTTTTTGCATTACTGCATCTTCCTAGGATTTTTTTAAGCTTGCCTTTTTCTGCTCTTTTTTCAACCTCCTTATTGTTGTCTCTTTCTTCTCTTTTTCTCTATTTTTTATGTAATGTTGTAAATTTAATCAATTGCTACAGTAAGACATATACCAAAACAGTCCGAAAGTGACAATTAAGCATCAACCAGAAATTTTCAGTGATGCAGGAGATATGCTATACTTCAGTATACACAAATGCATGTCTTGATGATCTTCCATATGCCTCTCTCAGTGAATTTAAGGTCACTTTACATTTTTTAAGCAGATACTGAAAATATGGTAAATTTATGTATCTTAATGTTATCAAACTGATTACATTTGGAAATCTGAAAATTCAGACAAAATGAAAAAATGCTATAATTGATAATTCAGATTATCAGATCATTAAAATTTCTATTAGAATAAGAATAAGCTGTGTTCCCTTTGGCTATAACATGTAGCAACTATATACTACAATGACACAAAGACTCCAACTTCAAAAGGCTGAAAAGGTGAATGCTTCATTTTTGGTAATTGTCTCTCCTTTTATCATTTTTTACACAGACCAATTCACTTGGTGACAAGAAGACAAACCTCTTCAATCACATTGGTCAGCCCAGAGAGACATCAAGAGAAGTCCCTCCTAGAGAAAATATGTAAACGTTCTTGCCATTACCAAAACACGTCTCTTGTTTACAGAAAATTCCCTGAGAAAGGAATTTCAGAAACCAAAACATGTCAGGCACGAGCCAGGTCTACAATAACAGGATTCTCTGGCTAACACAATATTACATAAGTGGATGACAACCCAACTAACTTCTGGTCTGAAATTTTGTATACCAAACACAGACCATTTTTTCATGTACCCTTCACCTTTGAAGTACTCTCCAGTGACAGTAAGGACTCTGAGAGCTCGAGTGGCCAGCCTCCCCAGGGCTTCTCCCCACCCATGCCTCTCCCCACCTAGGGCTGAAGCCATGAGTCCCTGCCCCAGTGATGCCAAAGAAGTGCATGTCCCCCTCTTCCCCTATTCCTGCTCTACCTAGCCATGGGGCTTATGTGCCTACCTGGCCTTGGCCTGTCCTCTTTTCCATGGAGACGCCCAATGTCCAGGGTTTGGTCAGTCTCCAGATGCACCCTGCTCTACTCCCTGGCTAGGGACAGGGGGACCAAGACTGGCTGAAAAGCCCTGTACTGCCAGCCTCAACCCTGATCCCTGAGCTTTCCAGCCTTCAGGGAGCTGTTGGCCTGTGTTTGTCTCTTATTCACTTGAAAAATAAAATGCCTGTGAACAAAGCAATACAATAAATTTAACAAGTGTTATTTTTCCCCTATTTCTTGCTCAGAATAAATAAAGTTAATCTCTAAACAGAATAAATCTTAATTATAAAGCAAAGAAGGGTTGAATGATTTATAAATGAAACAGTACCATCTTTAATGTTTTGGTTTTATCTAAAAGGTCAGGGCAGACTAAAAAATAATACTTTTAGAGAAAGGTCAGGTCCTAAGTGAGATGAAAACAATTCTTTGGCAAGGAAAAAGGTTTCTTCAGTATAAAAACTGATTCAAAATCTACTTAGAGTTTACAGAGATAAAGCTATTCCTACAGAACATTGTGTGCTGTCAGCATCAAGTGGGCAGTAAGTGAACTTTTAAGCTATAAAGTGGCATCCAGTGCAAAACAAGAGCTTTGCCTGAGGAAAATTGTCCCTGTGAGAGGACTCCAGCAATCCATTAGACAACAATTTCAAGATGTCCTAAGGTAAATGCTTACACACTAAAATTCCAAAATCATTTTAAGAAGAATTACATATGCATTGCCTTAGTGAGCATTTCAGGCAATTTTGCACTGCAATACAATGATAAAAATTATAGTGTTCTTGTTCAATAGCTAAAATTGTTCCTAATATCCATAAAAGATCAGTTACTGCAAGTATCTTTCCTCACTTTTATGTTGCACAGAGAAATGCTCACAAAGAAAACTTCTACAAGAAAAAATATATTGGCACTAAATTACTAAAAACATAGTAATTTGACCATATCTTACATAACATCCTAGCAGGTAAACTCAGGAAATGTGTGTTAGATGAATGGGCAGTGAGATGGATCAAGAACAGGCTAAATGGCAGAAATCAGAGGGTTGTGATTAACAGAGTAGAACCCAGTTGGAGGCCTGTACTCAGTGATGATTCCCAGAGGTTAATACTGGGCCAAATCTTACTCAACTTTTCAATGACCTGGATAAAGGGATTGAATGTACCCTCAACAATTTTGCTGATATGATACACCTGAGGGCTGTGCTGCCATTCAACATGAAGAATGTGATCAGCAGATTGAGAGAGGTGATCCTACCCCTCTGCTTGGTCCGAGTACAGCTACATCTGGAGTGTTGCGTCCAGTTCTGAGCTCCTCAGTACAGGAAAGACAAGGAGCTACTGAAGAGGGTGCAGTGGAGGGCAAAAAAAGATGATCAGTGGTCTGGAGCATTTCTCTTATGAGGAAAATAATAAATAAAACCCCCCATCAACAAATAAGCAACAACAAAAAAATCACATTAATTCTAGAATAGGATAAAGTTGATTACAAGAAGAGACATTTTGCTTCTGTACAAAGACCGTGGGATACTTAAATATTAGTTCACACCCTATTCAAGAACCATCTGGACACAACCCTCTGTAATGTCCTCTAAGAGGATCCTGCTTGGGCAGGGAGTCAGGCCAGATGACTCCAGTGTGGTCCCTTCCAACATTACAAGGTCATAGTGGCTGGGGCTCTGAGCAACTTGGTCAAGTGAAAGGTATCCCTGCCCAAGTCAGGGGTTTGGAACAAGATGAGCTTTAAGGTCCCTTCAAACCCAAACCATTCTATGATCCCATGATTCTATGATTCTTTCAATTTCTTTAAGGTTGGTTAATATTCATAATTTCCCACTAGGGTCATTGGGAATTAGATTCTTGGCTTAACTACTACTGACTGGTTTGCTCTAAGTGTCAAAAAGACTGTTCTCAAATGGCTTCAACAAACAGAATGTCAATTGATTATAATTTAAATTTCTTTCAAAACTATATTTTTATCACTAATTTGTTTAAATTATGGGTTTGAGAACTTTCTAGGGAAAATATTATTTAAACATGTAAGCCTTATATATCTTTCATGAAAAGCCAAACTACCCAACACAGTGCTGTATACAAATGAAGAATCCTTTCTTCTTATATCTCCAGTTAAAAAGCTGTGTACACTATTTGCCTGTTACACTAATACACTAGACATATATATTAGGAATTAAAAGGTATGGTTTTCAACCCCAAGTTTACTATTAACTGAGAAGAGAAGGAAAAGTAGTCTTGGGTGAAGAAAAATAGAAAAAGCAGAAGTTGTTTTACTCTCACAAAGTCAATAGACCTCTTCCCTTTAAAATTCGAGTCAGCCTGATTTAATTTGAATATATGTCTTTCAAATCAAGGACTCTCTTCATAGTGTACCAAGGCTATATAGTAGTATAAACTAAATCAACATTATCTAAGCAATTGTGTTGTGAAAAATGGAATGGTAAGTGTTACCTAGCTGCCCTGGATTAGGGCTCAAAAGACCTGGTGCACTATTCCACTAGTAAATTTCTGGTAATTTTGTGAAAGTCACTGTGAAACATGTGCCTCAATTCTGACATTCAAAAGAGATCTAATAAATATTTCCAATATCCCCATGATTCATAACTGTATGGTCTGTGTATGACCTCTCCTCCCACAGATATATTCATTTTCCATGCTGCAGGGTCTTATGTAGATGCATCACTTTTCCATCAGAAACCTACTCATATGTTTGATATCTTTGCTTTCCCTAAACTTTCTCCAACTTTACTATGTTCTTCGGAAATGGAGAGAGGTCAGAGCAACAACTGGAGTCAAGGTGAAGGTTGATTTATACAGCAGCATGTTTTCTGTTCTATCCTCTACTCTTTAACTAATATTTCAGTTAAAAAGCACTGGGGTGTGCTTTTTTAAGGATTCTAACTATGGACCTAAGTATGGTATGATGTACCATACACTAAGTATGGAGTGCTCTTAGTATACTGACTAAATTAGACCATAAGACCTTGATGGCATTACTGGTAATAGTAACCATCAACAGACCTCATAATTTTATTTCCAAACCTTTTTGCCTCAGTCTTCACTGGCAAATCCTCTTCCCACACCTCCCGACTGGATGGGCTTCAAGACAGGGACTAGAAGACCAAAGTCCTACACACAGTCAGAGAATTTCAGGTTCATGACCAGCTGACCATACATAAGTCTATGGGACTTGATGAGCTGTGCCCCACAGTCCTGAGGGAATTTGCTGATATAGTTGCTAAGCCACTGTCCATGATACATGAAAAGTCATGGCAGCCAGGCAAAGTCCCAAGTGACTGGAAAAGGGGAAACATTTTTCCTATGCTTAAAAAGGGTGGAAAGGAGCATTCTGGGAATGACCCACTTGTCAGCATCACCTCTGTGTCTGGGAAAAACATGGAACGGAATACTCCTAGAAGCTATGCTGAGGCACATGGAGGACAGGGAGATGATTCAGAACAGTAGCAGAGCTTCACCAAGAGCCAGTTGTTTCTAATCAACCTAGTGGCCTTCTACAATGGACCAACTACATCAATCAACAAAGGACCATATATGTAATCTATTTGGACTTCTGCAAAGCCTTGGACATGGTCCTCCACCACATCCTTCTGTCTAAAGTGAAGAAAAATGGATTCTGTGGGTGAACTGTTCAATGGATGACAAATTGTTTGGACAGTTGTGTCCAGAGGGTAATGTTCTGGACAATTTAATGTTCTGACAGACATGACGGAAAAGTGGTTTCCCTTGGGGGTCCATATTGGCATCAGTATAATTTAGTGTCTTCATCAGTGATATAAACTGAGGACTTGAGTGCACTTTCAGCCAGTTTGAAGTCTATGAGAAGCCAAGGGCTGTGGTTAACACATCAGAGGGATGGGATGCCATTCATAGAGACCTGGACAAGCCTGAGAAATGGCCCATGAGAACCTCAATAAATTGAACAAGGCCAAGCTCTAGGAGCTGTACCTGGCTCAGGGCAACCCTCAGGATCAACACAGCCTGGAAAAAGAATGGATTGAGAACAGCCCTGCCAAGGACCTGGGGGTGATGGTGGGTGAGAGGCTGGACATGACCCAGCCATGTGCACTTGCAGCCCTGAAGGCAAATTGTATCCAGGGATGAATCAAAAGCAGCATGGGCATCAGGGCTAGGGAAGGGATTTTGCCCCTCTACTCTGCCCTTTTGAGATCCCATCTGAAGTGCTGTGTCCAGATCTGGGGGCCTGAGCACAGGAAGAGCACAGACCTGTTACAGAACATCCAGAGGAGGATAAGATGATGAAGATGATAAGACAGATGGAGCACCCCTCCTATGAAGAAAAGCTGAGAGAATTCAGCCTGTTCAGCCTGGAAAAGAGATTTGTCCTGGCTGACTGTTCAACTAGCACAGACTAGATTCCAACAACAGTATCATACAAGAAGTCATAATTATTCAATAGAATCCCTTCAGGTTCAATCTGCTTATTACTATCCATCTCATCACTTAAATCTTTCTTTCACAATCTCTTACTCTCCACTCTAACCACTTTACTTGGCTCTCTGTCTTCCTTGTATATATTCAGAAAATTTCATTTTCTGCAAAGGTACTAACAATGTTCATATTGGCCCAGGATCCAGACCAAAAATAATATATATCTTGGCATCTATAAAAAAGTACATTAAAAGTAATGTAAGTACATTAGAAAGAAACACAAAATACAACACATATCAACGCTAGAAATACTTTAGTATTCACAATCCTATGTTTGTTCTGACATTTTTTCAGACCTAAAAGGGTTGACCACCATGGTTCTCAGGGGACTTTTACTATTTTCTTTTAAATATGAATGGTACTGAAATTTCACATAATGAAAATCTAAGAAATTACATAACTGAGAATCACTTTGGTTAGTGATTTCACACATTAACAAATTCCAAAGAGTAATATTCACTAGTAGGCAAGGTTTATTGCCTCCGCTGCATTTAAATGAAAATAGTTCTTGAACAGAAATCTATGTTTAATAATTTCCTGGTGCTTGTCAATGGGGAAAAAATTAATTCTTTCAGCTTTCTCACACTGCTACACAGAGTACACAAATAAAGCAGCCAATGCTTTAAAGTATAAAGAGATCCATTGACTGGAACTGAAGTGGAGAAATTTTAACCGGGAATTAAAAAGGTAGTTCATAAACTTTCATTTCTTACTTGAAATAGCATTCATTAAAAAAATTACCTTTTCTTTAAAGACTTCACTCCTTTTTTACTGAGGGACACTTTGGAAAAGGTACTTTCACTTTTCCAATTAGACAATCTTAGACCTAATTCTGAAGAGTAATACCAAGCATCCTCAACCTTCTCTATAGTGCGAATGAGTAAAAACTGTGGCTTTCATTTAACACTAAGAAATAACTTCTGGAATAATACCTTGCACGGGTCAATTCCATATTCATATTCCAAAGCTAAATTGTTGATTTAGCTTTTCTATAGGAAAAAGAATAACTTTCCTATCTTTAGACAGGAGGTTATCCAGCATATTATTCAGTCTTCATGCATATGGTGTGATTAGTTTTTGCAAATAATAGGCCAGGGAGAAATATTTGAAGAGCACAACAGCTATATTTCACATGTTTTATGCCTCAAGATAAACCTAGCCTGTTCATCAATTTAGAAGTAAAATTAAAACTACATAACTACTCCACTTTTATAACCTCAAGGACATGAGGATATGCTTTCTGTCACAAATCCAAGTCGTCTCAGTAACTAAATAACAAACATACCCAGTTTAGGCTAAAGAGAAGAAAGAGAGACAGAAATAAAAGACATTTCTGCCTAATAGTTTAATTTTAAGTAGTTATTTTCCTTGAATTTTAGTGGATTTCCTTAGATTAAATATTTTAATAGATGTATTAAATAGATATATATATGTAGGCATATATAGATAGATATGCAGTAATATAGGTAAAAATCTAAATATAAATATTAAACACATGATATGTATTTAAAATATTTTTTCATATGTTGATAAAGGTATATATATATGTGTTTATATATATATGCGTGTGTGTGTGTGTATATGTGTATATATATAAATAGGATCATTAAAACCACAATGAGATTTAAATAATTTTTTCCCTTCCAGAATTCATATTACCTATGGATTTTATAGTTTCAATATAACATTTTCCTAGTTTTTTCTATTTGTTTGAAATCTTGTATTTCATTTCAATTTATAAATCCCTGAGCTTTCAACTAAAGTGACCCAAGCAAAAAAAAATGCTTTCTAAGCATTACCTAATTGAAATAAAGAGCAATTCAGTACTTTTTTCCTGTCTTTTGCAGAGGAGTTGGAATTACTTACAGTCACTAGTATATAAAGTATTACCATTTACTCTTTTTTAAACAATAAAGAGGAGTATGAAGAATAGTAAATTAAACAGAAAGATATTAAATTTTTTGAATGCCCCTAAATTATCAGAGGTTTTTCTTTATGGTAAATATGAAATTAAGAAGACACATCTATTAAATAATTAAAAAAGTAAAGGATAAGTCTTTACTGCATCATTTAATGCTTGTTCCAGAAGTAAATTACAATCTATCAAATTAAACATTAGCACAGACTACCATGTCTTAATATTTAACTTTAGTTCTATTGACTTTTTTAAATGAAATATGATCTTACTTGAAGTAAAAAATATTGAATTAAAATTTTAAAACTAGATCTCTCTGAATCCCTACATAGTATCAGAAGTAACTGCTAATCGTGGTGATATTAAAACCTATCCTTGAGGGAATTCTAAAGGTAAGTTTTTTAAATTTGGAGATGATCAACAAAATGCAACTTTTTTTTTTTTCCTCTACAACTTGACTACAACAAAGTCAATTCCTTCTGTGCACTGTAATTGTGTGGGTGTATAATTGTGAATAAAAGACATCTCACAGGTGCAAGGGTGAAAAATAATCTGTTTAGAAAATTTATCTCAGTATGAGAAGAAGTGGAGCTGAAAGATCCAGGACTATGAAAATCCACTAAAACATTTACTTATATGATGATGTATTCATTTAAGCTATTTTTATGACTGGAGGTAAAGAAAAAACCAAACCAAAAGACAAACTTCTGAGAAGCTCTGGTAATTTCAGTCTATGAAGAGAGGATTTCTTTCTCACCCATCCATTGCAAAATCAGGTAGCCATCTGCTCTGTTTTGACAAAAGAAGTTCAAGGTCTTAAAAGTCACAGATTCACAATTCTGATAACCAAGAATCTGTCTTGAAAAAAAAAAAAATCTGTCATCTGTCAAATATATTATCAGTGGAAGGCAACCTGGCCTAGGCAGAAGATACAGCCCTTGTCAAAGTAGTAGACTTCTACAAATGTGACTCAAGGGATGCAGTACCTTTCTTTCTCCTAGGGAATCTTAAGCCCTTGAATGTTCTGGTATTAAAAAAACATTTCAGTAAGTGATAAGTAAATGCAAACTGAGATTAAAAACCTACTTCAGAGTGTCTGTAGTTGCATTAGGCATACAAACTATTAGAATAAATGCAAATCTAGTCATTGTAGTCAGTGGAATGCAGTGTTTTAACTGATTTTAAAGCACACATCTAGGACAGGATGTAACAGGTTTGTTATGCTGTTTCTTCCTTCCCGTCTTCCATTTTCTATGCCAGAATGGCATGATGTCCTGGGTCTTGCTAGGATAGAGTGAATTTTCTTTCTAGTTGCTATTACAGGGCAATGTTTGGCATTTAGGATGAGAATAGCACACTGATGTTTTAGATAGTATAGCAGTGCTCACTATGAGTCAAGGACTTTTCATGCTGCTCTGCCAGCAAGGAGGCTGAGAGACCACAAGAAGCTGAAAAGCAGCACGGCTGCGAGAGCTGACCCCAAGTGGCCAAAAGAATATTCCATACCATATGACATCATGCTGAACAAGGAATGGGGCAACTTGTCTGGGAGGTGGCAACTGGTGCTCAGGAACTGGAAGGAAATTGCTTTGCAGATGGTGAGTTGCTTTTTGATCACTAGCTTTGTATATTCTTTTATCATTATTACTACTTTCCCTTCCTTTTCTGTCATGTTTAATTGGCTATCTCAATCCATGAGTTTTACCTTTTTTTCTGGCTTTCTCCAGTCTTGCTGGGAGCAATTGTCTGCTTAGTGTTTAGGTGTCTGACATACTAAACAGACTCTGTGATCTCCTGTAAGTTCTAGCTTGCCAGCACCATGCAGATGTCTCTTCTACTCTAGAACACCTCTACTCAAAATCTACCATGTGGTCAGCTGAATCACTCTGCAACCCACACTGGCAGGATTAGCAAGGTATGGGAAAGGCTGAGTTACCCATACATAATTTGGAGCAATTTTGTAACTTCGTAACATATGTCTTGGTAGCACCTTGGCTTGTCTGCCCAAAGAGCTTCTGCACTTCTGCCACTGCCACGGAAATACATTGGGTATCTTGGGTGATTTCAGTGATGCATCAGTGCACATATATACTGATATAGCGCTTCAGAGCTGTCCAGCTTTAATGGGTATGCAGATACCTACAGGTGTCTAAACAAAAGTCTTACCTTTGTCTCTGTTACAGCTGCTAGTCTTTCACCAGCAGTATAGTATACTGTTTGTTGAAATAGCTATTGAAAAAAGAAACGAACGACAAAATCTGATTAAATTGCTTAATGTTGTGAAAAAAGTGATAGGCAGTTTTCCCCTTCTGGCTACTCTAGCCATGATGCTGTAAGGCAGCTTAGTACTATTGTTCTTTACCTGATTGGCAATTGCTTTTCATTCTTTCTGAAAGCAAAATCAAGGGGGAAAAAATGGAGAAAAGCTAACTCCATAAATAATTTATGAATGAAGGAACATTTCTATTCATAAACAAAATGACAGAAAGAAAAAAATAGAACAATATAAATAATAGAAAATCAAGCAGAGCAAGAAGAAACTTTTCAACATCTTTTTCTTCATATTTCATCCCGCATTCAAGGTCCTCACATTTATCCAACCTCAGCTCCAAATAGTTGGCTGTCAAGTATGAAGGAGAAAAAACATTTGTATGCTTTTAAATATTAGCAGGTCAACTAAATTTTATTCTATTCTATTCTATTCACATATATTCAATATATGCTCATGGATATATTTCATTGCTTCATTTGTATTTTTCTATAATCAAAGATTATTAATGGATGGCAAATATGTTTGTGCACTCAATTAATATATTTGATACTATTTTGTTCAAACTGGAAGCATGAGTTTGCACATGGCTTAAACAGAGGTAAACAAACAAGGGAGGGAAACAAAATCATTTAAGAAATGTATTTCACAAGTGAAATGGTTAGCAATTGTAGGGCTACTGTTGAAACCTTCCAGAGCTTTAAGGAAGGACAAAGGCAGAGAGTGAGAGGAAAAGGATGATAGATCTAAAAAGATAGCAAAGTTATAGATGCTTAAAGTAATGTTTAACTGTCAGAAAATGATTTTTTTTTCCCTGAAAACCTTTTCTGAATCTGGGTATGCTTGATCTAAAGAAGACTGAAGTTTGTGTAAGACCAGATGCTGTGAAGCTAACTTAATCCCTTCTGTCCACTTAGATAATATTATGGATTCATACATAAATGATGGAGAGCAAAATGTAACCAAAAGAAAGCAGCAACCAAAAGGAACTGCAAATGGAAGGAGTAAAAAAGCACAACTAATTTTAGAAACAGCAAAAGAGGATTACCGGTGCCAAGAAACAGTGAAGCAGCTGCTTCAAGAAGATCCAAAGAAGCTTTTGTTCTACTTCAGCCAACAGTTTCTGACTCAAAGGGAGTTTTAACAAAGCAACAAGAGAAAGCACCAAGGCAAGGAATTGTCAGCGAACAGAAAAATAGTGCTGAAACACAGATGACCAGACACCCAAGAATAAGTGGGTTATGACACCACAACCTATGCATGGAAACATATTGATTCTCTTCTAATTGATTTTTTTACTGAAAATTTCTCTTCTAATCACATTGGTTATTGCTTACCAATGTCTTAACTATTTTATGAATGAATACTTTTCATGAATAAAATTGCCTATTAAAAGAAGGTAATACTCATTACTGACATGACTATGTACTTCAATGAAGCTGAGAGCTTCCCACAATTTCATGTACCTCATCAAATTTCACTTATTTCCATATGAGTCAATTTAAAAAAAAAACTTTTAAGGCCTTAAAGGCCCATGCTTGTTTGCAAGGTCTTAAGCAAAAAATTAGGAAAATATGTTTAATTATGTTAAAAGTGTGATTACAAAATATTAAGTAATACCCTAGGTGGTTTTTTGGGGGGGGTTGTTTGTTTGTTTGTTGGTTTTTTGTTTTGGTTTGGTTTTTTGTTTGTTTGTTTGTTGTTTTTCCCCCGATAGGCAACTATATTTTGACTTTGCAGTGCACAAATTTTAGTCTTCTTTTCGAAAGTCTAGGCCACAATAGCTTTAGGTATTACACTGAAGCTCAGCCATGTGAGGCTGCCTTATGAAAAAGAAACTTATAAAACAGTTTTCATAAACTTAAGAGAATAGAAGGGAATAAGACTGTAATTAGTATAAATGCCAGGGATTTCGTAGCAGAGGGGTATAGGTCTGAAAATATCACCTCTCCCTTCAGCAGGCACTGACAACTGGCCACATCTGGCTCCCCAGTGGATCACCACAAGACACAACTGAGTTCGTCAGTAGAATTTGTGACATTTCTATGAAGATGTATTTAAGATAAAACAAACACTGAGCGAAAGGAACAAGGTCAGAGCATCGATGCTCCATTCCACAGCTAATACCCTCCAAGGGATTGCAGTCCATGGATAACCCACACTGGGGCAGGTTCCTCGCCTAAGAGAAAATGGCCCATGGTCAATGTACATCAGAAGAAATGAGTAAGTGGGAAGAAATGGCAGAAGAAAAGAGTGAGAAATGAAGAAGAGCAGAAATCAGCTCCTACACTTTGACCTGAATCTCCTAAACTGGCTATCACATCACACAAGAGACAAAGAGTAATCTGTGGTGGAATAGAGGAAGGTGAAGTATTTGGAATAAAGTTAAGCTTTCAAAACTGAAGAGTAAGGGTGTTTTTCATAATTTCTTTACTATTTGTAAATATTTCTTTACTATTCTTTACTTTGTTTTCCAAACCCTGAAACAGTCATTGAAGGTTTTATAATAAGGCCATTTTGTCCAGGACAATAGTTGATGAGTGGTTTTCCACACCTTCACTTCAAAATTGGAATTTTCACTCTTGATCTTCCTTTTTTCTGCCTGTTGTACTCTGAGGATGGAATGAGTGGTGGTGAGAGGGCTTCATTGCTGCTTAGGGTTTAACCATGACCCAAATACACTAACAAAATGAACACTAGTGCAAACAAAATCAGTCAACTAAGGGAGTGATTAGCTGAAAAGGGTACTGCAGTGCCACACAGTGACAAACTGAAATTGTGCAGTGTTCTGGAGTTCAGAATTTGAAGTCCAGGTCCTTAAAAATATGTAACAATAGGCTAGAGAATATTAAATTAGAGGAAGTACTAAGAAATCAGTAATTCTGGTTATAGTAGTACTATGTAGCACAATACATATGTATTATGTTTCAGAAAGGGAACTCAGAAAGAAGTTACAGTCAATCTACATCAATTAAGCAGGGGAAAGACCAAGGTTTTAACAGTTACTACTGTGTAGCACTCTGATAAAACAAGTATTGAATAAATTAACAGATTCTGTCTCAAAAGTAATGCTGAAATAAACTCTTGAAAATAAAAACAAGCACTTGTACTACATGGCTTTTTGCCATACTTTTAAATTTTTTTCTTAGCTATCTGGTTTTCAGAAAATTCATATTGAAAAAAAAGTGAAAACAAAGTTTGAAAATTGCCATTACAAAAAGGCCTAAAGTTATCTCTAACTGAAAAAGTTAAGGTTACATTTCTCAAAAAACTGAGATATTTTGTGCTACACATTTCACGTTTATCTACTAAATGTAGGAAGTTTTTTCTTTAATGTATCCCATCTCTAGAAGTGTTCATGGCAGAGTTTGAGCAACCTGGTCTAGTGGAGGTTTCCCTTCTGATGGTATAGGGGTTGGAACTAGATGATCTTTAAGGTCCCTTCCAACCAAAATCATTCTATTATTCTACGATATATATTTATTTCCTCACACTCTCTTCTTTAGTCTACCATTAACCTACCAGAAACTACGCATCCTCTATTATCTGACCACGCATTTTTCTATTTTCTAGTATCAAGGTAATTTTCTATTGATCATATAGGCTTGAGTATGCACATTTAATTCCTTTACGTGCTGAATTTTTTACCACCTAAATTTATTTTAGAGTTGCAAAAAACATTTTCTTAATTTTAAGTATGGTGGGCCGCTGCAGCATTAGACAACTTAGTATTTAGTCAACTTTAACACACATTCAGCAATACACCAGAAAAATTAAATGAGTAAACCAAAAGAGTAAAAACATCATTATTTAATCACTACATTCTTAGGCAGTAAGGAGAAATAGAAGACACATAGCATTTTCAAATCTCCCACATCTATCAACTCACACATTTTATGGCTCTTGGATAAAACACATTTTTAAAAGTAAACATAAACCTTCTGTGTTTCATTAGCTATTACCTCACATTTTTGGCAGGAATGCGTGCATGTCTACCATGAAACATAATTTGTTCTTTTCTCAGTAGTTCAAAAGAAACAGCTCAACAATCCAAAACACTTCACTTAAACCACCAAAATAGTTATCACATAGTTTCCCAATTGTGGGTAAGATTTATTAGAATTCCTACTTTCTATCTTTTTATGGTTCCAAAAGCTAGCAACTTCTTAGTAAAAAATGTGGTTTACCGTATGTGGTATGAAACCTATCACTCAAGAAATGAGTCAGTGGTTTTCATAAACCAGTATAGTAGCCTTGAATCTACATTAAGAAAGCTTCTTTCATGTAATTTCATTCAGAATACACATTCCAGAACATCTATGAACTCAGAAAGTCCAAATAAATATATACAATACCTGCTGAAAATAGTAATCAATCTTTTCTGTTCCCGTATAGAATATGCTATCTGAGATAACCACACAGAGGTGTAAAATTTGCTATTATCAAAAATGAAATTAAAAACATTAGTCATACATTTTTGTTAATTGCAATTTTTGCTTTGCCTGACTAATTTTATCAGATTCTGCAAAACTTTATGTAATTAATCTCTTCCTAAGCTAGATTTTCTAGAAGAAACTACAAAAGAAATTCCTGAACTAGGTCTTGATAGGAATGTCATGATTCATTTTTTCATCAGATAAACGGAAAAAGCACAAAAACACAAAAAGGAGTTACTGTTCCCTGAAGATCCATTGATACACTGTGGATATTGAAAAATATTATTTACAGTATAACAATGCACTATTGACATTTAGTTTTCATTAGCACATCATTAGAATGACCTTGTTTCAAACAGTGAAGTTCCCAAAATTACGCTTCAGGTGCTTTCACTCTTACTCAAAGAAAAAAGCTTGTTCATAAAAACAGTGGGTAAGGATCTTTCTGGTTAATTAAACTTTTAATAATGCAAAGCATTCCAAAACATAATAAAGAGAAATAGTATTTAAGTGCCATTTTAGTAAACAGAAACTTACTCACTGCTTTACAGATATGATTTATACAACTATAGAGTCAATCCCATAATTTCATGATGAAGACATTCTCTCTGTTACTGTTCCACAGTATTTTTCAGAATATTAAGACCATTTTAAAAGCTAGAGTGCTTGCATAGGTTAAAGTAAAGCAGGTATCTCTTGTAATTTTGGTAACTGAATTTAAATACACTAGATAATACACTGCCCATATTCTAACAGATTGCAATTTGATACAGCAGGTTGAAAAACAAACTATACTTTAATGAGCTTGGGGTTTTTTGGTTTTTTATTGTTTGGTTGGTGTTTTTTTTTTTTTTTTTTTTTTTTTTTCTCCAGTGTTCCTTCCCATTCCTACATCTTCAGGTACTATTTTTTCTAACAAATACAGACACAATTAAAATTTATTTATTTAAATGTACCTTGGTAGTGGGCACTAAATCCACGGTATCGGTGATTGCTGTCTGTTACAAAATGTAGTCTGAGCCAGTTTTTGTTGCTTATAACTGGAGGAGGTATATTCATTCCAGAGAGCCTGAATTAAAACAAATAAATAATAATTAAAAAAATCATTATTATAATGAAAACTTTTATATTCACACTAACATTCATTGACATGCCCTCTATGGGACTTTTTATTTATTGGTTAGTAGCATTTTAACAAGGCTGAATAGACAATACTGTACACTATGCCTGATCAAGTGATTGGATACAAATCAGTCCTAAGCCATGAACTACACAACCATGTTATTGGTCAGGCACAGCACCATAAAAATGGAAGTACACGGCACTCAGGCTAGAAAGAATTTGTGTCTACACAGGTCAGATAATGGGCTAGACAGAACATTGCTCTGGGAACCAGGGAAAGGTTTGTACCTTGTGACTTTCACATTCAAGATATGGAGGAAAAGAGTTTAACTCAAACCACTCAAACCACTATCTAAAATGATAAAACAGACATCTACTTTTCTAGAGTAAGTAATTTTCTATATTTGCAGTATAAAGATAAAAGAAATATTCCGTCACTTGTGTGAATTTGAAAATTAGTTATTAGATGTACAAGAAGAATAGGAAATTCTAGTGGATTGACCCAAGCTAACAGTCAAACACCACACAGTTGCTCACTCCCTCCCTTCCCTGTCCCGAACAGAAGTAAGGGGAGAGAAAAGGTTGAGTAAAAGCAAGAAAAGCAAGACAGTAAAACTGTCTCCAAAAGACAGTTTAATAAGTGAAGAGTTGAGAAAAAAAGGAAGTGATACGAAAGTAATGATCCACCATATTCCACAAATATATCAATCAAAATCCAATGATTAGCAGCTTCTCAGCCCCTCTAATTATTTATTGCTGACCATGAAGTTATTTGGCATGAAATAACCTTTTGGTCACTTTGAGTCCGTTTAGGTTGTTTTCCCTTCCTAGTATCCTGCCTATGCCTGGTCTAGTCACTGTGGGGACAGAGGCGGGTGGAAAGAAAGCCTTGATGTTGTGCAAGCACGGCTCAAAAGTAGCCAGTACATTGTTGTGCTATCAACCCTGGTTTAGTCACAAATCCAAACTACAGCACCTTTTGGGCTTCTACAAAAAAGTAACTATGAGCCATTAGACCCAGTATACAAAATTACCTGGATTTTTTTTTTGTTTTTGTTTTAGCATAAGGATATTCCTCCAATTATAGTAGCCTTCATCTTGACTGGCTCATTAGGAAAATATGAATTAAAGTTATTTTTATTTTGGGTTTTTGTGGGGTTTTTCTTTTGTTATTTTATTTTTAAATGAGATGTCATATTTATAAAGAAGGTGAATAAAGTTTAGATAGAAAATTCTTCCATCAAGCCAGTAATTCAGTATATATTTCTAACCAAAACCAGAAAGAAGTCGCATCTTTAGAATGTCAACATACTTACCTATGCCCTTCCATTTAGTTATAAGCACAACTCTTCCTGTAGTTAAAATAAAATACTAGCCAACAAGTATGCCATTTTATGTTCAAACATCAAGGATTCCTATTAAATTTTGAGAAAAATTCTATTAATAATAAAACACTTAATCCTGAAGTGATTTTTAAAGCGGAATAAAACCCCAAACCTTACTTAAATAAATAACTAATAAGTTTATATAGGTACTATTCTGTGACGAAGACTTTTGAAACAATAACAGTTTAGAGGTAGTGTTCCTTTCATATTTTCCCACCGACTGTACCTTAAAACAAAACATGTTTAAGACAACTTTCCAAATTTCTGGGACTGTACTAGCACCCTTGTTCCCTCAGGCACTGATATAAATGACAAAAAACTTGACTGACACCACAGTCAAACTCTTTCATATACTTGCAAAAGAATGTTTTTATACTGTGGAAACACAATAGCTCATACTATTCATTCCAGCTGAATGACACATAGAATCTAAGTTTTTTTTAGCTTATAAAATTTATCTCAAATTTTATATCCAAAAAAGCCAGATGATGAAGTTAAGAAAAAAACCAACCAACAAACAAAAAAACCACAAAAAAAAAAAACCACAAAAAAAAAAAACAAAAAAAAACCAAAAAACCCAAAAAAAACCAAACCAAACAAAAAAATGGCACTATGAGATTGCAACAGGATGTGGTGAATGTTCATTACTCTGTACCAATTAAAGTCAGAACTGCAATAGAATATGTACAAAGTGTAAGAGGCACTTTGAACATATTTGTACTACACCTTTCAATTAGAAAACATCAAATATTTCTGCATTTTCATTGTGAATTTTAGAATACAACACACTTTCTAATAGCCATAAAGTGGCTTTAGCTACTACAGGTTTCTTGTTACAGATGTAAAAAGTATAGTTTAATTTGAGTCTTGTTTTTTGGAAGACAGAGGTTAGGGTATGCTTTTCAGTATAGCCATTTCTCTCTATAATAACATTACCTAATGAGCAAGAGGAAATAGTTCTTTTATTTAAATTCTCACTCTATAAATGTTAGGCACTATAGAGATAGAGGCAACAACCTTTCACTGCTTGCATATTTTAGAATAAATCTATTACTGGAAGAGGTCTTACTAAGCAATTGAAATAAAATAAGGCTGTAAAACACATTTTCTAACATGTTTTGACTCATATATATTCTGTCTATAAGAAGGTTTCTCTTCAATAATCACAAAACCATGTGAAAAAAATTGCAAGTTTATTTTGCAAGACATGAGAAAATATCACCCTACACATTTACATATGTTCACAGTAAAAGACTAATGTTGTTTCTAAAATAGCTAAAACCCCAGCTTACCTATCAAACCAGGTATTTATTAATACACCTATCCGTACATCCATGCTGACCTCTAATTAAATTCACAGTTCCTACAATACAATTTTTACAGTTCAATGGTTCTGTGGGATTCTTCCCAGAAAGCAGATTTGCAAATTGTCAAAATTGATTCTGTAGATACAACTGTCCCTTTTCTCATGTCAATTTATCTTCTCAGCAAATTATAAAGCTGTTCACCACTACAATAATACATTGGTAGTCCAACCTACTTCTGTGTCAGCTATTCCAAGCATAGCATCATCTACAATATTTTCCTAAAATTCAAAGTAAAACACCATATCTTTCATAAAGGAAACACAGCTGTCTCATGTTCTTTTATAATTCAAAACATGTATCTCCCTCTCAAGCTGCACAGAATCCTGCATAGTAAATTTCAGCAGAGAGTAGGCTTCCCTTCTGCAGCTGTCTTTCATAAACTCTTAGAAATGTTCATGGAAAATCTTGGCTGTAAACCAGAGATTTAAAGTATCTTACCACTATGTGTAACAGCAATGACTGTTATCTACTGCAAAATGTATTTGAAAAAAGAAGTGGTTACTGAAACAATGCATCTTTGTTGCCAAACAAGGGTTTAGTAGAACTGGAAGACTGTGCGTGTAGATATCCCAGTGAAGTTCCCATCTATGCAGTTAATTTGTGTGTAAACCGAAGTTTACAGAAGAAATAAGGGACTAACCTATTTGAGAATCAAAATTTCATTCTTGTACTTCATTACAACAACATGCCTCCATTCCCTTCTTTTATACAGTATTTATGTAGTAATTGAAAAAAAACCCCATAAAACACCTGTTTTAGGCTAATTCTGATCTAGTGAAGTCAATTAGTACTTTATTTGCCCACAAAATTCTCACACATTATTCTCAACTTATGTTGCAAAGTTTTGATGATATGTTTTCTCTTTTTAAAATGATATGTTTTCTCTTTTTAATAGCATAGTGCACATCCTCAATTTCTTCCAGAAAAGGAACAATATACATTTACCTTAACATTTGAAATGTACACTGTCAGATAGCTATAATCTTGACAAAGTTTATATAATTTAAACATTTCTGTCTTGTCATGTACCAGACTAGCTTTGATTTCTAAAAGTCATCTAAAACTACAGTTCTTACAAACATATTGTCACTGATAGTCACAATTGTCAATACACTGATTATTGTGATGTCATGTAGGTTTTAATTTAGGCATTAAATATATCCAAAAATATTCCAAAGAGAAAAAGGTGGTTTTTTTTTGGGTTTTTTTTTTTTTTGTTTTTTTTTTTTTGTTTTTTGTTTTTTGTTTTTTTTTTTTTTTTTTACTATAGAGGACAGTTTTCCCCAAACTTCTTAATTAACCATATAGTTTCTACATTTCCACATATGTCAGATTCACGGAAATGGAATTACTAAAAAAAAAAAAAAAAAAAAAAAGAGGTTGATACCACACAGCGTTAAACAGCATTGAAACCCATTCTAATTCTACCAAAGCCGTGGGCTAACAAAGACTTACACCTAAGCATGACTAAGTGCATACATAGATCTCATGACTCATATATATGCACTACAAAAATCCTAAGTGATTATTCGATGCAAACTACAGTTGTGTGGATTCTTTCTTATTGGTATTATTTGCATGTTGAAATAACACTATTGCATAAAAAGATTTGATTAAAAAAGGGCAAATCATCACATATTTTGAGAAGGCTTATGCATGTTTATGCATGTTCTACTGCGGCTTAATACTTACTATCTTGGGTTATGTAACCAAAAAAATGTTTATTCTATTCCAACTATTGTAACTCCAGGAGGGAGGGGGCAGCTGTCTTTCTGATAACAAGCCAGCTGTTAAAACCTGGTGGGTATTTTTTCTTATATCTGTTCACCCTCCCATTACCTCTATGGGGATATCTTCTGTTAATGGGCCATTAAAGCTCACCAATGACATGACACATTACATCATCCTATTGTAAGATGCTCTACCCAGGGAGGAGGAGCCAAACATATTCCCCCTAGATAAAACAGAGCCACAAGTGTCACCAGACATCCAATGTTCCCACATGACTCCCAAAGGAAGACTGGACCCACCTCTGGACTATTTTCTCCACAGGACCATCTCTGCTTCCAACAGGACCACATCTGCCACTCCAGGAGGGCTTAGTTTTGGACACTAACAGGGTGTCAGGTTGTATTTCTGACTCTGTCAGAGTTTTCTAGGATTTCTTGCTTGTTTGTTTGCTTATTCTTTTGTACTACAACATTTGTATTTTTAATATCCCTAGTAAAGAACTGCTATACCTATTCCCAAAATCTTTGCCTGACAGCCTTTTAATTGCAAATCTGTAATAATTTGGAAAGGGGGGGGGTGGGCTTACAATCTCCATTCCAAGAGAGACTCCAATCTTACCTGTCAAATCTAAATCAAGACAATTACACAGCATAATACACTAAAAATGAGAGTAGCCACTTGTCCCTTGAAAGAAGAGGAAGGATATGCCTGATAGAATAGTACCTGATCAATGGTCTATCTGTTTTGGTTAAATTATGCTTAAATTAGGCAGTACTTGTATTAAACAAATTTGAAATAGAAACCACTTACAGCTTATTGTGTTTCCCTTATTTTTATACAACATATGCTCATTAGCAAAGATTTCTGAGATCCTTTCCTTTGTTCTTCATGACTGCTTTGATCCCATAAAGCAACACCTCATGTAGCAAGCTTCAAAGGATCCACCTCACAATGAAGACTTAAGGGCACAAGATTAAAACTCAGGTCTCTCACTTATTAAATTCAGATCGGTTTAGAAACAACCAGTTGCACACTAGAAAAAACAAAGCTGATGCCAAGTCAATATTTAATATATTACTTGATTTGAAAGATGCTGAAGGATTTAATGATTAAGTTAATATATTCCTCCTATTCCATCAGCTCAGTTTGTATACGCTTACATTGAAGTTCAGACACTACCCTAACTTAATTCTTTGGTCAAGCACTAAAAGAGTAAGTATTTTGTAGGACTAGGCATATCAAAATCTTTTTACATTTCCAATTTCACCCATGACTTTAATGGGTCTTAATGGTATTCATTATAGATGTGAGTGTCTGTTGCATGACAGATTTGGTTACTGGCCTTTTTTTTCCTGGAAATATTCTATCCAAATTATATTAAATAATTTCAAAACAAGGACACTGCTCTGACCTATATTGTCAAAAAGCACAAAAAACTTCACCAACTTCTTATGTTTCTTACAAAATCTATTGCTGTCTAAACTGATAACTCAGGATCTATTTTTTTTTTTTTTTAAATATCACATAAACATTAAATGTTAATAGGCATTTTCAGTTATCTTTGGTTAACAACCAAGGTCAGCAAAATAGATAATTGCCTCTAAGTTTTGCTTCTGTGAAGTATTTACAACACGAAGTAAGTATTTTAAGAGCTGCTGTTTCCCTAGAATTTTAATTGTAGCTTACATTTATGTAGTACTAACATTTATAATATTGGTATATCTGTATTTCAGAAAAAGACTAAATGAGACATCTCTGTGACAGAAGCTATACAGCTTTGATGTAAGCTGAGTTTTTCAATTAATTGTATGTGTGAAACTCAAACTGCTGGTGGGTTGCATCAAGATTGCTCTTGTGTGTGCAGTCAGTACACTCAAGTCATTAATTCCCTGCATGATTAAGGAATTGTCCATCTTGTGAGATAGACTCGCTTCAAAAAATAAACTAATTTGAAAGGTAAATACAATATCAAAATAAGCAGTTTCCCAGGTGAGACTTCAAAATGATGAAAACAAAAAAAAAACATAAGAAGAAAAAAATATTAACTTGGAAATAAAACAAGCATATAAATAAAGAAAACAAAAGAAAGATTGAATTATTCTTCTGCATTGCCACAGTCCAATGTCCAGTCACAAGGAATGACAGAACACATCATTCCAATGAGAAATCAAATGGTCATAGTTTAAAATCTTTAAAGAGGAAAGAATAAAAAGTCTCTTCCTAAAGCAAGCTCCTTCTCAATGGTAATCATTGTCATCATCAATATTAGAAAAGTAAAGGAAAAATACCCAAAGGAAGAGTCTAAAATCTAACACTCTACTAGAATTTTGAGGGTAATATATAACTCAAGTTTTAAGTGGTTACTAAGTTAGTAAAAGACTTAATTGTCATGGTCAGTTTCTGTAATATTTATAGCAGGACTGAGAATTTTATGTATCTGAGAACAAGGACACTCACAATTTTGATATTATATTAATTGTTGTTTCCATATCTCAGAACTGCAGCTAAATGAATGAGAAAAAGCAGGGTTTTATTTTTAGAACAGCAAATTACCATTCTTCAAATTTAGACTCATGAGCTATTGAGATCCAAAATAAGGGTTTAGGTTGAAACTTCACTGCAATCACTTATTTCTGATTTATAAAACAAAGAAAAGTGAAAACTTAAATAAGTGAGTGTTTGGCAAAAGGAGGAAAGAAGTTCTGCATTATTTAACCTTGAAAAAATTACTTGTTCTGTAAAGTACTTTAATAATCTATTGATTAATTTTAGAGTTATTCATCTAGATGGATAAAAATAATTCACCCTTTGACTCTTTTTGTGAAGTACATTATGATGTCTGAAAGAATAAAAAAAAAGTCTTTGTTTTAAAAACGTCAGCGTTGAAATATATGAAAGCTTTGTCTTGCCTTTACAATGCTGGAAAAAGCTCGATTTTAGAGTAGAGTTACTGTCACATAAAGCAACTCCATGAGAAGCCTGTGTATGATCGTTAAGAACTGAATAAAGGCCCAAGGGATGATTAATGGAAGTTCATAGTACTGTGGATATGAAACACTGAAAGTGTCAAGATTAAGAAATACTTTTTAAATGCAGAGGTTGATTGCACCCTATAAAGTCAGATGTTCCTATGTCAAAGTTTTCCAATTAATCTCTTGACTCGACAGAATAATAAAGTATGAAGAAAGGAGTCTTCTAAACACACAACTGTTAGCTCATGATACAGGTAATCTTGTCTTTGTGACATAAGTAAATAACATTATGGACAGTGTTGTGTCATGATTGCCTGCAGTACTAGTACAAGCTGTTAAATTTTCATATAGTTGTCAGGGTCTTAGAAGGAGTAATTTTTCATAAATGTGATGCAAATACCTTATATACAAAGGTCTTACAACTCAATTTCCCTGAGCAGATCTTAGAAACAATATAAATACATATTAACTTCACTTAGGCTGCATATATTGGTTAATACTTTCTACCACACAAGCTGTGACAAGCTGCACAAGCAGCTCCTTGGTGTAATTGCTGAGACCAAGCTAAGGGTAGTCGACAAAGAGCAGAGGCAGATGAGTCTGGATGCACCACTGAAAAGATGCAAGCCCAGTTAGTTCAGGCTGTGCAGTTTAGGCCTCCCACAAAGGCACTGATCCTGCTGGCCCAGAAGCTATGATAAGGTGGACACCAAGAACTGCCCTAGAATTTTTTTACTGTGCATGCTAAATCAAACTGTCTCTTTCAAGAATCCCAAATCTGAAGGCCTTGACTGGAGAGTGGAGGGCCCTGGACAGATATAAAGATGAATGCAACTATCTGAGCATTTTCCATAGAATTCTGTACATTTCTTCCCCCTACTTACACAGCTAATCTAAATAAAACTAAATTGAATACAACTTGTATGTGACCAACACTTCTTTGGGTAAGAGTCAAACTGAATAACTGGGACCATCACTTGTGAGAAGCATATATAACTTACCTCTCTTAAAATGCTGCCATATTCAATTTCTGAACTGGCTGTTTTCTTTTCAATTCTGTATAACAAATTGTTATACTTACAAGTATTGACTGAATAGGGGAAGGAAGCTTGTTCTTGAGTCTTTCTGGTAAGTGTCAATAAATGAACCAAACTAAAAACTCAAAAAAATTACATTTGCCCTACAATCTGATGTTCTGCAATAGTATTTGTTGAACACAAAATCATGTTGGGATAGAGAAGAATAGCCCCATGTCAAAATTATTATTAGCCCAATTGATGCTTTAACAGACTAACAGTCTAAGTATTGAAAAATCTCTTTAATACTACCAGTAACTTCTTTATTTAAAGAAATTTTTCTAATACCTTTTTCTTTTCTTGGGTGTTACATTCAGATTTTCAGCATCCCTCTGCATCCTGAGATCAGCACTTCATTCTTTTCCAAACAGAAGGGAAAAAAATTATCTTGAGTCATTCTCCCCCTCTAATGTTCTCTAGTGAGGCCCCACCTGGAATACTGCATCCAGCTCTGGTGCTCCCAGTACAACAAGGACATAAATTTGTTGGAGTACAGAGAGGGTCCAGGAAAATGATTAGAGGAATGAGAAATGGCTGAGAGAATTGGTATTTCTCAGCCTAGAGAAGGAAAGACTCCTGGGTGACTTAACCATGGCCTTTCCTCTTGAGGGGAGCCTACAAGAAAGCATTAAAGGAATTTTGACAAGGCCATGTAGTGACAGGACAAGGAAAGTGGCATTAAACTAAAAGAGTGTGGGTTTAGATAAGATATTAGAAAGAGGTTTTTTTTTGCTGCAAGGATGGTGAGGCACCAGACCATGTCACCAGAAGCTGTGGATACCCCATCCTTGGGAGTGCTCATGGCCAGGCTGGATCGGGCTGCAAGAAACCTGGTCTAGTGGACGGTGTCCCTGCCCACAGCATAGAGGCTGGAACTAGATCATCTTTAGGGTCCTTCCAACCCACATCACTCTGATTCCATTACCAGTATCCTGAGATCATCATGACACAACTCTCCTTCTTCAGTCTTGAGTCATCATTGGGCAATCTGATGCTTCCTATACAAAATCTTTGGGTTTTTTCTCATCAGTTCCCAGCCTTTTCAAGACCAAATTATCATAGAGGCCCAACATGTGTTGCACAGCAACTACTTAGTGTTTTCAAATCCTTCGTATACATGATAACCATATAGTCATTTCATCAGTAGATAAAGAAAAGATAAAACAGCTCAGGTCAAGACACTTCACAAGAGCCCTAAGAGAATCCTGTCAGATCAATACATGGCCATACAAGGTCTAAGGCCTGTGGCCACTCCCCAGTAATAAGGTAAAAGTCATATTTACTGACTTATCAGTTGCTATCAGTATGGCCAGATGCACACTAAAGAAACTTGGAGCCACTAAAAATAGGAAGTAAAGAGTACTTCTACATGAAGCTAATTCTCATTTAACGTCTTCCCACAATCCTTAGTATTTCATGTGACTAAAGTTGTTAAAATGAAAACCTCATATAGGTATGCAGTGGTCAAAATGGTAAAAACCTCTAATTGCATTTTCTGTAGTGCATGAAGAGAAATTGGCATGCAGCTCTGGATGGAGATAAAGTTTAAAATACAAGTCAAATTACTCCCACTCTGCAGCAAAATTAAGAACCCCATGCATCTTAAAAGAAAAAGTACTTCTAGACTCTGAGTTTTCCTGAGTATCTGCCACTCTAGTTGCTCATATTTAGATATTACATCAAAATGCAAATATATCTTTAAAGAGTTGTTCCTTAACATTAGAATAAAAAATTTTAAATGCTGTCATTTTAAGTGTGAGTCAGTTCCGTTATTTCATCTTTTAAGAGTGATAATAAGACAGTCCTGAAATGCCTTTAAAGAACAACTCATCAATACAAAGTAAGAGGATAAACATTAAAAATTTTAATTCAAACTACAAGTGATCTTATTCTGAGACTTCACTTTCTGTTACTTCCCTTTGAAAATGTATCAAGGAAGATATTGAAATCCGCCAGGAAAGGCTCATTTTACTGCATAATTTGAATATAATTGTACTCAAGGAATCCATGAAGATTATTCACAGAACCATTCACTTTAGCTTCCCCCTTCTATGGAATTGGATTAAAATTTTAATCCACCAGTTAAATATTGTGCAAGAACTTTCTTCTATATACCCAAAATTGTTTCTCCTTCTAATTCCACTGGATTTATCACATTAGACATTTAAATTTTTAATTGATTACATTTATCTGCAGTGACTTTTCCTCCTTCCTCAACATATCTGTAAAATTAAAAATTTCTTACTCAATAATTTTATAGAACTTTCATTTCAAAATGTTTGACAAAAACAAGAAACTGTATCATTCTTCATATAATGATGATGATAATAATAATTTTTAAATTTACAGCACATAGAAACTGCTAGGTCTGTAAGGGCACCCTCTTGACCTCAACTAGGTCTGTCTGGGGATTCAGTTAAGCCTCTGTCTTGGACCCAGGAACCCCATTCCAGCCCAGCCTAAGACTGCTCCAGTTCTGTCCTTGGTCAGAAGTCTGTTTGACTGGGCTCCTGGAGGGATCCTGGACCTGGTTTATCCCTTACCAGACTGAAGGCTGTAAAGTGACTCTAAGTCCCTGAGTTCAGCCTCTGGAGAACTGCATATCACAGGTGAGTGAACAGGAAATGTGGCCTGTGTAGAGTCCCTCTTGACTCCCAGTTGTCCCTGCCTTGCTCCTGTTACTGTTAGATAGAAATAGATTTCAAATCTCCCAGTTAAACTGGTCTAATTATTAAAACTGCATTCTGTGAATATTTATGTACTTTAAACAATACTATGAATTTACTGTGTACTTGATCATACTTCTCTTTACTGTATTTGTAACATTCATATACAAATGATCTCTGACTGTTTTTAGGGAAACATTTAACACTACTTTTGTATACAGAATGTTTAAGATGTTTGTATCAAGTTAAACGTAGATATCATACACCTCCATTACTTTAACTTCACATAAGCAACAAAATGCTTTTAAAACTAAGGACTAAAGCTTTGAAACTATCTGACTAATGAGGGACATGATAGCTCACATTTGACCCTATTAGATAAAAATTAAAAAGGGAGAAGGGAATTGGGCAAGTAGTATCAGCATACATGCAGAAGATCTTATTTTGAGAGAAATTACTTTTACACTTCACAAGATTTTGGACTCTACTTCCTAGTTTGATGGTTCCTAATAAAAAAAACCTCCAAAGTGAATCATTAAGAATACATGATCTGTTTCTATTTATATGAATAGGTGAGATTTAGTAATCTCAATTGTTTCCCTTGGGGGATCTTGTCAAATGAGGCTCTCGTAACAGAAACTGTGAAACTTGGAGGATTGTTATTGGGTTTGAGTGGCAGGGTTTTGGTAGGAGTGGCTTCTGTGAGAAGTGCTAGGAGCTTGCCCTATGTCCACTAGAACACATGCCAGTTGACTACAAGATGGGTCCACTGAGGTCCAAGGATGAGCCCACTGGTGACAGTGGTAACATCTCTGGGGTAACATATTTAGAAGAGGAAAAAACTGCTGCACAAGCATCTTGGAAGAGAAGAGTGAGAATATGTGAGCAAAACTCTGCAGACACTAAGGCACTGAACGAGAGAGAGCTGGTGCCCTGGGTGTTAGGGATGTTTTCCCTGCAGCTTGTAGGAAGACAATGAAGAGGCAAGCTGTCATCAGAAAAGTAGTGTAAAAAACACTGAAGGTCTCTTTCTCTAACCTGACAAAGACATGAAAATACCAGCAGCTGAAGTCAATGACAAACATGTACAAAGTGTATTTTTCCCCTATTTCTGGAAAAATGGTGAGTTACTATCACAGCAGACTTCAAAACAAACAAAAAAAAAAAAAAAAAAAAACCCCAAAAAACAACAAAAAAGAGTTGGGTATTTTAATCACTTAGGACTTTTAAGAGGAGTGGTTATTATTTTTTTTAAACTAGCACAGAAAAACAAATTAAATGTACTAGCCTTTGAATTACAGGAAGGGGCACTAGATTATCCACTAGTTCTTTCTGGCACTAAGCCCTGTATTTGTAAAACACATATTGAATCTTAAAAATTAAAAGTGTTGCTTCTCTTATTCAAAAAGAATGCCTTTCTTACTGACTCCTGAGACTAGTAACTAGAAATTCCCTCTTCTGTTCTTTACTGAGAACCAAGGACCTCTTCTATTCTGTATATATTCTGTAGATTGCTGGCATACCTAGATAATCAAGAGCAACACCTTTGAGATATTGAAGTCAGCACCAAGCACCCCATTAAATCTGAATTCTAAACGTCACATATCTGCTTTACCCTTTGAACCACTGGAGAGTGGTTCAAACCATGAACCACATGGATATCTGATACCAAATGAATGAGCGCCACATCCTTCCCCTTAGTGCCACATAACTAATTTGCTGAAGTTAAAACACTCCTGTGTTTCAAACTGCAGAAACATTCAGATATATTTATGCACTCAAAAGCATGAATACTTGCACCGAGCAAGATTCCTACTGCTAGAGCTGTACTGCTTTCAATTCTAGACCTAGGCTGGTATGACACTGAACTGAACCCTTTAGATAAGCATGAACTGATATGTGTGTAAAGAAACGCTGGGCCAAACTCTACTGATTTTTTTAAAAGAGATCATGTTGAAAAGGATTCACCAAACTTTAGTATTGATATACTATTGATTATTGAGTTTACATATGCTAAGATATCCAGAAAAAAACAAGGACATAGTTTTTCAGTGTGTTTCATATCTTTTAGAAAAAGAAATGTACAAAGAACTTTAAAAGAAACATGTGTGTCAAATCTTACCGAAAATGAGACCAGGAAATTTTGTTTCTTAAGTTGAAGCATAAGCAAGTATAAGCATAAAAATTATTTATGTAATTTCTTAATACACAGGTGTGTGTAAAATCACAATTTATAGAACTGTTGGTTTTGTTTTTTTTTTTTTTTTTCTGGAGGTTTTTTTGTTTGTGTTTTTGTTTTTTTTTTGGTTTTTTTTTGTTTTTTTTTTGAAAACCAAATGCTGCTCTTAGAGATGAGAATATGCTTTGGGATATGGCGTGGGTCTGACTGCTAGCCACCTGCTGTTTCCAGTAAATCAGCCAGTGAACAAGACATGACACGGCATTTTCAGCACTCCATGATCTGCACTACATGTATCTGAAATGAGCATTTGTTATTTAACTTCTCAAAAAAAAGACATCACGCTCTCCATTAACAGAGGCTGTACTGAAGATTCAAGAGGAAAAAAACATCTAAAAATATGATAAAACAAGAAATTATGAAATAAGAAGAATGTATAACATTTTTCCACAACACTATAAAATCCCATAGTCTACTTTTTACTTGGGGTTAATAAATATTATTAAAAAATAAAAGGTGATTGATAATCAGAAATACTTCAAATTGATTTTGCTATATCAATCTATGCTATTTGAAAAACTCAAAAGTCTTCAATTTACAGCTGAAAGAGACATAAAAATGTTTAAATAAATGTTTGTTCCATAGAAAATAAAAGTTGTCCTATAAGCAAATATAACTTGTTCTTAATCCTCATGTCTTTGCCTCTCGCTCTGCCACAAAACAATGAACCAAGAAGACTAGCTTAATAATGTTGGCTTTTACATGGAACACAAAATATTTATTATAATATTTATTTTTAATAAAATCAATGGAATTGCTGAATATATTGGCTAATACATATGAAAGCTTTGCTAGAGAACAGAAACAGAGTTTATAAAATTTACCAGTATTCTCTGGTTTTAGAACAAAATATCTTACTACTCTAGGAAATTCTAGTACCTTATTTGAACAGCCAGCTCATTATGCAGATTTCCCAGACTGGAGCAGATTTTAAGAAGAGTCCCTTACAGTGATTGTGATTTGTTTTAACACATAAATAAAACATACTGCAAAAACTGAAGTCACCAAAAGAAACGTTTGTTCATGATATTTGCCCAGAAAGTGATATATTTTAAATTATACAGTAAAAAGACAATACCAATTTTAAAATATCTATTATCTATTAAATTCTTATATGATGCCTTTACTAATATTAGTGGTAATGAGAGAATGTTATCTGAGCACCCTTAGCAATTGTCATGAAAAATATGAGTTGAAAAGTTTGCAAATACTCAGATCTAATAACTGATAAAAGATAGTAGGTCACTAATTCTCATGCTATAAATTAAGACTGATCTTTAAAGTATAGACTTATACTTTAAGAATGTATTTATTAGAAAGTTAACAAGACATGGGCAGGTGAAAGCAAGCTTAGGCTCCACAACTGAGCCAGTATTTTTTAGTCTCAACATTTAATACCCATCCTAGCATGATACACCAAACAAATATTGGGCCAACTGAGCTACGACACAATCTGATGATTTAATATTGCTTCAAATGTGGTTTTTTAAAATGTATTTTATCAAGATATTTTTTTAAATACCTCATTAGGAAACATTAAAAGGTTTGTGTTAACTGCTAACGTACTTTTAAAGGCTGTATAAATAGCAAATATGATCTACATTTGTAAATGAACATTAATGTATGATTTTTTCAGCTAAATAATTCAACCCTTTTCAGAATCTTTATTAGCCCTATCTGCAACTTATGAATGTGTGTCTGTAGAAATGCAAGTCATATACTATGAGAACAATTTACCTTTGCACATATAAAAGCATGTGCACAAAAGAACACACTGTTCAGTGGGTTTTTTTCTTATGAATATTTATTTGTTTTGTGTTTTCTTGATGTATTTAACCAGTATTAGTCCTCTGACAAATTCTTTATTTGATATTAACTCCTATGCTTTCTTTATTTAGCCTACTGCATTTTGTACTTCTCTGACGTAAATTTCACATGTTCAAGTTCATTTTGATTTATCAGCCTTATTTTGGAGTATACTGGTGTCCTTTAAAAAGCCTGTAACCCTCCAAATTGCTATTATTGATATTTATGTATAATTCTTCATCCATTGAGATATGGCAAAAATATTTAACTTTACCGAGCCTAGATCTAATGCACAAAAGATGTAACACAACATGACTTACAGAGACTAACCAGTAAACTATTCTTTGTGCGCCTTTTCCCCATTCAGCACATCACATATTTACAGACAACACTGAGTCTTTTTTTTTCTGCTAGTTTGTAATTAAAAAATACTTAGTTAAAAGAATTAATGGTTTTCATTCAGTAATTTTTCATCATTTACTCCATTATTTTTACATAGTTCAGAGATAACTGTCCCTATTACAACTTCCCAGCTGTCCCTTTCGTTTGTCCTCTGTTATTTTTTTTTCACCAAGGAACCAATTTTTTCTTGTTTTCACTTTCCTTGTAATGTAGTTACAAGCTCTCTCCATCATTGTCTTTTATATCCTTTGGTAATTGTAATTCAGCAACTGTGATAGACTTTCTTACTGTATTCTCAAAGCTTCTTAGTATTTTATGCTTTTATTCATTAGTCATGAAGTTCTTTTCTCACCTTTTGCAAAATTTCTTTCTGCTCTGTATATCTTTACGACTGCACCAGGAGCTTTAAAGGTCTCTTACTATGATTTATATCTTTCTTTTGAAATAGGATAGCCTGTTATTATGTACTTGATATATTCACTTCCACTTACTGCCAGATCTCCTGTGAATTATATTAAACCCTTCTATTTTGAAGTTGTTTTGGTGGTTTTTAATGCATGATGTCCTTCCTCTTAGTACTGGTCTTTAGTATTTACCCATAAACAGCAATAACATTCCATTCAAACTGCCTTAATCCTTCACATTTTTAGACAAATATTTCTTTTTGCATAGAAAAAAAAAATCTTAGTATGCCTATATAATGCCATTCTGCTCTTTCAACATTTTTCCAGATAAATTAAATCCTCCTTTTCATTAAATAGTCTTTTATACGTATCTAGTTTTCAGTTTTTCATAATACAAAGAATGCCTTGTTTTTCTACTTCAACATTCAATGTTGGCAGCATTAGTCTTTTCCTTTCCTTTTTCAAAATCCATATATATTAAACTATAATACCAAAAGATTTTTTTCTTAGCTCAACAAATATATATGCAAACACAGATATATACCTGATACTTTATACAGTACCTTCCTTTTTATCTATTTGATTTAGTACAAAAAACTCTCAATTAATATATATATATATATATTCTCTTGAATGACTCAGTTGGTTGTATTAAATGGTTTTCAATCTGAGCACCACAACATATACTCCTGCCATGAATTCTGAGCCACTAAAGTTTAAATCTATGTCCAGTGTTTCCAGGTGAACTCAAAGGAAAATCAGAGACCAGTAATTGCAAAGTAATCTAGATTCTACTGTGTAAACTGAACTAGGCTATTGAAACCACAGGGTTCATTTTACCTTTTTCCAGCATCAGTAGCAAGCTTTGCACAAACTAAGAGGAAAAGTCATATTAAAAAGATCAGACTTTTATTTAAATCAAGTTGCATCACTTTTGAACAGCAACACATACTTGAAATTACAAGTTTAACAATTTAAGCTTTATTTCTATGGAATCTTTATAGAAGAGAATAATAAAATGTGCTTCTCTACTTCACAGTTATGGTGAATCTCTGTTCAAAATCACCAAAACCAGATGGAATAGCAACATTTCTGTAACACTCCGATTTATACCTTTATACGCCTGATGCACAGAATACAGTAATAAAAATAATTTCCAGCACATCTAGCAAAGCTGTAGCTTCACAGTTAGTGAAATTTTCAGTATAAACCTAACTTTCAGCTACCTAGTTAAAGTCCATTAACAGCTGATGCAAGGTCTTGCTAGTAAATTCATTGTAATTCAAAGCAAAATGAAGAAATAATACTCTAATGACTGTTAGCCATTGCTTCTATCATAATCATCTCTCATTTCTCTCCCACAGGAGCTGAACTCTGCTTTAAATTGCATTCAACACTGTAGCATTTCCTTAATTCCACCTTATTACAGAATTGCCCATTTTATAATTAACTCTCTAGAAAAAACACATCTCAAAAATAACCAAAACACAAACAAGCAAAGATACAGGAATTTTGGGATTAAATATTATATTCTGTAAGTTATACAAGATTGAAAAGTTTAGTTAAAAAGCTGGAAGCTTTGTGGGAAGACAGGTATAGTGCTAAAGGTAATCTGGCCTCTGATATATTGCAGCTATGTTAATTGCCAAAGAGTGGGAACAGCCTTGTCCTCACAGATGGATGTGATAAAAGAGTGAGTTAGGTTGTAGACTGTTAGTTGGAATTTGTTGGCTGTGCTGTGAGGAGGAAGGGACAGGCAGTCGTGTGAGGGATAGAAAGGGTAAGATGTTGTACGAGGGACAGACAGGGTTAGGTGACTGTGCTAGGGATAGGAAGCAGAGAGCTGGAACTGCAGAAGGAAGAGAAAAGAAGGAGAGAAAGAGACAGCTGTGTGGAGCTGCCATGGGAGGTTACATAGAAAACATATGATGAAAGACTTCTAGATAACATGGTGCTGATGCTTGAAGCCTTCTGAAATTTTACTGAAGCACTCTGAGTGTTGTGGTTGTTTCTACAAAGGCAAAGCTTCAGTTCAGAATTGTTTTGATTCTTTTCCTTGAAAGGCATAGTGTCAGTTAGTAAACAGAAAATAAGCCTTATTCAAACAGTCTTTCACCTTACCCTTAACTTCTCTTAGGACATTCAGGACAGCACATTCTTGCTCAGAAAATAGAGATGATGGTTCAAGTTTGTCCTCTGGCATAAAAAATAATGGGGAAAAGAATTCCTGCAGCAGTGTAATATATCCACATGAAAGATGTCGAAACCTGTGTTATATGCTTCAGGAAGAAAGAGTATGTACTATGGCAGTAGGTAATTTTTCTGCAGATTCAAAGACACTAGCCTAGATACCAAAAAGGCTGATGGAGAGCTATGAAGCTACTAACAACTTATGGACTATTACAGAACTATCTAAAAAGCTTACTCAGCAAAGAAAAAAGAATGGAGTCCACTTAATTAAGATATATTTTCATTAATAAGCTTTTTCCTAGAAGATAGACTATGAAAAAGTCTCATAAAACAACCAAATAAAGTTGCCATTGAAAGTATGGTTTAGATCTTATCATTAGGATTAAACATTAGATAATGTCAGGTGAAATCACTTAATCAGAGAATGATCAATGTTGGAACATCTTTAAGGTCATCAAGTCCAACCATCTATCCAGCACAAGAACTCTAACCCCTAAGCCACTAAATTATATCACTCAGTGCCACATCAGACATCTCTTAAATACCAGCTGGGATAGTGATTTCACCACGTCCCTTTTCCAATGCATGATCACCCTAACAGTGAAATTTTGTATGATCTATGTATGCAGAAGAAATAAACACACAGTAAATGCACATGACTGGTTTATTTTCAGTTTTAATGACTGTTAGGTTATGGCCAGGAAGTTGTGGATTGTCATTTGTCACATACATATTGTATGACACGTAATTATAAAAAATTTTTCTGACACCAGTTTGACATTATGTTGATCCTTAATATAATGGAACTGCATTAGCAGATTCAAAGAATTAATTGTTTGTTTTAGTCACTGGTTCATTATACAAATGAATTTGTACCCTAAACATCCTAATAGGATATTCACATGCAAAACAGATGGACAATCACAAAAAGAAGCATCTGTTTGTGAAGTTATGATTAGCCTGTAGGGCCCTTATAAATAATGTTTTATCCTGTCAGAATTTAATAATGAATGCAAAAGAATTCCATCCATGTATTCAAAATATTATACTTCTAGCTGTTGCAGCCTGAGACATAAAAGATGGAATTATGAATGCATGTAGCTTACTCAATGTACAAAACATACTGAAATTTTTAATTCAGAATCTAGAAATGAGAGTGATTTGGGATTATCTCTTTAGGGGTCAGTGTTCTCCCAAAACATACCATTTACTTTGCTAAATAAAGTAAACATGGACTCAGAAGATATGAGAAGAAAACATGAAGTTTTAATTACTCTGGAATGACAAGTGAAACAATTATATGTTTCACAGTTTAGTTGCTCTTTGGGGTTTGGGTTGGTTGTGATGTTTTTTTCCCTGCCTGTTTTGAGATTTATGATATCCTAATACACTTTCCCCCACTATACAGCTCACTCAGCATGAAACTTATTTACCACTTAAGTCACTGATGTTTCAGTCACAAGAGCAATATCTCTGTTACTACTCCAACAATTGCCATCCTGAGACTACAGAGAATGACCATGTCAAAACAAGTGTAGAATTCTGCTGGAGTAAGCACACTGAAAGTGCTTCTCTGTTAAATCATCAAGCCATGTTCCTACCTCTATTTTATCCTCCCAATCTGCTGTAAAGGACTTCAATTTTCTTTGCTACTTTTGTTTGTTTTTGCTACATTTTTTAAGTATTCATTAGTTAAATCCCCCAAGTCTAGACTATTATTTACCTGGTTTCTACAAAGCAGAGATTCAAATAAGCCACACTGGAAGCACTCTGGGCTATTTCATCAAAGGAAGATTAAAGTGACCCATGGAAGCACAAAAGCAGTAGATTTACAGGCTTAGACAAATCTTTGTCCAAGAAGGATGTGGGAAAACCAGAATACTTCTCTTGAATCTTTATATGCAAGAAAACTGGTTTCAATTTGTTTCTGAATGTTGATAAGACTTTGTGAAATAATACAATCCTAATCTCTGTTGAGAAGAATATACGTAAAAAGCCCATCCAATATATAACTGCTCATTTGATAACTGCTGGTGAATATCTGTTTGGCTCCAGATGAGAATAACTTCATGCATATTAAAAACTACTATCAGGATAATTAAAACATGCAACTTCAGAAAGGGCTTACAAATGTTTCCTTTTGCAGTACTCCTGAACATAGGAAAAGCAAGAAATTAGGAGCAGCTTCAGAAAAGTTTCCTCAAAGGAAGTGCTTTTAACCATTTTTTGCAACAGCAACAACCAAATACTGTCTTCCTGACATTGTGTACATTAATCAAAATAAAATATTTCATACAATCACAAGAATGCATTAAATTAAGGATACAGTATAAAAAATATGAAGGAAATAAAATCACTTTGTGAAGTTTCTACACCTATTGTAAAAGGGGAAAAAAATTAGAGCTTTGCATGGGTACTGTTGTTCAACATACAAGTACCTGAGAAGGCAACAGATCAGGCTTTATTTTGACAATGAAGTTTTATTCCTTGAAGAAACAATATTTGCCTCTCTGTGTGCCTCACTGTTCTCTTCAACTTTTGTGTCTTCTGCGTGCTAACATGGGAAGAAAAAATGCTTGGGTTTCACTCTCATCTCTTCCTGATGCAGTTCTTTTGTGACTGAGTAAATGCCTGAGCCAACACAAGGTAGGGGATGAGTCAGAAATAGAAGTTGGAACATGTTTTTTTTTTTTTTTCAAAAGCAGGATCACAGTGGCCATGTAAATTGTTTATTTATACCACAATGGCATACTTTGTACCAAAGGCCATACCATTGCCTATCCATGAGGAAGACAGAGTGCAGGAGACGTTTGGAGCTCAAACAGACAACTAGTAATAATAAAGTCTTGATTCTGACTGAAAACGATGATTTCTAAATTAGGAAAAAATATAAAAGCTTTTTCCTCCCATGAGGACCGTCCACATAGGTTGTTAAAACTCCGTGTTTGGATAAAGGCCTGAATAACCTTGCCTCACCTGAGAGCTGAGTCTGCTTCCAGCAGTAGATTGGACAAGTCAGCTCCTGAGCTCTCTTCCATGCTGAACTATCCTGCTTATAAGGTTCTGTCATTCTGTCTTGTTTTTCCTTACAACCTGGTTATGTGGACACATATGTAACATATTGAATTCCAGGATTAAACTGGATTTATGCCTTTGCTTCACTTGTATTTCCATGGATACAACACTAGACTTAGACTTAGTGGCACTAAGTCTAAATGCCACAAAGTAACTTTTATGGGCACAAGACTTCAAGGTCTCTACCCTTAAGTGACTGATTTTCATCTTGTAACTCATGTTTAAATGTGTCTATTCTGCCTGCAAAGTTTGAGGCACGTTTGTGACTGCACTTTGAACTAAGACCTGAGAAATGAATGCAGAAAATCCCATCAAAACTGGGTACTCACTATGGAAGGTTCTTCTATTTCTTCAGAAACATACAAGAACAAATAGTTCAAAGTAGCATCAGAAAAGCCTCCACATCTACTGTTAAACATATGATTTGATATTTTATTCCTCTCTTAGATTCAAATCTTTCTCATATTTCAGTAAGAATTTTGAGAGTACCAGATGTAAAGCCAGTTTCAAAGTCCTTTTCAGATGGTGACTGCCAGATAGAATCACACAATAGAACAATGGAAAACATGTCATTAACCTCCACAGTCACTTGCAACAAATTTCCCTCCTAAACACTATCACTGTCCCTAGCCCTACACAGTACAGAATGCATTGTGCTTCTTGGAGGGTTCCAAATGACCTCATGCAAATGCCACAGGTGAAATGCTGAGTCACCAAGAAAAAATTAAATCACAGAAGCATACAGTAAAGGACAGAAATACCTGAGTTCTATGGAAAGCTTTTGTTACCAAGAAAGCAAAGAACTTCCATTTTTGTTCTCAGTCCTTCAGAAAAAGATAAAAATGATAACACACAATGGACAGCTTTTCAAAGGCTCAAACCAGATAATATTTTTAGCATTGGTATTCTTCCTATCCCACAGTTAGGCATTATCTCTGTTACCTTCTGTTCCCTGTTTTAAGGATTTAGGTACTCCAAAACTTGGCTGCTTTTGGCAGTGACTTTATTATTATTATTATTATTATTTATTTATTTGGGCTTTTTTGGGGCGTGTTTTTTTGTTGTTGTTATTTGCAGTTAAATCCAGTAAAAATAATTCTATCCACTACCAGTAAACAAATACTCTGATAATTACAGGAGGTTTTTATGACTGCAATTTGCAGTCATACCTATGTATTGAATAATTTTTTCTACCTATTTGGCTACAACTACATTCTTCTGAAATCATTTTTCCTATGATAAGCAGTACCAATTTTGCTACTATTCTTTAAATGTAAATTCAACTATTATCAAAATACAAACTTTCTCATCTGGGGCTTTCAGTATACTTATTAAAATCATATTACTCATTACTCATATTACTCATAAACATTACCTTCCTGAATCCTTCCTCTGAGCATTAAACAAAAATTTAAAAACTTTGTATTAGTGAGAAAACAGTAATAATTATCTAAAGCAGTGTCAACAGTCTTCATTACTAAAAAACAGACTTATACTTGTCACTTTCTAATTTGAAGTGATTTTTCAAGAAAATAAATAATGCTGAGCCTGAGGTGGGACTTTTTTTTCCTCCTATTTAAATATCTTATGAGAACCTCTGCTTCTTGTCTTGTCTGTTTTGGTTTTTTTTCCTTCAACATAGTATTACTTTCATTGGTGCTTGTACTACTGCGGTGTGATTTTCTATCCCTATGCTGCCACATTTATGTCAGGGAGAGCTTTTCCTCTGTAACCTTTGACATGAGCATTATTTAATCAAGTACATTGACTGAAAATTTGTCCAACCTGCTCAGGCACTGGATAAATAAAATAACCACTTTGCTAAAAAGATCTGATTGAGAATCTGTTTTATTATTGCATGTGTCTGTCGAAGGTTGCCATAACAGTACACTTAAATTTTAAATGCCTCCTAAAGGTTAATTTTATTGTAACCAAACTGGCAAAAAAAGTAACCATGTGCATATCTAACATGGACAAGAGCATTTTCTTCACAGAAAAAAACCCCAACCCCAGATAATACCCTTTTCCATAACAGATACTATCTGCTTGCTCACCCTCACTTTACTTATCACTAGTTAGTATATTCTTCACTAATATTTCTTGCAGGTTCTGTTTATCACTTTGCTCTTTGATAGCACTAGTAAAATGGGATTAAGAGTCAGAAAATGCTAATTAACAACCAAGCTCTCCAAATATGGAGGAAGAACAGCTGTCAACTTGTGTATTGGTTTGGCATGGCCTGTTTTTTGGTAGACAAAATCTAGATCTTATTTATTTTCAGTTTTTAGCTTTGTTGAAAAAAAATGGGGAAGATAATTCCTTCAAACTAATAATTTTCCTTCAGTTTCACTTCCAAAATTTAATTGAATTGCCATAATTCAACTGTAGTTGGCAAATGTTAGAATATGCAACGAAACAACAAGAACCCCGAAGGACATCTATGCAATTTTTTACTGTTATTTAAATGAAAATGGCCTATCAAGATTTTCTTGAGAGAAAAGACTGGCATATGTGAAATATTTTAACAACTGACTAGAAAACTACAGAAAATTAGCACTTCATAAGGAATTCCAAGTCTTGTCTCATGGATAACCCCAGACTATTCACTTGATCAATAATCTGCCTCTTTATTTCAGTTAGAAACAAAAAGTAGGGATATTTTTATAAAGAGCAGATGTGCAGAAGAAAAAATTGAGGATTTCTTTAAAATCAATAGGTATAATAGTTATACAAAGTGCCAAAGTTTCTAAGAAATAATTTTATAATAATACTTATTATCCAGATCAACTAGTCAGTTTTTCATAATTTTGAAAATTAGGTAAGTTTTGTGTGTTTTTTTCCAGAATGAAAGAAAGAACCTGGGTTTAGTTTTAGATTAGGTCTAGTCTAAAGGCATATTTAGTACTACCACTCTAAATCTAATTAACAAATTATTGTTAATTAAGCTTCCCAAAGCTTTTTTTCCCAACATATGGGGGGATATTTTTCCATAATTGAACACATCAGTCCAATTTACAGAATATAAATGAAAAGTAAAAAAAGAATATGCTCTCAGTCTGCTTCTCTACATGAGCAATTATTAAATTAGCATTGTAAATTTTTGTTTTGTAAACAGATAATGGGAATTTCCATATATAAAGTAATCCTATTATATAATTTGAATGCAGCCTTGTATTTGTAGAACAAAAAATGAAATCATTGTTTGAAGCTCATAAATGAAAAAATAAAACACATTCACGAAAAATCAAATGCACATTTAGCTACTCAAGTGATTCATAATGTCTGTATGCCATTGATGTTACCTCACTAATTATTAAAAATTATTATTTAAAATTTATTTTAGCTGACAGCTAGTTCAAAAGATTTCAGTGTAAGAGCTTGAAAAATTCAATGGCAATTAAGTAATATTCTAATACAGGTAATTAACTATGTAGGTGGCAGTATAAATTAACTCAAATTATAAAACACTATTTGCTAAAGCTTAGACTAAGAGTATACACTTTTATTACAACCTGAAGGAGTAAAAATATATTACTTATAACCAACACATATAGAAACCGAGTCTGATGCTTTTAAAACAATATAATTATCTAATTTTAAATCTTTCCTTATAATAAAATCAGAACCATTTTATTTGATCTATGTTACATTTGGAGGGGGTTTACACTGGTATGAAGAAAACAAGTCTCTACCGTAGTAAAGCATCCCCCACAACCCCAGCAGGTGTTTTCAGATAGGGAAAGAGTTTCAGTTTACTTTTAGACATTTTAGGAAGTTTAACTAGATAGCTCTGTATTTTTCACACAGTAATTGGCTCAGGGCCAAGAGATAAGCATCTATTGGACCTTGTCACCATTCTTCAAACCCTGTACCTCTATCGGCTGCAAGCCAAATTATCCTTCCTAGAACATTCAGTATTTAGGGAGGAGCACAAAAGGAAGTAAAGGTTTTTTCGAGTGTTTTAGCAAGGTGTCAGAGGTTTCTCAGACACCTGCGTGCAGCTTATTTTTTTTCTGTAACATTTGTTATTTTTTTTATTTATTAAACCTTTTGCTTTACAAAACACCTCTGAAGAGCAACCTCGCTAATTAATTTTTAACCACTTCTCTGCAAAGGCTGCACTCTCAGAGATTGATACACTAGCATGTGGTTTATAAGACTCTGGCCATGTGCTAACCTGCATCACTCTACTGACCTTAATGTATATAGCCAAGTAATCCTATCACCTTGTTGTTCACAAGCCTCTGTCTGAGATTTATGGGTTTGTACACAACTTCTTTTCCATGAATCAATAGCATATTTAAACCAATAAAACAAACACAAGGATTTGTCATATTGATGTTTCTTGACTAGTGTGATGCTGTGTTACCATAAAACTACCAGACCAGAAAGCAACAAAATGTATAATTTATTTTTCCTATTTAACTGAATTTTATCTTGAAAGAGGGTATTCACTATTTTGTTTCTTGTATTTGTGTTACAGCATCTACATAACACATCAACACTGAGATTAAGAATTGCAGAAGTCAGACTAGCAAAAATATTATTACTACTGCTAAGTCAACAAGCAAACAAACTCTCAAAAACTCACCTAAAAGGTGCTATATTTTGAGTAAAACCAGAGCCAAAAAGTACTGCGACTACTCAGCTCAGGGTGTTTTATCCCACAGATCAGGATGAATATCTCTAGGTAAGTGTATCACAAACCATATCCATATTATTTAGAGACCATTTAGAGTTCTCTGTACAGAAACTCCTCCAAAGCCAACCCATGACCAACAGGTGTGGTCAGTGCTAATTCCCCCTAGCTCTGTGCTGAAAGCCTCCATGCCACTCACTTTCTGACATTATGAAACTATCTGAAGGCTTCACTAATCCTTACCAGTACAACAGTCCTTTTCCATTCTGTTTTTAAATGTACACACTTTTAATATGGTAAAGGCTAAATGGTTACACACATAGACAATGAGGCAAATGAGTCTACAGTGCTCTTCAGAATATATTTTAAATATATTTTAAAACCATTTTACAGCTGCAATTGGTATATCAACATTTATGCCATGGTCACAATTATTACTGTGAGGGTTTTTTTTTAAGAAAGATTACATATTCACAAAAGGAAAAGCAACAAAAGTTGTATTTTCAATTTTCATCATCAGTGGGCTTTTTTAAATCTCATTAAAATTGCAATATTTGACTCACCCTATTGTAGGTGGTTCAGAGCCTTCTATTTCCAAATAATCATATTTTTCTTCCATTTGGAAATCTGTAAATATTAGTGAGATAGTATCACCAGGCTCTGCCACAATTGTCCATGTGCAATCTGCATTATTATGATATTCATTAGGAAAGTTGGGGCTCGAGATGATCCCACTTGATCCTCTCATAGTTCCTCCACAAGCATCCTCAGCTGTAAAAAAAAAAAAAAAAAAAATTAAAATCACTCTTTAAAAATGTATACTTTCTTGCTGAGCATAGAAATTCATTACTGTATAGGTGAACAATTGTTTAAGACTATTTAACATGTTTGACTTGGAATGTTGCTCCAAAATTAAGGTGTTCAAAAAGTAATTGCTTCAAGTTACAATTACTTAGGGTTTATTTACTTGTGCCAGCATATATTTTTATAATCTACTATTTATTAATTATAAATCTGGATTAGCATTGTGTCAGTCACATTATAATCGCTTGCAAAAATGTCCGTTTCCTCTTTTTGCTTTAATCAAAAAATGTTTTCATAAACCAAGTTGAGTTTAATCCCTGTCAAAAAGCAGTCTGACATGTGATGTGCACCAGTCACATTATACTGAGAAAAGAAGCATGAAAATCTTACCCCTTATTTACTAATTGTATTGTCATATTTTATTTTACTGAGTATATAGTCATTAGGTTTATTCTTGAGAAATCATTTTCTCATTTTCAAACAGGTGATCAGTTTTCAAACCAAAGTTATTCATTCAACGAAATCAAAAATGAGTGATTTCCTAATGCAAGATACTTTCACAATTAAGAGGTTTACATCACAGTAATAAGTTTTAATAGATCAAATATTTAGGGTTTTACCATAGGCATGCATTTTTCATGTCATATGAATAACTGTGAAACTATTTGACCAATTATCACAATTTCTTCTTTCTTAAAAGTGACTCTGAAACCAAAATTACTATATTTTTTAGCATGTGATCTTATGCTGAATATATCAGGTAAACATTATATATTCACAAAATCAGTTCTAAAAAACCTTATTCTATGATGAAACAATTCTCAAATGACTGATGTTTGGTATCTTCTTCATTAATAGCAAATATATGCCTAAAAAATAATTTTGGGGGATCTTATGTTAAAATTATTTCTGTATTAGAAATTTAGTGCTTTTTCTTTCAAAAATGGAAATACCTTTCAAATTACTTGAATGGAAATATCATATTGCAGTACTTATTCAGTTTATTACCCAAATGTTTGAAGCGTATTTGAAAAGCAAGTCTTGTTTCTGCTCAATTAGAGTGCTAGCATGAATAAAACTTGCCCTAGAGTCTGAAAATCCAGTCAATACTGATGAAAAATTAATGATAAGTATAGAACAAAAAGCAACTTTAAGCAGTATAAGATCACAGAACAGAAAGTGTAAAGAATTCTGACAGACATAATGGCTCACTTCTAACAGAAAAAAAAATCATGACTCTTTATTACAAAGGTTTCAGAGTTTAAAATGCCAGGTTTTGTCTCTCAAAAATTCTGCCAAATTATGCCATGGCCAGGTAAAAACAAAACCAACCAACCAGCCAACCAAACAAAAACCCAAACAATCCCAACAACCCCAAAAACAAAAACCTCATCCAAAAAAACAACCACTTAAATTTATTCTTACTAATTAGCCTTAGCACTCTGAACCCACTAAATATAATAAAACTGAGAAACCTCATTGGTTTCACATCACAGGTTCTGGTCCCATAATGTGAAAGGAATAATAAATATATTTATATTAAAATGAACAACATAATATTTTCATGCATTACAGACATTCAGAAAAATAATTTGAAATTGCTGTATTACAGTAGCAAACTTTCCTACTGTATTGCAGAACTCATGTCTTACTTTTCACAAATGAATTACAGAGAAATATACCTTGGTTCCTAGAAATATAACAAACTTTTACTAACAGTGTTGCTATAGTATACCAAAACTTAAAGAATTGTTGTGGCACTGTTAAAAAATATAAACAATCTCAATGAGTGTGTCCTTTATTCTGAGCCACAGCTGTTTAGAGACGTTTCCAAAGTGTGATTTTGCTACCATCAGCAAAATGGCCTAAACAAATCATAATGGGTTTTATTGTGATTAATGTAGCAAATTTGCTACAAATATAATTAATATTATCTACATTTAAGTGCTGCATATATAACCAAAAGCACACTGGATATCACCTTAGTGTATTGCAAGCATTAGAACAATAAAAAACAGAATTATTGCACTTGTGATCTTGTTTTCCTCCACCCACAGTATCATTTGCTTGAATAAAGTCTTGCAATTAGATCCCCATAGGTAAAAGCTCCCATCTGTGAGAAGACTGAAAAGCATTATGCCCATGCAAATGTTTGGTGCCTTAAGTTGTGAAGACAGTGTAAAAAAAAGATTTGATCTTCAAGAAAATTGACAAACACTGTTGACAGGCGTTCTACCACTAACTTCATAGTGCACAAGACCCTGACAAATAAAAGAGAATGTAGCAATTATATCTTGAGCCACCTGCTTTTAGCACCCCTATTCTATCACAATTGAAGTAGCATAATTTCTTAGATGTCAGCTATGAAATGTCACAAATAAAAGACTAACTGGTGTGGGAACATTTAGGAAGAGTAACAGTGGCTGATCTTCAGCAATGTGCAGCAAGCCCAGTACGGAGATGTGAACATGGAAGAGAGGAAAGATAAGCTTTGCTGGAGTTTTGGTACAGAACCACAATAATCTCTTTCCCTGCCTTTCTGTAACTTTCTGAATAACATCTAACAAACTACCAAGGTAGGAGTCCTCAAAGACATTTAAGTGCCTAACCTTCTTTTCCCATGGGAAAAGACAAGCCCATTCATGGGATTGTTTTCGCTTAAGGACCACAGTATACTTGGTGACTAAAGCACTAGGCTGGGGAAACCCAGTGTGCGCCTCAAGGACATTTAATCTTGGGGAAAAATAATCTGTGGTGCAAATTTATGTTTCAGGGAGCAAAACAGCAGGAGTAACATGAACCCGTGAAGAGTGAATTTTGCAGGGAGCAAGGACAGTGTGGCAGTGACCTGGGTCTAGCTGGAGTTGGTGCCAAATCATCAAGTGTGCTGCTTCTCCTGTCTTAAGCACCCATCCTGATGACTAGATGCCAAATCACAGCCTATTTTTGAACATGTGGAATGGTGGATGAAGTCCATGAAATGGAAAAATAATATCTGTCTGTGAAAGGATGGAAGATAGTAGTTAATGAGAACATATTTATCTGTTTGTGGGTTATCAAGAGGGTTTAAGGATATAGTTTAGGTTGTATGTGTATTGTGCTGCATGTTCCCACACCCAATACATGCTTAAAATCACTGCAATCAAAATGTAGTAGCTAAACAGTGGTTAGGCACTAAATGCCTTGAAAGAACTGTGTATATCCCAAAACTTTTAATTTCCAGTTATCAAACATGAAGAAAAACATTCACAGACATTTTAAGAAGATAATACTTCAGTTAAGACTTGATAGAATCTGACATTGTTCAATTAAAAATACATATCTAATACTGATGTTTTTTAAAAATCTACTTTTAAAATTCATCTCCATACTTTCAAATTAAATTGATTTGGTTATGTACTGGGAAATTTTATCCAATACCAATCTTGCAAATGTGATATGAAGGCATAAATGCAGAAAATACACTTACAGCCAAGATGTCATTTTTTCTAACATATTTCTCTGATCCTAACCATATGCTGAAAGGGGAAGATTTTTCAAAGTGATATGCAAAAGGAGACTTGGCATTAAAAAGCTTTTCAAGGTATTATGAATTCAAATTAAGATCTCTGAATATGCATAAGGGCTCTTGTGCAGAGGGAGTATCACTGATACTATGATGAGTGATGATTATGAAAGTAATGTTTTGGGGGTTTGATTTTTATTTTTCTTTTTGTGGGTATAGATTGTTTCTATTTATGTTCACAGATACCTGCAGTTTTTCTTTCTTTTCATCTCTTCCTTGTAAAATCTTATGAGTAAATGCCCATTAAAAAAAAAAAAAAAAAAAAAAAAAAAAAAGTGAAAACTCTACATGTTCAAATAATCTCCAGTGAAATCTGATTTAATAAAATTTTATCCTTTTTGTTTCCTGGTTTACTGTTCATTGTTCATTTTTCCTAATAAATTTTGTAAATATATTTCTCTAGTTATGTCCTATTTATTTTTTTGCTTATTCTTGTAGCTTTCAGTGATATTCACAATAATGTTGCATAAATATTGAATCGTAAATTTCAATAAAGTGGATGATCAAAGACAGGCAATGTCATCAGTGATTTATAGGACACGCAGATTTGTGGACCTCATTGAGAATTCAATAAGATTGCATAATAGATCAAGCTTTAATCCGGTACACAATGTATCATATTATCTTATCTATCTAGATATTTATAGCTAACTAAACAGTTAAATTTTCTGCACATCCTATACTGCCTTCATTAAAAAAAACTCCCAGCTTCTATTAAATTTCCTATTCTGTTTCTTCATTGGCTGTGCTACAATCAGCAGAATAGAAACTATACAGGCTGAAGTGAAAAACACCTTAAAATTTAAACTCAATTTTTAAGTCTGTAGTATTACAGTCTGATAATGAAACTTGCAAATGAGCACACGAATAGGCACAAAAATCTTTAGGAAGTTCCATAGGCAATGTCAGCTCCCTCTGTTTCCTCCTTTGCACAAACACTTACTCCTTTTGTTCCCTGCCCACCTTTCATGGAGACTCTGTGTATGTCTACTGCAGAAGTCCAGCAGTGTCAGCAGTTTTGCTATGGCTCTGTGATTATAATAATGTCATTGATCTTTGATCCCATGTGAAGTCTCAATTCTTGGGTTTCTCATGCCACATTTGCTTGTGTACAGACACTTGAGAGCTGTTTCTGGTCACTCCATGTCATCGAAAACAGTGCAAGAAAATCAGTTGTCAGTCTGTTCTGTGTGTGCTCTGCCTGATCCTCTGCTCCTCTACAAACCTTCAAGCTTTGGTAACCAACCACAAAAACCCAGTGGGCCTGGGTCAAAGACCTTCCTATTAGGTTAGCAAGATCTTGCTCTGCTAAATAAAAACTAGCTCTTCAATTTAGTCTCAACAATGTAATGTTTAGAGTCAGACAATAAATGGATGGGTCTATACAGTATAGAGAAGAGTCTCTGTAGTATAATGCCTATTATATTTATTTTATATAATATACTGATACATTCTAAAAACTGCAAATATAATGCAAGATAAATATAGAAGTATATAATATCTGAGAAACACTTATATGTTGACTTTTCTACAAATCTATAGCAATGAAAAAATTTCAGCCTTTCCTCATAATTTATGCACAAGAATAACCTTACAAATTTCAGAAATTTAAATATAAAGATTGCAACACATCTGTCAAGTGAAAATCTTTCAGGATAGGTTTGCAAAAGATTTGTTGTCCTTGACTAACATAAAGTTCATCCAGCTTTTGAGTAGAGGGACATGAAACAGTTCTTGAGGACAAATGGAACTCTTATTTTCTGTATTGATTTGTAAAACTCACAGATTTTAAATTCCAAATAAACCCAGTGATGACAATAAATTGACATGATTCACATCTTCAAATCTCTCACTTTTCACTTTTGTGCTGTGTACCTGTAAAATTTATAAGGATTTGACAGCCATCAAAAAAAAAAAAAAATCAAATAATGCATCTGTAGCTAAGGTGAGGAGCTTAAATGGTGCTTGAACATAAGTTAAACGGAAAAAATTGCCTTCCCACCTACCACCTTTGAGATAGAACCACAAAAATTACCCACGCCAGGGGAAAACACCATAATACCCACACAGCCTGTGCGTGCCTGGAGGCCTGTATCGGGCAGCACGGGGTGAGCCGTGAGGAAGGCGGCCGGGGCGCCCCGACCGGCGCTGCAGGCTGGCCGCGCTGGGGCACGGCGGGGCCGGGCGGGCTTTAATGTCAGTGCTGGGGCTCAGCAGGGCCGGGCGGGCTTTAATGTCAGTGCTGGGGCTCAGCGGGGCCGGGCGGGCATTAGTGTCAGTGCTGGGGCTCAGCAGGGCCGGGCGGGCTTTAATGTCAGTGCTGGGGCTCAGCGGGGCCGGGCGGGCATTAGTGTCAGTGCTGGGGCACGGCGGGGCCGGGCGGGCTTTAATGTCAGTGCTGGGGCACGGCGGGGCCGGGCGGGCTTTAATGTCAGTGCTGGGGCACGGCGGGGCCGGGCGGGCATTAGTGTCAGTGCTGGGGCACGGCGGGGCCGGGCGGGCTTTAATGTCAGTGCTGGGGCTCAGCGGGGCCGGGCGGGCTTTAATGTCAGTGCTGGGGCACGGCGGGGCCGGGCGGGCATTAATGTCAGTGCTGGGGCTCAGCGGGGCCGGGCGGGCATTAATGTCAGTGCTGGGGCTCAGCGGGGCCGGGCGGGCATTAGTGTCAGTGCTGGGGCACGGCGGGGCCGGGCGGGCATTAGTGTCAGTGCTGGGGCACGGCGGGGCCGGGCGGGCATTAGTGTCAGTGCTGGGGCTCAGCGGGGCCCGGCGGGCTTTAATGTCAGTGCTGGGGCTCAGCAGGGCCCGGCGGGCTTTAATGTCAGTGCTGGGGGCACGGCGGGGCCGGGCGGGCTTTAATGTCAGTGCTGGGGGCACAGCGGGGCCGGGCGGGCACTGAGGGCAGGCATTTAGGGCAATTCCTCACGGGTAGGTAAGGACACAGAGAAGGATGAGGGGCCGGCGGCAGCCGTGGCGTGTCTCCTCGCCGCCGGTCGGTGGGCGGCTGAAGGTAATGAGATATTAATTTTAAAGAATTAAGGACTTTAGTTAAAGTAGACGTGGACTTGCTGACGGAGACTTCCCTTTACATTTTGAAGAATAAAAGACTTTAGCACGTAGACTCCCCTTTTACTAACTAGACATTGCTGAGGTAAACTCCCTTTTTTTTAACATAAGCCAGATGTAAAGAACCGATAAATCAGGAGACCTGTCAACTTAATGAACAGACTCCAAGGACACAATGTGATCATAAATCAGATAGTCTTGAGAAAACAAGATCCTGGTGTCACCAACACTAAAAGGTTAAAAAGGCAAAGCGAGGAAGACGCATCTTACTTCATCATTTTGAGACCCCACCCCCTAAAAAGGACCACCGACTCATTTCAAAAAACAAATTACGCATGCTTAATTGCTTTTTGGCTAATTACCATACGAAACGGGGAATGGGATGGACCAGAGTTATGAATATGCATTTGTGTTTTGGGTATTCAACACTTTTGTAGATAAAAAGACCCTGTGATCATCTATAAATTGCGCGTGTGTATTTGGGAGCTATCCCACACACTGCCCGGCGTCGTAATAAACATACACTTTCTAACTTCAAACTGTTAGAGAGTCTTTGTCCGTCATAGTTGGATATTGGTATTAGATCAATATCCATATTTTTTTAACAAATCAGTGAGGTGCGGCAGGAGAGGGGAAGGGAGAGATCAATCCCAGGTGAAGGCAAAGGAAATCTCCTTTCTCTTAAGTGGTTTTTGTTTGTTTGTTTGTTTGTTTGTTTTTGTGTTTTTTTTGTTTGGTTTTGTGGGGGTTTTTTGTTTGTTTTTGTTTTTGTTTTTGTTTTGTTTTGTTTTCCCCGCGAATCCTGAATCAGTAACTAAATGTTTATGTTACCTGGCAATGAATTAATGTTCATTGGTATCCTCAGAGTTGCCCCTTTTTTCTCCAAGGAAATGTCATGTTGTGGATGTGATTTAGGCAAGTTGGACTCTCCTGTACTGACAGGAAAAGTAATTGTATTCTAGTAAATTATGCACAGAGATCTCATTTGTTGTTCTTTATTCTATATAGAAAGAAGGAAACATTTAAATACAAGTAAAGTCTTGGCACATAAAGCCAAGAGTTTGTCTTTTAAAAAACTAAAAAAAGCAAAACAAACAAACAAACAAAAAAAAGAGAAGAAAAAAGCAAACAAAAAACCCGAACCAAAACAAACTCACAAAGGTTGCAGCCCCCCTGTTGAATTCTTACCTATATGTGTGGTTAAAAATGTATGTAGATGATAAAAAAAAAAAAAAAAAAAAAAAAAAACACCAAAAAAAAAACTAACTGGTTTAGTATAGGACAATTTTGAAATTAATGGGTTAACTCACAAGATTTTCTTTAACAAAAATACAAAAATAACCAGTTTATGTATCAGTTAACCGTGTCTTTACTTCTGTCTTCCACAAAGAAATAAATTACATCTTTTTCTCACATAAAAATGAACTTTGGGAAAGGATTGGTGCTTTTATTGCTTACAAACCAAGGTAATTTAAATTAAAATATTTAGATAGGCCTTGTATGAATATGAGCACAATAAAAAATATGTAAAGATTTCTTGATGATCAACTGTTTCCTATTGCTTTGTGGAACCATAAAGCTTAGAAGCTCTGCAGCATTAAGATACTCATTTAGATTTCATGGTTCTCAAGCCTGATATTTACTGTTTGAGTTGCTGAGGGGCAGAAGGCATAAGAGCAAATTCATTAAAAATAGAATACAGAGGAAAGCAGAAATTATTTAAATTGATTGCTTCAGCAAATAAAAGAGAAAAAAAATACCTCGAAGTAAATATATCAATTCATCAACTTGAAAATTATTTTTTTTTCTCATTATTGTTAATACCTACAAGGAAGAATGGTTTTCACCATGATTTATAAATGTAATTTTGTCTTTAAAATTTGTCTTTTCCTTAAACCAAGCATGAAAATTGTGAAAGATGATAAATAACATAATACTTGAGATTTTGGAAATTAATAGGGATCTTGTGGATTTTTTTTTTTTTTTTTTTTATTTCTCAAGAGAGAAACTACATCAAAGTATGAACTTGGCAGTGGCTGATTTTTACACCTGGTTTTGCAGTTTTGGCTCTGAACCACAAAGAAATTATAAATAAATTATTGTAATGGAGACGCTGTTCTATTAAAAACAAACGTTTATGGAATTACATAAAATAATGACAATGTTATGTTTTAACCCAGCTGGCAACAAAGCACCACACATCCACTGACTCCAACGAGTAACTAAGTATTTAAAGTGGCAATTGTTTTATTTATCTGTTGATGTTTTAGTGTATAAAAGAATAATACACTTGTTCTGTGAAAATCAGTGGTGGTAGAGTCAGGAGGAAGTCTGAATCCCAACCATAGCATCCAGTGTTGTCTGACAGACACTGCCTGCAGAGAGAAAGAGTTAGCACTTCCTTTGGGATTAGTTTACACCTCTTAGTTTGAAAGACTTTCTGAGGAGAAGAGTGCAGCAGGCAGGATGTGAAAGCCACCAAGAAAAAAACTTGCACAAACGAAGATTGTACTGGGTTAGTGTGGCAAGGTTTTGGTACCAGGGGCTGCAGGAGTGGCCTCTGTGGATGTCAGGGGCCACCACCATGGAGCCTGCTCCAGGATGGCCCAAGATGGAGCTCCACCACTGACTAAAGCTGAGACAGTTAGCAATATTGGTGGTGCCTCTGTTGTAACATATTTAAGAAGAGGGAAAAATGCTGTGCAGCAGCAGAAAGAGGGAGAGACAGAGAGAGAGAAGAGGTGTAAGAAAAATGAGACATGCAAACCTGAAGACACCAAGTCCAGTGAAGAAGAAGAAGGCACTATAGGCTACAGGTGCAGAAGTTCCCCTGTAGCTGGTGAAGAAGATCATGGTGATGCAGATTATGTCCTGGGAGCTTATGCTTGCCTGGAGAGGCTGTGGAACTTACAGCCTTGGAAGTTTTCAAAAGTGAGCTGTGTAACACCCAGAGAAAATAAAACTGCCTTTAAGACCAAGCTTAAGAGGTGTGTTGGATTTGATGACCTCTTGCGGTCCCCAAATAAGTTTTCCTATTATTCACTATAGTTCTCCTATGATAGCTTAGTGGTAGAAAGAAAAAAAAATATATTAAAAAAAAAATCCAAGCAAATTGAAAAACAAAACAGTGAAGAACTTGTATTGTTTGAATTCACTTACTGTTTCTTAAATTTTCCTGCACATAATCTAGTAGAACACCTAGAGCAAGATCAGGGGAAAAAAAGAATATTTCCTTTGTTTTGTTTTCAACTCTCTTGACCTGATTAAAAGTGGTATTTATTTTTCCTCAGAACAGGAGCACTGTTTTAAGATTTGCACCATTCAATGGAGAATGGATTTGAATGCATACCTCTTCAGCTATTTTTATCTTAACTTTAAAAATGTTGGAATAAGACCACTTCAGTGTCTAAACCATGAAGCAGATCTCATACTAATTTTCTATATTACATTCAGTATAGGACTTTAGAGGTGTAAGAGGCCTCTCATAACTTTCATTGTCTAGTTTTTTTAACCAATATCATCATAATGACAACTGGATTACAATGACCATGCAGCTTAAAATATTTTACTTTTATGAACTGAAGAAAAATGCAAGTGTTTATCAGAATTTCTTCTTAAAATGTGCAATTCCATATGCTTATTTTTATAAAACCTCTGAACAACAGGGTGTATTCTTACCAAGCACTGTGCAAAACAAGAAGCACAATTTCTGTGGCATATTTGTGATCTCTTCTGTAATGCTACATTTCTAAAAGAATTTGTGCTTTATTGAATGCCTAAATTATGACAAAATGTTTTCAATACTTCAGAGTCAAGATTTCTGTAGTTGTTTAATTATGCAGAGACTAGAATTCAGCACTCCTGAATGTGAACTGTGACTACCACTTTACCAGAAGAGAGAAGCAGGACTTAACCTCTTCTGAAGACACTTTCTCAGCCAATTTATGATTGCTTTGGCAGCTCTGTTACCTTATTTGCCAAAATTTATCAAACTTAAATTAAGCCTGTGTGCATTTGAAAAGTTCACAGAAATGTTCAAATTTGGAAAACTAAAATCAGAACTGGAAGGGAAAGATTTTTACACCACAGAAGCATTTAGAAATAGGAGATTTAGTGTTCTGCTTGAGTGCTGAACAAAATTTTTCAAGTAGAAGTTGAATATATCTTCTTCACTTTAGCCAGTAACACTCTCGTAGACAAACTGATAAAGTATGGGGTAGATGATGAGTCTGTGATGTGTGTTGAAAAGTGACTGAAGAACTGGGAGGTGAAATGCATGAAGAGGGGTGAAATGCAGGAAACAGCGTAAAGTCCAGACAAAAACCAGTTCCCTCACACCTGGAGTACTGCGTCCAGTGACGGCTTTCCAGTCTGAGAGACATGGACAGAGAGAATCTCACAAAGAGTCACAAATTATTCAGGGACTGGAGCAGCAGACATACCAGGGAATCTGAGAGAGTGCATTTTCAGCCTGGGGTAGAGAAACTTCAAGGGGAATCATCAGTGTTTATAAATACTTGACAGGGAAGTAAAAAAGATGGAGTCAGAGTCTTCTCAATGGTACCAAGAGAAATAAAGAGAAAATTTGGCACAAATTGAAATAGAAGATAGAAGTAATATGGTTCAAATATATTTTTCTCCCACTGTAAGGTTGATTTAACATTCAAAAAGGTCATTCAGGGAGGCTGTGGGATCTCTATCCTGCAGATACTCAAAACTCTATTGGACATGGCTCTGATCACCCTACTCCAGGTGGCCTAGCTCCCAGTGGAGGGACTTGAACTAGACTATATTCAGAGCTGCCTTCCAGCCTCAAATACTGTCTGTTTCTGTGATTCTGGGAATATTGTGCCCTCTCTTAGGTCAAGAAGTGAGTACAGTGCAGCCTGTGGAAAGCCAAGGAAACCAGGGTACAGTAAACACAAATTGAGTATCCCAAGTCCTGACACTAGCCACAGATCAAAATGTGTCAGATGTTAGTCAGAAGATAGTGGAAAGGTGCATAACATGGGCCATTGTGAACTGATTTGATTTTCTACAAAGACACTTGTCATAGAGATCTGCTGGAAATGTTTTAATACAGCCATACAAAATCACATAGAAGCAAAGTGCCCACAGTGGAACAGCTGTGTGTTGAAGCCCAGCCACTGCATGAACACCAGCACTGAGAGTGGCTGGAGTGAGTATTGACTTCTGTGGATGTAACCAACATCCACTCTGGACTGGTGATCACATATACATCCCTGTGAGTAAGGTAAAAGCTTTACCCTGACACATCTATTTCCTCAGATCTTCTACTTAAAAGATTGAGCTCTGGCAAATACATTTTTCGGTATTCCTTTCCCCCCATGACATATTTCACAGTAAATATATCCACATCCATGTTTTTTGAATATCTGTGTTTTTTGTCCCTTCAACTTTCATCAAAAAGGTTATACGGAACAGTTATTTTAAAAAGTGTTGCCTTTAGAGCCACTGAGACCTACAATATGCCTCCTTCTTATTTTACACCTCACTGAGTCAACAGGTGGTCATAGCACCTTTGGAGCCATTCTGGTTTATGATAAAAATCCAAAGCATTAAAGATGTGTACTAGAAGATATTATAGATTTGTTCCTGGAAAATCACAATGCATGTCTAATGGTCACCTTAAAGTCTCAAGTTAGCGTCCATTTTACAATTTCAGATTTAAGAAGTGATTGCAACTCATTGTCCAAATGTTCATCTTTTATTTTCATTGCTTGCTCTCAGCTGTTGAAAATTTCAAAGATTCAATTGCCAGGACTTAAACATATGCCCAAACTTGTAATAATGATCTTGTGAAAAAAGCAATGATAGCAGAACTAAGCTAATCATAAACAAACAAACAAACAAACAAACAAAACCAACTTATTTCTAGTGCTGTTTTCAAATAAGGATGTTGCAATACATTTATTGATATTGAAAGTCAAGGTACTCTGTATGACTACAGCTGTTACAGACACTTTCCAAAATGAAATGGAGTTGAGTTGAAGAGCACAGGTATTTAGAGAGGCAGCAATCTCACAGTAAAAACTCTGAAGTCTCTGATGACAGACTTTGTAGAAGACCACCTCGCTGAAATCAGAATTCTGAATTCTGAAAAAAATTCTCTTTATTTCCATAATCATCTTTTGTTCCCCTGTTAGCCCTCTAATAGGATATAGAATCAAGTAATTGTTTTGGTTGGAAGGGACCTTAATCATTGTTTAGTGTCAACCCCTCCACCACTGACAGGGACACCTTCAAAATGCAAGACATGGAAGTATTTTGTTTTATAAATTCTTGTGGAATATCCTCTATCTTATTAAGTTTAAAACCTTTCCAGGTTATTAAAAAAATATTTACTTTTTTAACCATAATTCATATGGTTGCTGTCAAACTGCTCTCCTGATAAAGGCAATTAAAATCAGTATCCTGATAGTATTTGTGATAAATATTTATTGATAGCATGTTGAAAATTTAATATCATATTAGAATGCAATCATGCTTTCAAAGTGCCTAGATGAAATAAATATCAAAAAAAGAATCAGTATGAACATCTTATGTCAATATAATCTTTATACTCCGAGCTTTATATTCTAACTCGTGTAGCTTGAACTGAGGCCTACTACGCACATAAGTTAAAGTGTGTTAATCAAGATACAATTAATATTTGCTTACCTTGACCCCCAAAATAAATGCACTGGAACTCTGTAGCCAATGTAACAGCATAACCAGTAGTACCTAAGCATTTTTGTGATGTTGTATTGCCACAGAGGGACACAATACACAAGGGGCTTTGACAAGTATGTGGGTAATTCACCAAAGAGACAAGGATGTTTGTAAGTGCTCATAGGAGACATCCACATAAAATCTTGCAGGGTAAGATAAGCACCAGTAACTACCAACTACTAACTACTAACTACTAGCTACTGTCCTGCCCATTATATGAGAATGGCTGTCAAGGATATGTTTTCAAGATCCAATACCCTGATAAATGCATGTGGACATATTTATATACATTCAGTTGTAACACTTCTCATAGAATACTTGGTAGATCACATTGTTTATGAAGATGGTACAATGATATGTGTGCTGATGCAATTCCATCTGGACCAATGGTATTACACAGGATTTACTAAAGCAATATTTTTCCCAAGTAAAATAAGGTATTTAGAAGGTACTTAGAGATACATGAGGAAAAAACTGAGTTCAGCAAACTAAATGTCTATCAAAAGAATTTTAAAAGATTAATTCTAAAATGAGTTGGCTTTTAATGTCGTGCTGACACAATGCAAATACCGTTTATGTGTCTGGGCACCCTCAGTGAAGGAACAGCAGAGAAAACCTCATACAATTAATTGGCTGCCAAAGTATTCGCATCAAGTGACAATTCTCAAAGCACACAATGTAATAATACAGTAATAAAATGCATACCGTGCTATTTTCATCATGATGACAGTGTAACAGTTAGAATCAAAGAAAAACACATTCCTTACATTATAGTACAGACTACCTGAAAGTTAAATAATTCAAAAGCATAATTTATCATCATGTAAATTAAACATTAAGCTAGGAGAACACAGTGCATATGATTACTTGTATAGTAAAATGCAAAAGATGCCCCAAACTGCATTGTTGAAACTTGATGCTGAATTGACTGTACAATCATTAAGAATTTCAGTTTGTCTTCTTCCTTTTCCAGCACCTCTTGAATCTATAGCTTAGCTTTTGGGAAATTTAGCAGTAGTGACACATGCTGAAAACCACTGCTAAAATTTTCTTAAAAATAGGCAACTAGATAGATGTAAATTACTAATCCCATTGCAGAATTCACACACTGGAGAGCAGATACAATCGTACTATTAGACAATGAAAATTCACAGAAGGGAAAGCACTAAAAGGCAATATTTTTTGTTACAGCTGACCACCACTGAAAATAAATATTTTCACCTTTTCTTTTCTTTGCTTGTTTTTGAAGGACTGAATAAGAGTCTGAAGTTAGCTAACTAATTTTCTTAGCCACTTAGATTTTAAATATTGAGAAAACCCTTGATACTTGTGACTCTGTGAATTACTTTTTTCATATATTCTAAACCAGGGTTGTTTCTAGAAGTGATTATATTTCTCTGCATCTACAATAACCTCAGCTAAATTAGGATCAATCCAAGAATCATAGAGTGGTTTGGTTTTAAGAGATCTTAAAGATGCTCTAGTTCCAAGTGCCCTGCCATGAGCAGGGACACCTCCCACTAGACCAGTTTACTCAGGGCCCCATCCAACCTGGGCTTGTACATTCCTAGGGATGGGACATCCACATTCTCTGGGCAACATATTGCAGTGCCTCACCACCCTCACAGTAAAGAATTTCTTCCCAATATCTCATCTAAGCGTACCCTCTTCCTGCTTAATGCCGTCCCTTATTGTCCTACCACCACACTCCCTTGTGGGAAGTCTCTCTCTAGCTTTCCTTTAGTAGTCTCCTTCTAGGTACTGAGGGCTTACGAAAATTACTACTATTTTTGAAGCTATGTTCTCTTTACTTCCTACCCTACTCTCTAGTGCAGCAATTCCCTATACTTCTGCAGAAATTATTAAAAATTAAGATCAGAAAGTTTGACTTTTAAAATATCAAAACTTGTAGAAAATCAAAAGTACAGTTCTCAACCTGTGGTATACAATTTCAAAGATATGACTAAAGTAAATTACCTCAAAAATAATAACACTAGACCATAGATGTGTATAGCAGGTCACTTCATTATAGTGTTTATATAAATATATATTTATGTACTTTATTAAAAAATATGGGTTTATAATATGGATAAATAATATACTCAGTACTAATATATTTATGAATATTTTTGAAGTACACATATGAAAAATGTATAAGACTTGTCAGATATTTTACCAAATATATAATATTCATTTAAAATGCAGCAGATTTACAAAGTTTGTATTTTTGAATTTTTTTCCTAGTTTCTTTTTGAGAAAATGCTATGTTATAATGAATGATTTTTCCCTTGCCTCTTTGATGCGATTACTTGCCATTTAGTCTTTTAATTTGTGGTCAATATAATGTTCATTTATGTCTTCCTGACATAGTAAAAATCTTTGTTTCAATGCAGGAAAGGGAAATTTTTGGCAGAACACAATACAGTGGTTAGTGGTAAATGAAGAGCAGCAGCCTCTAAACATGATCATATATTGTTTGACAAGGAAAGAAAAAAAGAGAAAATAAAATACAGACTCATTCATATTCAAAAGTTTGGTTATTTTTGTTCTCAAAACAGATTCATATGCATTCAAGGAAACATACAATTGTTGTTGCCCTGGAAAAATTTGTTTCCAATTGTATATATTTATATCCCTTTGGGCATCCGCTCCACTCCCCCAGCTCTGACCTTCTCATTTAGTCCTTTAACAATACCCTATAATCACTGTATTTTTCTTGCTTATTATTTTATCTTCTGTCTCATCATTGAATTGTGGTGATTTTTTTTTTCCATTAAGAGTTTCAAAATTGTCTGTTCCATTTCTCAGAATCCTCTTGCCTGCTGTATCTTGTCTTCTCTCATGCTTCTTCTTATTCACAGTCTGGTACTTCAAGATATGTTTTTCCAGCAATTTCTTTCACTTTGCATTTGCAGGATCCACTTAACATATGGAACTGGAAATCTTACCTAAGTTTTCATATACATACACACTAGACTTCTGCATTTGAGCTAATCACCTTAGGCTCTTTGATAATCATTTATAAGAAATAGATACTTTTACAGTACCTCATATTAAAAGTCCAGTATGAGTGTGAAGGGTCTGAATGACGAGGTTTTAGAACAAGATAGGCTACAGGGATGGCTTCTGTGAGAAGTTCCTGGAAGCTTTTCCATACCTGACAGAGCCAATGCCTGCTGGCTCTGAGGCAAACCCACAGTTGGTCAAGGATGAGCACATCAGTGACAGTACTAGCACCTTTAGGATAATGTATTCAAGAAAGGCATAAAAACTGCAATTTTAGCTGGAAAGAGGTATGAGAGTATGAGGGAAATGACCCTGCACACACCAAGATCAGTGAAAAGGAGGGAGAAAGGGGAGAAAGTGTTTCAGACATCACAGCAGAGTGGTGAAGACCATGATCAGGCAGGCAGAACCTCATGGAGGTCCACAATGGAGCAGATATTTAGCTGCAGCCTCTGGGGAACCTCATACTGGAGCAGGTGGGATGCACCTGAAGGAGACTTGGCCCTATGGGGTCTCTGTACTGAAGTAGGCTACTGGCAGAACCTGTGGCCCCACAGAGAGAGAAGACCACATGAGCAGATTTGCTGTAAGGACTTGTGACTCCATGGGATATCCCACACTAGAGCAGTCTGTTCCTGAAGAACTGCACCCCATGGAAGAGACCAGTGGTGGAGCAGTTCATGAAGAACTTCAGCCTGTGTGAATGATGCAGTCTGGAGAAGTTTTTGAGGACTCTCTCCCATGGGGAGGGACTTCGCCCTAGAGCAGAGGAAGAGTCTGAGTAGTCCTGCCCATGAGGAAGAAGGAATGTGTGATGAACTGGCATTGACCTCCATTCTGTGTCACCCCTGCACTGTTTTGGTGGAGGTAGAGAAAATCATAAGTAAAGTTAGGCCCAGAAAGAAGGGACAGGTTGAGAGGAAAGTGGTTTAATACTTGATTTTATTTCTCATTATCCTACTCAGATTTCATTGGTAATAAGTTAATTTCCCCAAGTTGAGTCTGTTTGGACAGTGACAGTACTCCTGAGTGATTTCTCCTTGTTCTTATCTTGATCCATAAGCTTTTAGATTTCCTCTCACCTGCCCAGCTGAGACAGGAGAGTGATAGAGCAGCTTGGTGAGCACCTGGCATCCAGCCAAGGTCAGCCACAACAGGAAAGACAAGGCATACTGGACTGAGTCAAGCTGAAGATTGCCACAATGACTTGGGAGCTGGAGCATATGACTAGAGGAGAGGCTGAAAAAAATGAGTATGTTCAGGTTGTAGAAAAGAAGAATTATGAGGCACCTTACTGTTGTCTTCAGCTACGTAATGGGAAGGTACTGAGAACATGGGCCCAGTTTCTTCTAAATGGTAAATAGCAAAAGGGAATGAGCATAAACTGAAACATGTGAAATTCAGATTCAATGTTAGGAAAAATAAATTTTTTATGATTGAAGTCAGACACTGGAACAGAGCCCCAGAGAAAGTCTCTAGAGACATTACCTCCATCTTTGAAGATATGGAAAGTAGAAATTTGCATGGGCCCAAGCAAATTACTGCAGTTGACCTTGTTGTGGACACAAGACCTCCTGAGGCTCCTTCCAACCTATATGATATCACAAATCTATAATTTCTTTTAGCAGAGAACATAAGATGGACGATAAGTTTTTTCTTTCTCTGTTGTGGCCTTAAAGATATAGAAATGTAGTGAACTTGTAAACTTCTATATTGAAGATGCTTGGTGGAATCCCTCTCATCCTGTCTATTCCAAATCCAGCTAAACACCATTCTGCTTTGTAACTTCCCTTCAGTTGACAGTACTCGAGACTGTTTAACTCTTTTGGTCATCTGACAGTATTCCTAAATACTAAAAATTTTTAGAAGCGGCATAAAATGAATTTAAAATGTTGTAGGGTTTTAATATTAATTAGTCATATAATATAATAATGAATTACCATGAGAAGAAATGAACATTTGATAAATGAAAAAAAAAAAACCCAAACCAGTCTTAAGCTCTATTTACAAAGATTCCAGAACAGAACATAATACTTCTATTAGCAAGATAACACAGTTAATTTCTATTACAAAGATAGATTTAACAACATATTTACTCCTATCCTTTTGAATGAATCTTTCATTAAAATGTTTTCTCCACTAAACATTGTATTTTTGCAAGTATGATTTCTCTGCAGTTGTCAATGAACATCTCAATTGCATACACAGTTCAGAACCCAGCAGAAATGTTCACATGCAAATATTTCAGTCCAAGAAGGAAACCCCACACTCTTGAGTGCTGGTATTCTTTAAGAAATATGGAAATTCATATATGGAGGAAGCAAGTTAGTAGGCTGATATAAGTAACATGCCCATACCACATTCTTCTTGCCTTTTTTTTTTTTTTTTTTTTTTTTTTTTTTCCTTAAAGCTGCTAGGAAAAAAAAAAAATAGCAGTCTATGTCACATTTCTCATTCACTCTCAGTAAATGAATAGTCATATCCTCTTAATGTAAAACTGCCTAAAATTAGGACAGCAGCTCAAGATCCACAGAACTTCAGAGCTTATTATAGAAAGGAATATATTCCATTTAATGAGGGGATTAAATGCTTTAATTTATTGCACAATTTGAAATGAAATGCTTATGCACAACACAAGCTGCCTAAAAAAGAGGAAAGGGGACAAACCAGAGAAAGACAGGACTTTTTGGAGTCTTTAATAGTGTTCTTGTTTCCATGGAAACCCTGCCAGTCGGCTGGATAGAATCCTCTAGGGAACCAGTGATCACATAATGCTTCCTAATTGTTTAGCAAGAACTTGTTTTATTTTTCAAGTATAGATCTTCACATAATACCACACGTATATTGTCAAAGAAGGACACAGGATAAATTTAATGAAAAAAAGAACAATACAGCAAGAAGGTACCCTTAAAGGACAAGATAATGTTTTTGGTTGACTTACACCAACTCTACTGTTTCATATTTTAAGTACATAAAAATATATTTAAATATATTTAAAAATAAGAAATTAAGTAATATAGATAGAAAGCAATCCAATTTTTAAGAAGCAATAGAATATAAAACATTCCAAGTGACCCTGTAAAAAACCTCCTAAATCTATTCAAGCTGAATTGCATCCAGCCATATGACTCATTTGGTATCAAGACAATCTATGCAAACACTGCAGTTCTGGGTTTTTTTTTAATAGAACCTCAGTAAGAATACTCCCATTCATCTGCCTGAATATTTAGTAGAAGAAATAAACTGCATATACACATATGCATGTATTAATTTTATATTTGCTTCCTATATGAAAAACAGTGCATCATACTGCATCATACACACTGAACATAAAATTGCTGTCAGTGGATTTGAGTCTGAAACACAGGACAAACCACGTCTCCAGGCACTTACCAATAGATGTCTGAGGCCTATGCCTTGAGACAGGGCTGTCCTGAGTTCCTTTCTTTCTTTTTTTTCTTTGGGGTACCCTATGCATCAGTCTTACTCTTGGATAGACTTTCATACTTGCCCTTATTAGACAGCTTTGCAAAACAGTCTTTATTAATCCTCCTTACTTTCAGATTCTGCATAAAGCTTCAGTTTGCATAGGCCTATTTGCTTGTCAAATATTTGTTCACACTAAATACTGTCAATTGTTTCCAGAGTTTCAAATCTATGGTTACAAAATAAATTTCACCGAGGTTTGCAGCCTCTGGGCAGGGGCTGTTATGAGGCCTTGAAAATTATGTGTTGACTATTTACATACCTGTTAGAAGTGTCTGTGGCTTAATCAGTTCATTTATCTTCATTTGCTATTTGGGTTTGCTTTAGATTTTGATACAAAGACGAAATGGTAGTTTAACCACATGAAATCTTTGGAGGTAGCTATGACAAATGTTATAATTAGACATGAACAGTTGATCTCCAGAACGTGCTAAATGAATAGAGGACAGAGAGGAACAAATGCCATTTTGTCCCAGAATTCCATATTCTTTCCTAAATGTACAAGCTATATGACAGACGTCATTAACTTCATGAAATTTGTTTGTGTGTTTGTAGGATCTTAATGCTTGTATTTATATCTGCAATTTTTGCATATTTTTATAAATGTGTGTAATATTTATTCACTAGCTGAAAGCTTTCACCAAACAGAGATATCAGTTTGATATCAGAGATGATCAGTGTCCAGAAATAAATGTGTTCTCTTAGCATGCTAGAGTTGCTTATAAATTTCAAGCTATTCTTCAAGTGTATCTAATTGTTAATGGCAAAGCTCTTTGCTAGAAGCTTCTTGATTTGGACCATAGATCTTTCAGACTGTTATGCAAATTATTGTACAAAAATTAAGAAAAATGTTGGATCTTTAGAAAGATTGGAAGAGTGAAATACTGGGCATGATGGAAAAAGGAGCTGTTAGTGTAATTATTTGTACACATTTAGAAAATCTCTTAATTGGACCTTCTATGTACTACCCTAGCCAGAAAATGGCTGAAATGCAGCAGAGTCTACTAAGCCTGCCAACTCCTGTGCTGACATTGTGCAGATTACACATTAATTTATTCTTGGACTAGAGGGCTACAAAATCACTATTGTCTGCAAACCATTTCCAGAGTGCTGGCACAAAGCAGATAATATGCAGCATTGGAATTTATGTCTGAGAGGAAATTATTTGGCTAATAGCAAGATCATTATAACATGTACAAAATGGCAGGTAGCCTTACAAATATCAGGGTAGACATGAGACAAACAAATCTAATCCAAAGATACTTGAAATTACAATCGCGGTAAGTCTATATGCAACAGCACAAAACAAACAGAATTAACATGCAGTGTCAGACTTAGTAATTCATGATATGTGACACATATCTCTGGCTCTTCTATGAACATATGAACCTTTGGTCAAGCAATTTATCTAAGGTTCAAGTTGGTGAGCCGAGGTTGTATTCATAATGGAGAAACAAGGCATGTAAACTACAATGCGCTATTAGAGACTGAAGAAGATACTGAAAAAAACAAAGATAACCCTGTAGCTTTTCCAGTACACAGAGCCTGGAAAAACTGTAAAATAATTTCCCTCACTGAACAAACTTAGAAATTATATCTGCAATCTTAAGAATTAGATTACTGCTATTGAAGAAATATTATTTGTAAAACAACATTGGGTTATGATAATTAAATCAGTTTTTTGCATTTCTTGTAGATACTTTCAGAATCAATAGCCAAAAATTTGTTAGAATGAATGCTTGAAAACTATACTTCTGAAAGACAGATTTATGTGCAGATGCATATCACCCTGGATTTACGTACACTTTTCCAGAATCATCTTATGAGTTCTGTAAAAGGTAGGATGAAAAAGGGGACCATGGATCCAACATACAAAATTAATATAGATTTGTACTTAATGGAAAGTCAGGTAGTGGACTTCCTAGGATTAAGTCCTTGTTTACCAAAATTGCATATATATTACACTTCCCAGTAGCATAGTATCTCTGTTGTAGCATAATCTTTGAATCCCTTCATCTTGCTCACTTCCTGTTATTTTCTGCCTCTTACCATCACCATTAATTGACTGGAACTTGGGGAAGTGGCTGTAAATGTTCCTGGCGGAAAAGGACATGGAGGCGTTGGTTGGACAGTATCTGAACACGATCTAGCAGTGAGTCCAGAGGCCCAAGAAGGGTCAATGACATTCTGGCCTGTGTCAGTGACTGTGTGGTCAGCAGGACCAGGGCAGAGATTGTACCTCTGCATTCAGCTCTGGTAAGGACACACCTTGAATCCTGTGTTAAGTTCTGGGCCTCTCACTACAATAAAGACATTGAGGGTTTGGAGTGTTTCCAGAGAAGGGTTGGTGAAGGGACTGGAACACAAGTCTGATGAGGAGCAGCTGAGAAAGCTGGAGTTGTTTAATCTGGAGAAGAGGAGGCTCCAGGAAGACATCATTCTCTATAGCTGCATGAAAGAAAGTTGTAGAGACGTGGCTGTAGGTCTCTTCTCCCAAGTAACAAGAGATAGGAAAGGAGGAAGTTGTCTCAAGTTGCACTAGAGGAGGTTTAGATTTGCTATTAGGAAAAATTTCTTCATGTGAGCAGTTGTCAAGCTTTGGAATGAGCTTCCCAGGGAGGTGGTAGAGGGGCACAGATGGCAAGGCTTTATGATACCTAGGTATTGATAGAAGCTTCTTTCAGGATAGGTCATAAGGATAAATCTCTGCTCCAAACACTGTGTCAATGCATTGAGGCAAAGAAAACGATATTCTGAATAATCTCTCCTTACCCTCTCAAAGGATCTATGCTACATGGAAATTTCACCTGTTCGTGTTTTTAACTGATATGTAACTGCAGGTTTTTACATAATGTCCTGGTAGCCTATGTACTATTTAAAATATGTTGGGAAAATAATGACGCAGAAAGAATTAACAGTCAAAACTAGAGGCAATCAACAGGAAGCTTGGCATGGCAAGAACATGAATATTCCCTTAAATAGCTGTATGATTGCTTTCAGGAGAGTCACAATTCAGAAGAAAAAGTCATATTATATTTGGAACACACTAATGCTGTTTTTAACTGTAACAGAACACTGAAAGACCAGCTAAACAGAACTTAGTAAGTAGCATACACAGTGGATAGCCTGACTAATATGGAAACATCCAAACCCCCTGAAAAAATTCATGTGCTTCAGCAAATGGACCAAAATATGGCAGTTATAATCTAGAAGCCCATTAATATGTTTTTACAATGTAAATTCATTAAACATCAGTAAACTAATTATATTTTTTTCTTGTTTTAGAAATGAGAGAAAAAGATTTTCAAGTGTTCAAAGTTTTTTATATCACTTTCCTTTAAAAAAATACAAAAAACCCCCAGAAAAATGTAGAAAAGGTTTGGTTAAAAAAAACATTCCTGCTATGGTTCTTAGACTCTAAGATATATGAAACCTATTTCCTTAGCTTCTTTTTTAACTTTTTAATGCTACTAGAAGAGATACTAAATTCAATGACTGTGCAAGGAAACTACTTGCATAGTTAAATTTTGTGGAAATCTAAATTCATACACTTACCCACTACATTGTTTAAATGTAATATGGTAGTTTAATTTTTAAATACAAATAACTAGGGGTGTAGTGAAAAATTCTTACTGACAAATAGAAAAACTTGCTTACAAATGTCCTAAGCACCTGTACTTTTAAGAAATTATGAATGGCTAAGTTCACCACAGAAAAGCCATTGAAAACTATAATAAACTTTTCAGAGTGTAGAAGATCTCAGTCTTAGATATAGTTTCTTTATTCTTACACAAAATGAGTGGTTAAATTGTCATCCTGAGATGTTTGAAATTCAGTCCAAGAAGCATGATGTGTACTCTAGTCTCTTTGATAACTACAGTTCTTAAATAATGGTGGGAAATTACTACAAATTTGAAAAGAAACAGCTGATTTACCAAGGCTTTTTGGACAAACAGAAAAAATGTGTCACTATTGGGAATGAAATGAAGAAAAATAATGTAAAAATCATTAAGATGGATGGTGGTTTTTCTCTGTTTTGCTAATGAAATAAGTATATTGTGCAAACAGCTACATCAGTAAAGGAATTTGGGACTTCTTTTTGGTTTAAATTTTAGAGAATTATCCTTAGTACAGGGAAGGAAATGCCTTTTAATTGGCACCTACTGGAGTAAAAAGACCAGAATTATAGTAATCAGGTTGTGTCCCACATATTTGATGAAAATATCTAATTTATTATATCTTTAATCTGGTAATTATAAGGCCATTAGAAAGTGAAATGAAAAATTGTGTCAACCATACATGACTGTAATATCCTGCCACTCTTCCAGACAGCTCCAGATGAAACAGGATGAAAAGGTGAGGACCTTATTCTACTGATATATGATTGTCAAAAGGAAAAATGAATGAAAGGAACCATTAATATGTTTATCATATGTTGAATCTATATTTTATTTTCTGATTATAGTTGAGTACATTTCTATTTATTAAAAAAAACCTACAACAAAACACTGCCCAAGACTGTGATCAAATATTAAACCTGTAACAACATGAAAAAGAGTTCCCAAAAGTGCCATCAAACCTAGCCTGAGTGTGAGACATATGTTTTATTTAAGGAAATAGTTTAGAGACTCAGAAAGCAAGTCATAACTTTGCAAAATAGGAGATCAAAGTCTCTTTTAAGAGGTCTTTTTAAATAGCAAGAATTTTTCTACAGACACACATATTGTTGTTATATATAGTTCTTTTTCTTGCACAATTCAGCCTTACTTGAGCAGCTACAGTTACCTGCAAAAGAGGATAATGGAGTCACCATGCACCTAGACATAAAGAATAACCGGACCTACTGTGCCTGCCTGGAACATTTAGAAAGAGCAAATGGTTGGCAAGTCCCTTTGCTGACTTAGCTGTATTTAAAATGCAGCTTTGCAAATAAACAAGGAAGATGACAGCACTCTGGAGTTATTAATCTTATACTATGACTAATGCATAATTGCGTGTTATCTGGAAAGAACTGACTTCCCTGTCAGGGAATTAGGAAAGAGAAAAACTGTCATTATTGTACTTTGAGAATCAAGAGAGCCGGCTATTGATTGATTATTGTGCTGTCCATTCTTCTGCTTTCTCCCTTCAGTGAAGGAGTGCTCTTAATCCATTTGCTGTACCATTTATAGGTGATAAACCCTAGCTCATTGAGTATCAGTCATTTTAATTTGATTTACTCAGGTGATGGAAGGCTAGTGTTTGTTAATGATTATAGAATTTGACTTCAGTCTTTGGTGTCCCTTGTGGAAACTGAACACTTTATAAATCCTTGCTGTATGGATAGTATCCACATAACTTGAATAAATGACAGAAACCTTTTGAGCTTTCATCTCCTATTAAAATAAAATTCCCAAATTTTTAGTCATTAAATTAGAATCATTACTGTTACTAATAAACCTCTGCTTTTTAAGTCATGTTCAGATAAACAAATGTTTAAAAATTTTCATCATTCTTTCAGTTTTACATGAAATAACCAGTACCTCAGCATTTTCACTTGGTGCTCAAAGATACAAGATGACTGAATCTCTAAATATTGCTTTTTTCAGTATTTATATTAAATGAAATTAGAGTAAATGAAGAGTTAAACCACAGCATTTTTTCCTATAGTTGCATGTACTTTGCTTTTTTTACTTCAGATGGTAGAAAATTGGAATTTGGCACCACACTTTTGGCCGGCCTAGAGATTTATAGATTGCAGTAAATAAACACCATATTATTCTGGGACTTCGGCCAAATTTGTCTTCTGAAGTCCTTTAATTTGTACCTTACCAAAAGTGCTTTATTCCATGGACAGTACAGAAGGATAAAAGCCTTGCCTATCTACCTGGAATTTAACAATTAAGGTTTTGAAAACAAAACCAAACAAACCTAACAACCAATCAATCAACAAGAAAACTAAAGCAAAATATTTTTCTTTAAAAATGTTATTTAAAAACCAGAACATTATTTTAAAAGTGGGTCAAGAATTAAAATAACCCTCACAGATTAACTGGGTGAATAATTGAACACATCAAGGGACCAGAAAGAGCATGGTGTGACTATGAGCTGTGATCCATGAAGCACAAAAATTCTCAGCTACTCTTTGCTAATCAGGGCCCAATACTTCAAAAGAAAGCATTAATAAATTAAAAAAATAAAATCTAGAGGAAATTAGCAAACATTATTATTAGTGGTCTCATGAGTTGCGAAGAAAGATAGAATGAGATAGCATGAAATTTTAGCAGGAAAAATACGTATGGAGTAAATGATAAAAGTTCATTCTAATAATATTAAATACAAAATATAGAAACCACTGCTTCTGGAAAATGGGAAGATTTTTAAAAACTATCTGGACAATTACCTAGTGGGAATAAATCTTGCAGTGGAATGCAAGTATGGATTTTTTAAGATCTTCTGCAATCTTTATAGTTTTCATACTGCCCTATTGCCTTTTCAACAAGTAACAGGAAGCTTAAAGTGTATGAGAACTAGAGTGTGTGAATTAGAGACTCCTTGAGCTCTTTAAAGAACACTTCACACCTTTCCTCACCCTTATCCATAGTGTGTAACAGACTGATAATCTTTGACTGTTCTAGTGTTTTCTGATCCTCATCCACAAACCCCTGACCAACCCATTCTGCATCTTTATCTTCTGAGAGGTTTGGATACGTCCTTTGTTACCCTCCAGCTATGTGAGCTGTCCTACTATCTCTGTTATTCCAACAGTGCTGCTCTTGTCTAACTCCTGCTTGTGTCCCAGGCTGATCTGAAGCAGGTATGTTTTCACCTTGCCTTATCATTTCTGATGTCATCCATGTGCCCATCATTCTGCATCCTTTGTTTATGACCTCTGTCGACCGCTACCGTAAATATAGGTCAAAATGCCTGTTTCCCATGGATCTTAATTTAAAAATATTTTCTTTTCAACTTGATTTTGTAAGTATTGATACTGGAAAAGATCTGTTTTCCTCATGGTTCTCTAAGGAAGACAAAAATGAGAACTAGGAGGTGTCAAAACCAAAGATTTTTTTCACTATTAGTTATACAGTTTTTACAGGTTTTAAGATGTATACAAAAATTTTAAATACACATGCTTACAATTATATCAGAAAAAAGTGTGAAACATGGACATCTGTCTCTTCTGTCATGTCTCAAAAGAAAATGGCTTCAAGTTGTGCCAGAGGAGGTTCAGATTAGATATCAGAAAAAAAAAAAAAAACTTCACTGAAAGAAGAGTTAGGCTTTTGAACAAATTTCTTGAGGAGGTGACGGAGTCACCATCTCAGGAAGTGTTCAGGAGGCATCTGGATGTGGCACCTGGGGATATGGTTAAGGGGTGGTTATGGTGGTGCTTGGTTGATGGTTGGACTAGATAATCTTGAAGGTCTCTTCCAACCTTGGTGATGCTGTGATTATGTGAATTATATAAGGTTGTGATATGATACCAAATCGTCCAAATGAAAGACAAGAGGGAACTGTGATATGGAAAGCATAACTGCACCCCAGGAAGTTTCTTTCTGTGAATTGTGAAGTACCATCCAATGTTAAAAGTATTTGGATTAGGAAGGCTAAACTGATGAAGCAACTAGTGATCCTAAACTCCCACAATTAAAGTTTTTGACCTCCTCTCCGTTTGCCTTAAAAAACCCCATAATTAACTGGATAATGTAGTGCAAAGAGAACTTTTACCCATTAACTGTTTTGTGCAGCTGAGATAAGATCACCTCCACTGATTAACAGAAATTCAAAAGAAATCCTATGTGCCGCACTTGTAAAAATCTACCGTTGAAGGTTTCACCCTGAACAAAACTCAGAAGGCCATTATACAAGACTGATTAATTACCAAAACAGACTGTTCACTTATATGTGCATTACAGTCAGTTCTGTGAGAAATTAAATCTTTGCTGATGGAATTTTTCATACACATGTAGCAAAACTGCTACAATTTTCTTACATTTAAATGCTCTTCCAGCAAGATAATTTAAGAGAAATTGGTTTTAGCCTCTGAATTTGCAGAGCTGACTGAAAAGATGAATAAATTTTGTGGAATTCCAAACTTATTTTAGTAACGCAACTGAATTATCTTCAGACTTTTCAGCAGTGTACAATTGTAAATATTTGAACTTAAAAACAAGCTACAGTTTTGAAAACCATCTCACAAGACACCAAAAAAGATGTCTTAATATTTAAATAAACGTGCAACACTTCCACTAAATATGAGAACAAGAAGATTAATTAATGCTTAAGATAAAGATTCATATTTATCTTTATCTTAATGCTTAAGATAAAGATTCATGTTGGTGAATCAATCTTTAGGCTAAGAAAGATGCAGTCTTAGACAGATGTAGTCTTGAAGAATACTAAAATTTCATGCTAGAATTTTAGCAGTGAAATCTTTCACCTGCAAAAACGCTACTAACAATCAGTTACTCTCTTGAGGAAATATTTGAAGAGCTTTAAATACTCCCCAGAAAACTAATTTGCTATGACTTCTGCCTTCCAGATGTAATTACAACTCAGGTATAAATCAGGATTTACAAAATGATACCAAAATACTGAACAATATTTTCACAATTTTCATTTATATCCAAGTAAATGTTCATTTTAGGCAGAAACTGAAAGATACTGAAAGGTTTATCAAGCCATAATTTCAATAATGTTAGGAAAATATACTAGTCTGCTTAGAAGCCTATGGCAGCCAAAGGTTTTAGATAAGGCATCTTAGTAAATTAATTTAATGAACCTGGGATTTACCAGTAATTACTTTCAAAGTATCTCAAATTATTTTACAAATATAATTTCTGCTAATTGATAACTATAAAGGATTTATCCAAGAATGGCATATAGAAAATTAACCTCAGAAGAACAGAAGCGAGGTAAAAGGAAACAATTACCTTGTAAAAGCAGAATTTACTAGCTCAAACTGGGATTAAGCTATTTATATACTTAGCAGCTGTCCTCTTAGAATAGTCTTTAGGTGTTTCTAACAAATAAATTAGTTTTAAATCAGAGGTGAAAGACTGAGTCTTTGTTGTAACTGACAATTCTAGTATTGTGCTTTGATGATCAATATTTTTTACTTTTCTAAATTTCTTCTTCCCATTCACTAGTCTTGATTGTTCAGAGTAATTTCACCCATTTCAGATTCAGGTATAATTCAACGTTGTTATGTCCTCAGTGAAAATTTTGCAACATAATTTCAATAGCATATGTTAACAATTAGCACAACTTCTATGTACTTTGTCCTTCGTTAAGAAAAAATTTAAGAAAATAGGAGATAAAAGCAGTGTTTCAAGCTTTTCATAAATCGCCCAATCAACTTCCGCCCGCTTGTGTTAGAAGTCCTAATTCCCAGCTTTAAAATAGTGGGATTTAAGATTTTGGTGTTTAAGAAATTTTATTGTGTTCAGTATTGGGTTAGATTTCTTGAATTTAAAATCAGATCTTTTTTTTTTTCCTCTTCATTGTCTTTATCACTTGTTATAACAATCTTTCATAATTGAATTTGATCTTACTGGCACTTTTCCTGTGAAAAGTAGCAAGATAAGGCATTGCTATGTCTGTCTTTTCCTTACTTTGGTATGAACTACAGCTTTTCCCAAAAGTTCTTTTCCTGGAATAATTACATATACTTTGTTTCTTCTTGAAGCAGAATTTAATTTATTTAGAAAGAGTTACTTTCTGCTTCTTTCCCCAGTCCTCTATATTCTGTTTGGAGATGTAGTGTAAGAGGCCTGTTTTCCAAATTAACGTGGTTACCTCACCGATGAGTTTAAATTACTTTGATGCCTATACCTTTTTGTTCTGGATTATATCACACCACCTGAGGGTCAGTCCACTGCTAATATAAGTTTCTAATGGATCTTAGGAGAACTCCCTTCCCTACTGATAGGAACTGCCAAAATCACACAAAGATGTGCAAAGCCGAACTATTTAAACTAGATGGAAGTATGACTCTGATGTTCTGATTAATATTCTGATGTGAAAGTATACATTTTTAAAGAAAATATAAGTAAGAAAAACATTTTAAGATATCTGACGCTTTGAAAATGTTAATCTTGATTTAAAAATGATGCAAATAAAAATTAATAATTTTATGTTAGAAACGTTTCCATAGTAAGATTGCTTTCTGAAAATTTATAAATTTTTTTCAAGTATCATTGCTGCTACAGTAGCATGTCATTGCATGTCATAAATTTTCACATAGGAGTAGTTCTCCACCCATCTTAAGAACTTTGTTATTTGACCATCATTTTCATAAATGAAGAAGAACAGGTTCTAGACATGAATTGATTGTATTAAACCCAATTGGAACTCTTCTAAATAATGTTGCCTGCTTAAGGAGCATGTACAGTGTTACATCATTATTATTGATGGTATATTTTCAGTGAGTTAGGAATGTATTTAACAGATACTATATATATTAGTAATGCTAATATAATTTTTATTATTAATACAGTAAATCTCGTATATTTTAGCATTAGTATTAGCAATATATGGTAATCCTAATATGGTAAAAAATTCTATTTCTGTAACCAATTTCCTGATTTACAGCACATCAATAATGACTCAGAATAACTTCACATAATTAAACGAAGTTTTACCACTATTTACAATGATAAGAAACCCATGGTTCTGGTAACACATTAGAATCCACATGGGAGTTTACTATTCTTCAGGTTCAGGCTTGGGGTTTTTTCACACAAGTATTTTTCACACAAGTATCATCCCACAAGACTGTGCATTTATGTTAAATGTCCCTGATAGCAAATATCACATACTATCCTGAGAATAACACTGACATAATGAGAAAATACAAGAGAGGTAGGGTATAGTAGTGAGAAATTTCAATGCTTTTCATAAATGGAAAAGTTTGATTCTATTGGTGTAAAAAATTACACATTTTAAAGATGGATAAAATAAAGAATTCACAAAGCTCTTTTATTGCAAAAATTCAAAGCAACAAAAGGTTTTGTATATTTCATTATTGAAAACTACTTCTGGGTATTATTTTGCAGATCTTCTCTGCCCTGCTTGAAAGCACACAGCATGGTAAGTGAAAACACCCTACTATTATTCTACTATTTCAGTAAAATAGTAGATCTTTTTCATCATTTCCTCCCCCCATAGAATCTTAGTTAATGTCTGTAATGCTAGGGAGTAGTGTTGGCATTTGTAGACCATTTATATTTTTTTAAATACCAAACATAAGAATGTTAGCCATTTCAAGCCACTGTTGTGTCTCAAAAAGGATCTGTAGAAGCTCTGAAAAATTACTCATATATAATTGCTTATGTAAAAATACATCATTCTAGAATTTTTTTTGTTTTCTTTTCAATTTTCTCAAATAATCCAACATGTTTCTTTTCCTGACTCACACAGCTATACTGGGGCTTTTCCCAAGAATAACTATTTGTATATAAGAAATAGCTTCAGGCACAAAACTGCTTGTTCCCTGTGAGATGTAATTTATTCCTGCTTTTAAGTTAGTGCACTCCATCTTCCTCTGTGTATATTGTCAGTTCCAGTAGTTAATGCACTACATGGCATCAAGTACAGTACTTTGACTTTATATCCTGCTTTGTTCTTTCCACAGCCTACAAAGACTAGCTTATAACAAAGATGCAAAGGCAGTCATCTTATTTTACTGCTTATATTATTAGGTTCTATTTGACATGATTTTATAAAATCATAAATCCATCTGCAACTAAATATATCTGTTTGTGAAATATTTACACTTCTATATAATTATCTCTTGGTAATTATGTGAAGGTTAATTGTAGTTGTTTTCTTTTCAAAATTCCATACTATTCTATACCATGTATTAGCAAATACAATCATTAAAGTGTATTGGAAGGTCCACAAGACATTTTAATTTATTTTGAATCTATTTTCTGTTGTATCTGACCTCAAACTTACCTCATGAAGTTGAAATACTTATAGTCATGTATCTGTGTGCTTACACAATTATACCAGTGACTTGCAATTAACAAATTTTTCAGTCCAGTGGGTTTTGCATAGAGGAAATATTTAAATAGTGAGCTGAATATTCTAATTCAATTTTGACACCTGTTAGATCACTTTTAAAAATAAGAGCTTAAAAGTATCTCATTTCAGTTCATTTGGAATAAATGCACTGAAGAAGAAGAAATAAACTATACAGATGGCTAAAAAGAAACATATCTTTATAAGTACATACATACAAATATATTGCAGGGGAATTACAGAATTCCCAGACTTGGAATTTAGCATGAACCTCTTCAGCCTTTTACCTGTCATGGCGATATATGCAAGAAATAACTCAATTTCCTCCTAGATAAATAGTAAAGAAAGCTGAAATTCATTTTATCAATGGAAAAAATGAAGCTAGTTCAGTGGGTTGTGCACGTCTCTGATCAAAATACATGTTCATTTAGACAAGTAGAAAAACAAAGTCTCTTGTTGAAAATACAAACAGAATTTTTATACTGACAAATAATTTGTAGCTATATGTACAGGCAATAGTGAAAATATTTTATTAGAACATCTAGGAATACAAATACAACTGTATTCTGTACTTGAAATTTCTGAATTAAAAAAAAAATGAATTTTACAATGGAGATTCTTACAACACCCATTTTAGCATGGAATAAATTTTTAAAAAACATAAAAGAATACTTCCTTGATTATGAAAGTGTCTAATTCTTATAACCTTTGCAGAATGAAAATATTATATATAAATGTAGCATTATTTATTACCCTCAGTAAATTGTTTCTAGCTCACTGCATTATAGAAAAACTGCAAGCTGCAACATTAGGTCAGGAATAGGTGATATAATTAAGCTTCTGTCACATTTCCTGATTATAAACAACCTTATCAAAATTAATTTTCAGGGGAGAAGGCTTTATTTAAAAACTAGTCATGGATTGTGCACAATATAATTCAAAGAATCACAGAACCAGTAAGGTTGGAAGGCAACACATAGGCTGATCTGGTCCAAACTTGCTGCTCAAACAGGCTCAGCTAGAGCACATGGCACAGGATTGCATCCACCAGGGCCTCCAGATCTTTCTCCACAGAGCTGCTCTCCAGATCAGCCTCCAGCTGTGCTAGTCCATGGGGTTATTCTTCCTCAGGTGCAGGACTCTGCACCTGCCTTTGTTGAATTTCAGACAGTTGTTCTCTGTCCATCTTTCCAACTTGTCAAGGTCTTTCTGAAGGTCTCAAGGCACTCAGGTATTGGCCACTCCTCCCAGCTTTGTGTCATCAATGAACAGATTGCCCTTTCATTCAAATCATTGATGAATAAGTTAAACAATACTGGGCCCATTATGGAATCTTGGAGGACACCATTAGTGAAAAACTTTAAACTAGACCTTGTGCCACTGATAATGACCCTCTGAGATTTGCCATTCAACCAGTTTCCAATCCATCTCACTGCCTACTCATCCAGTCAACAGTTCCTGATACTGCCTAAGAGTATTTTTTGAGAGACAGTGTCAAAAGCCTTGCTGAAGCCAAGGCAGACAATATCCACTACTCTCCCCTCATTGATCCAGGTAGTTGTTTCACTGTAGAAGGCAATCTGTTTGGTGACGCCAGATTTACCTTTAGCAAATATATCCTAAATACTTCTGGTTGCCTTCTTGTCATCCATATGGATACAGATGGCCTTCAGATTGAGGTGCTCCATCGCCTTTCCAGGGATTGAAGTCAGGCTGACTGGCCAAGAGTTCCCCATGTCTCCTTCCCCATGTCTTCCTTCTTGCCCTTTTTGAAGACCAGGGTGAGATTTGCTTTTTCCCAGTCACCAGACACCTCTCCTGATCCCCATGACCTTGCAAAGATGACTGTGAGTGAGCTCTCTACGGTGTCCAGAAGCTCTCTCATGGACGTATCCTGTCAGAGCCCATGGACTTGTGAATGTCAAGTTTGCCTTGGTGTTGTTTAACTTGATTTTCCTTCACTAAGGAAAAGTCTTCCTTACAAAGCTCCTTTACTCTGTGTCAGAGAACCTTGAGGGCTGATAGTGTCAGTAAAGATTGATGCAAAGAAGACATTTGATAACCCTACCTTCTCTGCATCCCCTCTTACCAGGGTCACCCTCTATTTACTAATGAGCCCGTTTATCGTTTTATTTTTCTTCTGTTATTGATGTACTTTAAGAAGCCCTTCTTGTCCTGGACATCTTTGGCCCGACTTAATTGCAGATGGGCCTTGTCCTCCCTGATCTCAATTCTACTTACTCTGACAATCTCTCTGTATTCACTCAATGTGGCTTGATACTGCTTCTAACTTCTGTGTATTTCCTGTTTATGCTTGAGTAATGACAGGAGTTCTTTGTTCAGCCATGCACATCTCTCTTCCTCTTTGTCTGATTTTTTGCTCATTGATATGCATCGTTATTGGTTCTGGAGGAAGTCATCTTTGGATATCAACTAACTCTCTTGGACCTCTTTTCCCTGCAGGACCTGTTTCCATGGGATTCTTCCAAGAACATCTCTGAAGCGACTAACATCAGCTCTCCTGAAGTCCACAGTTATAGTCTTACTTGCTGCCCTGCTTCTTCCTTTCCTCCTTCATCCATAGATCCACATTTTCATGGTCACTGCAGCCAAGGCTGCCCCAAACTTCACAACTCCAAGAAGGAGATGCTGTTAATGTGGAGCTGAGCAGCTCACCATTCCTTTGGGATCCTCTACTATCTGAGACAGGAAATTGTCATCAGTGCTTTCAGAGGAACACCCTAGGCTATTTGTGCTTTGCTGTGTTGCTCCTCCAGCAGGGTAGGGTAGATAAAGTCTCTCTTAAGAACCTGTGCCTGTGACTTTGAGGCTGCTTCAAACTGCCTGGAGAAAGCATCTTCCTCCTCCACCTGGTCAGGCTGCCTGTAGTAAGCACCCACAAGCAGTGTCACCTTAATTAATCTGCACTTTGGTCAGAGCCCATAAACTCTCAACTCGCTTGTCATCCACCCCAAGGCAGATGTCAGTACATTTAAGTGTTGTCTCATATAGAGAGCAACTCTACCACATAGTTGATCACAAAAAATAAATAGTATTTAGTTTTCTTATAGTTAGAGTAACTTTTTTTCACTTCTAATAAAGTAACAATATTTTCATGAAGACTAAAACATGCAGGTGAAAAACTTTGTGCATTTAGACAATGTTCAGCTAGAAAAAGTATATGAAATAAAGCAATCATTAAATATGTCCACTGATTTTTCAATTAAATCCTATGGAGACAAGTAAAGGAAAATTTCTTTGAGGAAATACACTTCTGTTCATGAATAAAATTTGGCCCAAAAATACATAACTTCAAAAATGCAAATATTGGTATAATTTAACAAATTAAAAATTAAAGCATTTAGTAGGCTATCCTGTATATATACTTGTGACATTACAAAACACTGTTTCCAATGAAATTCCCCACTTTGAGACCTCAATCCATAATAATCACATTGCTAAAGCACAAGCATGACCTTTTCCTCATCTCTTCATTTAAAGTCGAGGCAATGTAAGAGGAATTATCTAAAACAATAAGAAAAAACCCTCTTCAAATTACTTATTCTTGTTTTTTATTTGTTACTTGTTACTCGTTTTTTAATTGTTACTTGTATTACAAGAAGTAGATGAGAATGGCATTTGATCTACAGATCAGATGATCTGCAGACATTTATGATCTTAAGTCTACTGACTTCTGTATGCCTCAAATAGAATTTTTTTTCTGAAAAGTAAAAATGAACAAGCAAGCAAACAACCCTAAAATTAATATTGAATAAAATATACTTTCTTTATGTTCTTGGGGTATTTCTTGCTTATGTCAGGATCCTCTGTGTTAGATGTAATGACCACTGTTAGGGAACAATAAGACATTTATAACAGGAAATCTTTCAGGATGAGTGTTTAATCAACGAGTCTCCATGGCAAACAGTGAGAAAGAGATAAGAAGCTCATTAGGCCGTAATCACCTTTAGCAACCTTTTACAGAATTCTGTGTTGGATAATTGTATTAAGCAAAATTAGGAGAGATTCATTTGAATGGATTCACAAGGGTCTATTTTATATGTAAAGTCAAGTATTTCTGATATAACACATTGACTCATAGAAGGAACTTTTGAAAATAATTGGTTATTTTTCTTTTATTTGCCATGGCCCAAAAATACCTTAACAGAAATTTGTGCATTAAGGCTTTAAGCAATTATGTTAAGACTTAAGAATCTGTCATGTTCTTAGGTTATGTTTCAGTAATATGTAACCACCATTATTAAAATATATGCCTTGGTTTGTTGTTGTTGTTTTGTTTTTTTTTTTTTTTCTTTTTTCTTTTGCTTTTTTTAAATTTTTGTTCATCACATTTTTACCCCTTAAATTTCTCATTGCTATTGATTAAAGAATTGTCTTCTCAAAAAAAATGTTTTTCTTCTCCATGGGTTTCTGCAGTTAATCAAGCTGTTGTCTTAATCCTCTTTCACGCACATGGAAAAGTTTGAGTCCTTCAGTCTCTAGACAATATGACAATGTTGAAGCCTAACAGAACTTGTTTCTTCTTTTTCTGAATCCTTTCCAATTTGTTAACTTTATTTTGCCTTAAGAAATGACACTGTGCAGATAATGACTTCTCTAATTATGAGTTTAAAAAAAATGTTTTGCATATTCTCATGTAAGTAGTCTTCTTACAAACTAGTTATGTCTAACCACAGGGATACTTTGAGAGTTCATCATACCAGTTCAAATTTACACAGTATATTTTCATCTCCCCTTGGAGAAAACCCAAAATATATCCAAAGATCTCATGAAACTGTTGTATCAAAAAGAAGAACGTGTAAGTCATTCAAGAATACAATTTTTTATGCCATTCATTTCAAAATTGACAGACTGAGTATTTGAGCAATGGAGCCCATTAGACTTCGATTTTTTTACAAATGTAAGTAATTTGCAAGTTAACATATTCTCATCATATCTTTTGCATTTTCATCTCCATTAACAAAGTATGGATATATGCCTTGATTTTATATCTCCTTCATTATTAGCCAGCTTTTTTCTGGGAAGTAGGAGTGGAAGATTCAGAAATTATAAATATTTTTACTGGAAAATAGTATTATTAAAAATAAGTTTGTAATTTTTTTCAGGACCATGGATAAACATATTAAATAGCTCTAAGCCAGGAATAGGAAATGAATGTACAGTATTTCCAATGCCACACTTTTCTCATACATAATTAATTTTTTGCAATGCTGGTCAATCATGTTTTAACCAATCTCTGTTTATTAGAATGGTAATTTCAGCTGGGATGATTTTGTAGCCTCTGTATATTTCATCAATGTTTTTAGACAAATATAAACGTTGCATTCTGTAAAATTATCCAGCGAATCTAGAAACTGATCCCAAGGTTACCTGACATATTGTCTTTGGTTGTGTATAGCAGTTATATTACCTTCATTTTATCAGCATAACCTCCATTTGCTGCTGTGCAAAAATTATTTATTTTTAACAATATTTCTCTCAGAAAATTAAATTTCTCTAAGAAAATAATATATAGGGTTTCTTACCACAGCTATATTTCTAATATGAGTAGGTGAAAAGGATTTGACCTAAAATATTTGTTAGAATACACTATATAGAAGTCTTAAGAAAATCAAACCTGACAATGAGGTAAGACCCTGTCACTTAATTTTTTTGGCAATTTCATATTTGTGTTTGCTCACTAGGCAAGTTGACAAATAGTTGCTCACAAGTTACTAGACAAAAAGCCATGTCTTAGGAACCACTAACAGATCCCAAATCTGCATTCTCATAGCTGCAAGTGTGTTGTACACAGACATTTATATTCTACTTATTATTAGGTTTCTAGTTCCCATTACATAACATCTGTTTTAAAATAAATGGTGACTGTAATTTTAGTAGAATATTGACCTAAAAATTAGTAGCCATATATGCTGAGATACATCATATATGTAAGCAAGAGATCAAAATATTCAGGAGAAGGGTTCTTTAATCATAGTTTAAAACTTAATTATTAATAGAGAGATTAAAAATTTTTAAGACTAATGTATATATTCAGGAACACTATTGTAGGATTTGACTTACCTCTACAGATAGGAACAGGGAAATCCCACGATGCCGTAGTGACAGAGTTGGCTATGCAAGTAAGCTGTGGGTGTCCATCCAAAATATATCCAGTTACACAGCTGTACCGGATTTTGTCACCAACATCAAATCTTGTACCATATAAAATACCCTTTGGTGGAATTCCTGGATTGCCACAGGAACTGCTCTGTAATTCTGGAAAAAATACATGTTTATGACTTAAAATGTTTTTATACTTAAAATGTTGTTATAAATAAATGCTCCATTTTGCTTATGAATATAGAACACAAAATAAGGCAACTTTGGAGAGACAGTGTGTTTTCATGGATATCATGCAACTTTCAACACTGAAAATCCATTGCTGACTTAGTGTATTTAACACTTGCTTAAGTACCCATGTATCCAAAGGTAAATGAAAATAAGCATGAAGTTTTTCCTTAAGTTCCAGTTATAGATATATTAATAATTTTTATAAAATTGATACAAAAGAAATAATTATATACAAACAGAAAGCAAAGCAACTTGATATATTTTTTGCCTTTCAAGATATACAAATGCAAAAAAATAAACAAAATTGTAATATAAACATGAAAGCACATCAGATTCAAATTGAACAAAATTTGGAAGAAAAAATAAAATTAATCAAGACAAGAGAAAATTTTCAGAAGCATAAGCCTGAGCATGATCAGGAAGCTGTTTAATGATTTAATAGGTCTTAGATAATGAAGAAAACAGATGAGATACTGTAGGTAACTGATTTCTGAGCAAAGAATTACTTAATTTAGTCATGTGAAATACGACAGGTCTGGTAACTTCTATAATACAGAGCTTTAAACCGCTGAGAATCCAAAATGACTCATGGCTGCTCTTAGTCTGATGTCTGTGGCCATTAATTAGAGATCCGTTTCAGTAACTGGTACTCACACTTCAACTGTGTACCCTTTTGACTGGTGTTTCAGCATCATAAATAGCTTGATTACAACATTTTCAACCATTTACCAGCAAAGTCTTTTTTTTAATGGACATTAAAACATAGATTTCTGTGTAAGTGTGAACAAAAAATGTTCCATAAACTCATCCTGAGCTCTTCAAATCTTGTACCAAATATACTTATCAGCCTAATGCTAATGGGGAAATGGCAAATCAGGTATTTGGATTCATACCAAATTCTGCTAATCTAAAAAGGAAAGCAATAGAAGAAGAGAGGGTTATGTAAGTATTGTTTTAATTTCTTTTCCTGAATTCTGTGTGACTAAAACATTCTTCAGTATCCCTAATGTGCTCATGAGTGTGTGCACAACATATTTAAATATCTAAGCTGTTATATGTTTCAATTAAAGAAAAAAGATATAAACACTTATTAAAACAATCAGTTAACAATGAGTTAATTTGCAAATTTTTATTTACCAATCATGTTTAGATGTGAATATGTTAAATATGTGTATTAGTTCTGATGTCATTGCTGCTATATCCTGCTTTCTCTTACATAATAAACTTGATTTTCATTACCTTGCACAATGACACAAGACACAAGTAGGAAAGTCGCCTATGTCACCTTGGTCACTTCAAAGCTCACCTAAAGAGCTGATATGTTTACCACTGCTTTAGTGAAATGTTCTGTGCTGAAACAACACTCCCCTGCCCTCGAATCTGTTTGCAAGCTCTATTAAGAAAGCAATGTTACATTTACTCCTGCACACTTGTGCAAAAGAATTTATTTTAAATCCCCTAGCAGTTTTCAAGGCTATTCAATTTGTTATTTGTCATCACAGCATGTCAAAATGAAGGTAAGAATATCATCCTCTGGATTTTGGTTATCATATGAATCATATTATATTAACTTGAAAACTCGGCCTGTACACAGTGTTTTCATTTTCAACTTCTTCCGCAAGATGAAGTCTTTCAGAAGCCTGTATCTCTTAGAGCTTTGTAAAAAGGTCGCACAAAGGTTCCCTGTCCTTTGAAACAAGAAATATAAAGATTAGCAATGTCACTACCTAAAATTGCTTCCTTTACTTTTACTGCTGTCTCACCAAGAATTACCCACAGAAGGCAATTTATTCTTGTGAAATTACATTATATTTTAAAACACTAATTAAAAATCACTCTCCTTCTAAAATAAAACTAATTTTCCAGTTGCAATACTATGTGAGTCATCTAAAAGGAATTCTTGGCATTTTTCATTAACTTTTTAACTTTATGAAAATGGCCTGGGAGTATGTTACTATTTCTAACTCTTCAAGCCATTTTGTTCCTGATTCTAGATAAGAAAGTAGAAAAAAATAAATTGTGCACTTTTACGTATATTAATTTATTCTCTGAGTATTTTCATTTTGAACATCTACAAGTGCCTTATATAGGGACGAGAGGGAGATAATTTACCAAGTAATTGCATTTGTCTTCTTTGATAAGTAGTATCTATTTTCAAACTGAATGTGACACTCTACTACCATCTCCCTGACACGCAAAGCTACGGATTGTTACCCTAAGATTGTCACCTGTCAGGGAGCACAGGAATTGCCAAGCTAGGTTGTAATTTTTATTCAGCCCTGCACAGATTCCTGACTTCAGTGACATTTTGATAATCACTAATGATATGAAGGGTGGAAAAGTATTTCCTTTTAAATTTGCCATCTTATAGTTTGGTCGAACTTCTCCTTGTTCATGTAGTCTGAAAATAAGCATAATTGAATTTTTTATACCTTCCCACATTTTTTTATTTTTCTGTATAATTTCTTTTCTCATTTTCAAAGCAAGCTGCCCCAATTGTTTCAATCTCTCTCCAAGCAGGAATTTTCTTTGTCCTAGATTCAATTTTGTAAACAAGGTATGTATGAACTTATTTGTCCTCTTTTTTTTTACATAATGTTAAAACATGAAGCTTAAAATATCCTTCAGTGCTGTTCAATAATTTTCTATTTAATTAATTCTTAATAATATCAATGTAAATTCTGTTAAAAAGCTGTGGGTAAAATATATCTGGGAGAGTTCTGTTTAGCAAAAGTGGACCCACTCCTTCAAAGACTTTAATTAACACAATTTCAGCCATATATATTCTAATTAATAAGATATTCAAATAAAATAGCACTAATTATAATTTATTTCTGACAATTTTGTTTTCAAAAACCAAGGCTAGCAGATATTTAGACTCTCTTTGTTAGCATTCACTCAGGGAGAAACAAATCAGAACCAGATATGGAAATTTCAAATTTACTTGCTTTTTATGTAGATTTTAAGTCAGGAATGTTTGAGGGTTTTTCTGTTATGACATTTATGAAATCAAGGTTAGCACTATCCTCCCTAAAATTTTTAAACATGAAATTTATAATTTGATATCTAAATATAAAAAACGAGTATTTTCACATATTCCAGTAATAAAGGCACAGCGCTGCATTCCCTTAAGCTTAGTTATGAATACTACTGTCATTCACACATTATTTTATTATAGAATTTGGAAAATAAATATTTTTTTTATTTTTTAAAGGGTTGATCCATACATTTTCATAGCTTTTGTTGCAGCTATTGCAAATCATTATGATCTCATTTTTCCCAAAATAAAGTGAGAAATACTGTCAATACAAACATCTTCATGAGTACTCACTTATTGAAAGATGAATACAATATCCCAATACAGACTAATACTTGTTTCATGTAGTACTTTTGAAAATAAATACTCTTGGTGTCCCTACACTCCCTGTTCAGATATCTCCCCCTATTACTGCATGGTACCAGTCTTAGATTGTTCATTTGTATCTACTACTCCAAGCAGTAATTCCCCTGCCATGCAAACATAAATATCAATGTTATTCTAGCAGCCACTCCAGTTGTCATTTGGGGCAGGATGTGGTGTATTGGAAATATTAGAATATGTCTGTACATGGATATCCCTCGGAAAAGCTGTGCACATATGTACTTTGTCTTACTGACAAGCAAGAATGCTTTGGTATTGAAGACTCAAGTCTGGTTTCAGAAGTGCTGCAAGTAGTATGTGTGTGGCTGTAGGAAGAGCTATACATTCTAAAGGTCCCAAATACTAGGACAGGTGATATCTTTGTAAAAATAAAAAGTAGCCTGAAATTCCCTTGTCCAAAATTCATCTGTATTGGATCTTAAAATAGTTTTAGTTGTCCATTGTTTTCCAAAGGTTTTATAAATTAAAAAAGTGACTTAGATACATAGCTTCTAACTCATAATATTTTGTCTTTTTTTCTCAAAAGTTATATTTTGCTTACTTTCTATTCTGTTCTCATTCATAAAACTTTGAATATATGTATAAGCATGGTCTAGATTCAAATCTAGTAGAGAATAGAAGAATTAACTGATGGGTATAGGAATACTGTTGTCTTTCTACACAGTTACAGAAATACACATACACATGCATATTTCACTTGAGATTGCAGAGTGAAGGAAACCACAAGAAAAAATTGGTGTAGGCAATATAAGTATAGTGAAGGAAAAAAAAGAAAAAACTTAATATAGAAATGTCAATTTAACTGCACAAAAATGTAAGATTCAGAGAGTAAAGACACATTTTAAATGAGTACTTTGAAAAATCTATCATAAGCAACACAGATGTATTAAAACAGCTATTGAATTTTAAAAATTCCCTCCCTCAAAATCCAGTTCTTTCCTTTCTAGAAGTTCAACAACAAAAATGGTTATCCCTTGATTGCAACAAATCTGTCACCTTAAGGTGCAAGTGCAGAACGAAGTGTCACTATTCTGAAATTCACTTTTGTTTACAACAGTGACAGAAACAGTTGTCTAGTAATCTAAATTTACCTGAAGTTTTTCTTTTAATTTCTGCTTTTTTTGTGTATCAGTCAAAAGAGACTGTCATATTCTGGTGTATTAATATAAATACTAAAGCAAGAGAATGTGTGAGAAGTTTGGGGTGGGTTTTTTTGTTTGTTTTTTGTTCTTTTTTGTTTGTTTGTTTTGTTTGTTTTTGTTTTTTGTTGTTTTTTTTTTTCTTTTTCTTCCCCCCCCCAAAGGAAAAGAGTTATTTATTTTTTTCTTTCCTTGTTGTAATTGCTTGTCCTTGATTAATGTATCTGCAGTAGTAACCTCACTGAGGGTCTCTACTGTTCACTAAAGATCACACAGCTACTTGCATTTCAGTTTCCTACCTATTTTTTAATGAATGACATAATTTTGCTTTTTTTCTTCCTTTTGAGGTTATTTTCATGTCAAACAATGACAGAAGACCCTTGAGGGAACTTTCAATGCAGATTTTTTTATACTGAATTTGATTTAATTTCTAAGTACATTGAAGCAATCACTGGATTTGTCTTCCTTGCCAGTAAGACAAGAATGTTTCTATTTATAGCATAGAATAATATACTATTTTAATAGGAACAAACTTGTTTCAGCATTAAGTTAGAACTGCATTAACATAATTCTTCTACAAGCAAGGGAACAGCAAGAAGTACAGAAAAAAACCCTTCAGGATATGTGAGCCAAACAAGGGATAAGTACAATACTGTAGTCACATTAATACAGTGAGCATGAAGAATGTCCAGGGTTTGCAATGTATTCCCTTCACATGCAATGTTCAGGATATTTGCTTAAATCAGCTGCAGATGCAGAACAGCACTAGAGGCACTAGAGCTGAAGGACTATGCAAAAAAAAAAAAAAAAAAAAAAAAAAAAAAAAAAAAAAAAAGGCAGTCACTGATTTAACCACAGGGCAACATAACCTGCAACTAAGGGAAACCCACAGAATGATACTTCAGTCCGTATGGATAAATCTGACATTTTCCCATCCAGCACACTTCTGAAGTGCAACCTGAAGGGAATGACAAGCAGGCAAATACCAGATAGTTAGCAAAACTGTAGTTAACAGCACCAGCCACTTTCACTTGCCTTACCAAATTCCACTTGAATAGAGCTTTAGCTTCAGTAAATTCCTGCACAGCTTCTGAGGGTGCCAGTTAAATCCTGAGTATGGCTGGAAGGTAGATTCACTTAGTGGATGGACTGAGGAACACCACTGGAAATTTTGGCCTGGATGTACAGTTACAAGAATCACAGAGATTGCTGCATCCATACAGTTATGAAACTATTCAGCCAATTCAGTATAATTTGAAGTCTGAGATATGGTATCTGCCTCACAAGATGGTTGTTCAGCTTCTCAGTTGGATGAAGTCCAGACAGCTGCACCCTGCCTGCCATGCAAAGATTCTGTAGACATGCCTATGTGTGGGTCAAAATGGGATTGTTCTAGTTAGACTGCAGCATGTTCTGAGAACTTTTTTTAATATGGCTGTATTCTGGAGGCCATAAAAATCAGAAGAAGCTGCTGAAATTATCAAGAAAAGATTATTTCAGACCCCAGGACAACCTAAAGTAAAAAGTAATCCTAAAATTAATACTTTATTGATAATACTTCTACAATATAGATTTCTTTTAAGGTGTTTTAGAATTATATAAAATAATTTAATTTTCAATTTCTCAAATATTATGGCAATATATGATTTAGAGTTGTTTTTGCAGCACACCATTTCTTGATTGAATTAATGCCCTTATTTGATGACAAAGGGTCATAGTCAGCTTTCTGGGATGTCATGAGGACATTACCCAACTCTTCAGAGGTCTTTTTTACATTTCATAGTGCATGTCAGCTGGTGGGTTGAGAATATTGCTCAGTAGGTGGGATACACAGTGGCTGGGCACTGCCTTTGTTGAGCCAATACTAGATAAATTTTCTGAATGCTCTTATTTTTACAACAAATCACCTTTTAGAAGACACAAACTTTTTATCCTGTTATGTGTCAAGATCTCAGAAAATGAACTGAAATTTAAAACCCTTACTCCATTTAAAGTATTTTTGTGAATGCTCCATGGTGCACCAGCATATCTTTCAGGCTATATATGGCTGTCATACAGTTTATTCAGTTAGACATGTTTTATTACATTGTATATCTGTCAGTAATGTTTATTCATACTCTGAAGAATGCGAATTTGTGGCAATGTAGAAAAATTGAGCAAAAATTTAAGTTAATTTTTTTTTCATTCTAAAATACAATGTGTCTTACTGTTTATCAAAATACTGAAGCAAAATCTCCACTCTAGATTGGGATGGAAGTGTAATCTCTTTTGCTTACATCAGACTGTATCAAAGATTGTGCATTCAGAATATAGCTGAAAACAGTGTTGATACATTAAGCAAGAGAAAATTTATGGTTAAAAGTGTACAACTCCTTTATTTTGATAATTTTTAAGTGTTTATGATACAACTCAGAAATACATCCCAAACCTTGCATAATAAAGTGCTATTCTCAGAGTAATTTTTCAAAACACAGTCATACATTCAAGGTTGGAAGCAGATGAAGTCTACTTAATGAAGTCCTATTTACTAAAAAAGGTCTCTGTGGTTAATGCCCATATCAGGTATAATATGAATTTTTCATTAACAATATCCAGATGAGAGAACATTTAAAAATACTAGATCAAGGATATTTTCATTATTCTGCTTTTAATGGTACTTAGCCTGATAATTTCACAGGGCTAAAATGCATTACGGCTTATTGACTCCATTTCATAAGGTGAAATAATAGAACATTACTGTTCTTGTCCAAATTACTTACGTGGTGATTCATTCACCAAGAAAGATGGTGTGATCAAATTAATGGATAGCAATGTGAATAAATATCTGGGCTCATCAAGACCAAGCACAAAACCTTTGAATAACTTAAATTCCACAAAGATTTTGTTTTATGCATCAGTGCTGAGATGTGCACCCACAACATCGTACCTACCAAAAGTCATCCTTCTCCATAGAAGAAAAGGTACTTTATACTGCAAACACGAAAAATTTAAATCTGTTTTTCCTACCTATTCCAAATTTCCCTTTTCACTTTTAGTAAGAATTATCCAGATGTCCTTCACTTGAGAAGCAATCAACTGTAATTGTTATTTCATTTCAGCATTATGCTATCATTTTCCTGTTGCAATAATTAATGTTATAATCACAGAATCAGTGAGTGATTTGGCTGGACCTTAAAGATCATTGAGTTCCAACACCCTTAACATGGGGAGGGACAGCTTCCAGTAGACCAGGTTGCTCAAAACTCTGTCCAGACTGGCCCTGAGCTCTGCCAAGACTAGGTCATCCATAACTTCTCTGGATAACCTGTTCCAGTGTCTCACCACCCTCACAGTAAAGAACTTCTTCCTCATGTTGGTGTTCAGCATTCTATTATCACCTTCATTGCATGGGCTTGTGCAGTTCTTAGAGAACATCTCTCAAGTCTCAAAATTTGTGTGCTTTGCCTTATGCTGGAGGCAAGTTCCCAAGTCTCTGGCACATTTGGAAAAACATTTTCAGAATTCTGAAGTATGGGAGAGTGAAAGTAGTGTATTGTTTGATGAAACATGATTTTGTTATGCAGAAATGTTTTCAAATGTCTGAAGAAAGAAAGAACTTTCAAGCTGATTGATGTACCAACATTTTTCCATAATCAACTTGGCACAGTGGGCACTGATTTATATAAGCTATCCTTTGTAGATCTCGAGCAAAATCGAGACCACAAGCTTTTTTTGGTTTTAATAGTGAAAAAGTAAGTAACATATCAATGTGACTTGTTCAGGACACTATTGATTCTGGGCTATGAACTATTATGGGTATAATTTTTTTTCCCCCAGACATTTTAATATCAAAAAGTGCTATTTGCAATTTCTAGTCTTAGTCTTGTAGGATCAGAGATCAAACAACTTGCTTTGCTTTTCCTGCTTTAAAATAACTGATTTGAGACATAAGCAGTAAAAGGCACTTAATCTTATTTTATAGATGTAATGATGGAGAGCAACTGCCGAGTAATTCATGTGACGTAAACATATAAATTTTCTTTCTTCAAAGCTTCCTTTTGAAACTAATATAAGCTAGAATTAACATAGACAGCCTTCATGTTGGCAGCCAAAATAAGAACTGCTTTTATTCCTATCCCTTCATGTCACTTTCTGTGAGGCATTCCACTCTTGACTAATTTGTTACTCGATTGAGTAGAAGTGGTCATAATTTGAGAGGAGAGAAAGGATTATCATTGCAATAACTCAAGATTCACATTAACTTTACATTAAACATCTGTGTAGGCCACCATTTCTCTGGCTATCTCTACATGACAGGTTAATACTGAAACAGCTGTGAAAGTCATGTCTCTGAACTTACTGGTATTTCTGTATTGAAAAATGGCTTGAACAGTGTCCTGTCAGCTTCTACTTTTAAATACTTTCAATACTCTTTACTTTTATTGAGAAAAAGAAAAATGTTCTAGGAAAAGTCTGCTGCAGTACCGCACAAATCACTGTTTGACAGAGCTTATGAAGTGTTCGTTGTGGTGCTAACTCACTGAAAGATCATATATCTTACAGAGATCTTTGCAAAACGTCTTTAAAGAGTGACAGATTGGTGTGTTAGAGGAGCTAAACAGCGTCAAAGGAATATATGTTATACAAGTAGGCTGTTAACACAGTGTGAAATGGTAGGGAATACGCAGAAATCTATCCTCTGGTCTATATCTGACATGCTCGATCATGTGATATAGAGTTCTACATTAATGTATAAGGAGAAAAAAAGTTGCCAGTGTCAATTGCCAGACAAATACCTCCTATTTTCAAGTTAATTTTCCATTTTTGTTGGCAGACACTATTAAACTGATGAACATTTCAGGTTTTTCCTTCTTTTTCCCCTGCAAAATAAAGGTGAGCAAGAAAAATTAGGAGAAAAATCTGGTTTTTAATATTTTCTCCACAAGTTTAGAAAGATGTGTTTTCATTCAGGGAAAAAAAAAAATCTATTTTCATCAGACACATTCGTAACAACTGAAGAACTTTTGCAATTAACATTAACTTGGTTATCGGATGTTATCTGAATGTATCGGATGTTATTAATGTATTGGCCAAATGTAAATAGAAGGCTATAAGAGAAAAAAAAAAAGTTTGAGTCAAGAGCAAGGACATTTACAGATGTTCAGAATTCTTATTTGTGTCTCAGCACCCTGAATGCTCAGTCCAACATTCTGCTGTAATAAGTTTTGTTGTAAGAAGTTTGCTGAAAGCATCTGAAAATCCTGTAAAGCATTTATTCTTTATCAATTAATTGAATATTTACTAAAAGACATCTGACACTACATAGACAAGAATACAGTGCTGATGTGATTTCTGGATATCTACTTTATTTCAAGGAAAATAAAACAAGGCTTGATTTTCAAATAAAACAAAAAATAGCATGCTTTTTCTGTCTATATATAGTTTATAATAAGAAAATTGAGTTATTAACTTTTATTATAATAATCTGTATGTATATATAAGCTGAAACTTTTGATTATACTTTTGTGTCCTTTCTTTTCTCAGTAGTTTATTCCATTTTAAGTCTCTCACTTTTTTAATGTAATGCTCTGCGTTCTCTTACATTGGCAACTTTTGCAAAAACATACTGGGAATATGCTGAGACATTAATAAAAATGTATAATCTCAACTGAAATGAGTCTGCATATTTCTGCTTTCCTATGTTTTATTTACTAGAGGATTTAAGTGTTAAGTGTACAGTTATGGTAGAGTTGACAATTGTTGTAGTAAAAGTGCTGTTTTAAAAAGACAACAATACCTAAATTAATCAGTTCTACAGACTGGAGATAAATTGTAGATTAGCATCACATGTATACTGTGATCCTTCCTCTTTCACAGTTTTAACGAGTATCTTTTTGCAGAGTTGAGAAAGCTTCACTGGTAACTCTGGTATATTGGTTCTGTAACATTAAAAATTATATTGAGAGCAAAGAATCAAAACTATCATTTGTTTAAGTTTTTTTCTTTGTGTGTGTGTGTGAAATCAAAGATATTTGCAAACAAAGTGATTTAATAAAATCAGGAATTGCAAACTTTCCTTAGCAGCTGTTTCATTGCATTATGACATTGCTGATATAAATAAATTTTCAACAAAATTAAAAATTTATAGGACTATTAAGCTATTAAAACTGTTAAGTCATTTAGTTGTGTTTAAAAAAAAGCTTAAATACATGGTTAAATATCAAGCTCCAGATGAATAAGGACTTACTGTGCTTGGTGATGAAAATTATTATGGCTGAATAAAGAAATAAAACTTATTATTTTCTCTATTTCTAATTATATGTTTACAGGGATTATATTTAGGAACTTAATTGAATTGTAAAGACAAGATAAAATGTGTCAGACATGGTTTGTTCCTGAAAATAGATGGGTCAAGTGTACTTTCAGTTATGCAAAGTCAAACTAATATAATATCTTTCCTTGGAAGAGTATATTCATTTCTTTGCAGCACTTTCTACTTAAGTCTTTACTGAGATCAGTCTGGTCATGGTGGTATAAGAGGAAAACAATCTCCACGAACACCTCAGGAGTCTGACTGCAACATAAAATATTCTTGCTTGCTCTTCAAAAATCACTGCTGTTTTCAGCATTGCAGTCTTTTGGCTCATAGCCAAAACTCAAAATTCCAAGTATCAGCAGTGTCCAGAAATGCCAGTTATTGTTTTTAACAACAACTTTTTCCAATTTGTACTTGTCAGAGTATCACACAACATTGAAGTTGCCTTTTTCACCACAGCATTGGAATAAATAAAGGGTAATTTTTTAACAAGGGCTTAGAAACATGTACATATCAATCCATGTGTTGAATTTAAGAAATCAAAATACCTCACCTCAGTTCCTGGTGAAATTCTTTCCTAAATATCATCCATTTCTGATCTATAATGGATGCATTCCATATATTTTAGTCCTAACTAATCCTTGATCCATTTGAATGACCTATTGATAATTACATAATCTTTAATTGACAATGCAATTAATATCTTTTTCAAATATCTACACACTAAAATTCTTTAATTCAGGGGATCCTGATTGCTTCCAGTTTAATAAATAGTGTTTTCATTTAGATATCTCTCTATCCTTAACAAATATTTACCTAGTATGTGGAATACATAAGACATGCCTCACAACACAAGCTTTCTTTTTGAACGTGAACCATCTAGAATTTTTTTTATGAAAAAAATCCCTCTGTAAGAAGGACAATAAAAAGCCCCTAATTTGTGAAGTAAATCCATATATCTATGTGCTCATATGAGCTCTTTCCGATATTATTCTCTTTAGTTATCTGTTTTCTATGTCAAAACCACACAGGCCTCAGGTCATTTTAGAGGATTTTAAATCATCTGAGTCAACAGTTTCCAAGATATAGAGTAGAAGATGGTGGCACAATTACCAGAATGTCTAGAGGGCTCACATAGTGGTTTTTTTCCCAAAAGACTTTTCATATTTTAGTTGCTGAAGAATGATGTTGCTTATTTAATGACTAATAAAGATCTGTAGTGCTAATCATACTATAAGTAGAAAACAAACATTACCCATGTGCTTTTGAAACTCTACTATAAAATCTAATGATTTTATAGCTGAAAACCATAATTACAGGAAGTGAAATTTTTATTCAGCTATAAATGTTAGACATTAGGCATGAACTTCGTCATTTTAAAGGGAAAAAAAAATGAAAGGAGAAATTATTTTTAAGATATGTGAAGCACAAAGAGGTTATCATTGCCTGGAAAGAAAATGTCTTAAAAAAACATCTGTCAAAAGAAGCTTTCCTTCTTATTATGTTGATTGTCTTCCAGTTTTTGTCAGAGGGAAAAAGGAGTTTCTTCAATTTCACCCTCCTTTAATCCAGAAGTAGCTCCTAGCACTTAGAACAGGCACAGCCCTTGCAGTGTCTCCTGCGCCCTGGTGTCAGCAGCAGAATCCTTGGGATCAAAGGAGAGGAAGACCCCTCATCTCACTCCCAGTGTTTCGGCTAACTCAGCTTGAGGAAGCAGTGGGAAACCTTTATCATTAAAGTACAGAAATTTCATTCCAGAAGTTTGAAAAGACATAGTCCTTTCTGGTAACTGGCCTTTTCATAACCACAGTCTCTGAGAGATTGCCTAGACAATCCCACTGAGCTTGGCCACTACAGTTTTTCTGTATGATAGCCATGATTAGGCAAGGTATTAAAACACACAAAGTTTACCTTGCTAGAGTTTCAAGATCCTCTTGAATGTAGAAAACTTACAAAACATTCCAAGATTTTCAGACAGGAAGAAAAAACTTCCTCCCAGAAATGAAAATTTGGAAAATGGAGGAAACTCACTTTGAACATAAACATTATAAACAACAGAAAATATGACACCCCTTTGTTAAATACATCTACATAATGATAATCCACTCTGCAATATTTCAAAGGAAAGTGGTTTCTCAAGCTAAATGTCACTTATAGATACTATAAATAAGTTGGACACACTTTAAAAAAAGACTCACTTTTAAAGTCAGTTCTGAAGAAACATTCCATGAAGTTGTGTTGTAAACATGGCATGCTATGACAAGTAGATTCACTTAATTATTTAAATGTATCACATGCAGGAAACATATTTAGATAAGAGCTGTATTGTTAAATAACTTAATCAATATATGTTTCATGTATTGATATGTTGTTACCTCAAACTTTCTCACTTCATATAATGCTTCTCATCTGTCCTTGACCATTTCTTAAAGAGATTACTATTTTGATTGAAGTAATAATATTTTGAATTGGTTTTAATTTGACTAATGTTTACCTGAAGGAATTAATTAGCTTTTAATTTGCTAAATGTGCTTGGGTATTTGGACTAATATTACATCTTCCTAGAATTCAGTTACTTTTTGCTCAATTCAGAGCTTACTTGGGGTTTAGTCTATTTGCATTTTGGCTTTCAACAGTCTTGCTTTCAGCAACATTTCCTGGTCAAAATCTACTGTCTTGTCATTCTGGAAATATAATTCAATTTTCCTTTTGAAAACACATTATAGCATATGGTGTACTACTTATATACTGTTTTGGATTAAGTAATTACCTAAATGATTTTTTATGAAGCTGACAAATCCCATTTTTTCCTCACTTGTCTGTTTCCAAAATGTTTTTATTCAGGGTAATATCTTGAAATCACACATAAAACATAGTATTTAAAAGGAAGACATTATCAGGATATTGTGTCTTGGGTTAGAAAATATCTTTTGTTTCAAAATAGTTTGGCAGAATGTATTATTCATAGAATAATTGGTTGGGATAAAGGATTTAAAATTGGTATTGGCATGAAGGTATCATGACATTTTTAAAGGTTTCCTTGAAATCTGTATTCTACTTCTATTTTCCTGATTATAACACTAATTTTAAAATCCCATAATTTAGTGCTATCTCTAAGGAAAAATTACAGCTGAGAACTATTCCGAATGGGGCTTTGAGCAGCAATCTAGAGAATATAGAGATTTTGCATATAAATTGAGACATACAAAGGCTTGCTGTAGCTCTCTCATTATCATCAGGCCATGCTATTCACTGCAACTTGCTACCCGTCCTGAAATGTAGTTTTGGTTTGGTTTTTTTTTTTTTTTTTTTTTTTTAATATAGGGTCTATTTCAATTACAAAATGCACATACTTCCACGTTCCAAGCATGTTAAATAGGATGTAAAATAGAATCAGAACAGAAGAGAGTCTGTTACAGGAGCAGCAAAAATGAAAATTTCTTTATCACTGTAACATGTATGTCTGTCTTCCTGCTTGCAATTTTTTTTTTTTTTTAATATAATGTTAATTAGCATTAGTCCTTGTTTTTATCTATCAGTTAGTTCTACTTCACAGAAAGTTGTCAAAGTACTCTCATGGTAAGGAAAGTGGCAGTTAGGGTCTAATGTCTCTAAATGTAGGAGTGAAAGGAGTGACAACATCTCCTTTATCACAAGAAGCAGAACAAGAGTAATAAGTTCCTTATATTTGTTGGTAATTTGTGATGTTTTCATGATGAAATATAACTTTGGTAATGTAGCCATGGTGTCCTCATGTGCAAACTTCTTTCTTTTTTTTTCTTTCATTTTCTGCAATCCCAGAGATTTGCAATGTTAGTGATCATGCAGATCTTTAAATATTTCAGGATATTGATTGCTACATGCTTCATAATATTCATAATATTCATAACATTGAACAGAAAAGCAAAGATCTCATCAATGCTGCCGTAAATTTGAAATTATGCAGATGTATTGATTTCAAACTGGGGCAATTGCCCCAAGGCATATGCTAAATTAATATCAACAGCATCATTAACTTGTAAAGTGTTTTGCATTTATATCAATTTAAAATTAAACCTGATTTAGCCTGATACATTTTATAGACTAAAAGAAGCTAGTAGCTTAATATAATATTCAGCTATTTCACTGCAGTTAGCTTATAATATTCCCACATTCCATTCATTTACCTCTTTATGTTTTTTAGTTTGTTTCTTTTTATATGTCTGCCAGAACAGTCATCTCTTGAATGACTTGAGAAATCAGAGTCTAAGGTTAGAAGTGACATGTCACGAACATCCTAAAACTTGGGGTTTTTAAACCTCAGATCGACAGAGTTAGATATATTTTAAGATGCCATCTGGTAGCTTTATACATAACAACACAAATTTTGAAATTAAAGTGTCTATTTATTAAACATGATGGTTATCTTAACACAATGCAATAATAGTTGTGGTGATTTGCATGAAATTAAAATTGTTAAGCAGCATTCAATTGATTTCTGATACTATAACAGCAATTGTTTGTTCTCTAATTTTTGATGTATAACATGTTAAACTTTACAGACAAACCAAAGTTTCCAAATTACTTAGAAGCATATTAATTAACTTACACCATCAATCAAGAAGCCATACCACCATACACATAACAAACTTTTTTTTTTTTGATGACTGTTTCTCAGCTGGATATGTACCTGCTCCTTTTTTCTAGCATAAAGATGCACCTTTCCTAGCTGTATAAGGACTGTTCCTAAATCATGAAAGTAATTAATAAAAGCCCTTCATCTTAAGATAAATGATACTTTATTTCATCTCCAAGAATATGTGCCTTGGAATGATTGTTATTTCCAGGGCTAACAAACCATGATAAAATGACTACCCCATTTTCTTGCCATAATTTTGAAATCATTATTTTTGAAATGGTTTTGAGAATAAATACAATTATGATCTAATAGTAAAAAATGTTTCCAAGGCCCCTGTTGCTTTATCTAGATTTTCAATACCCATCTTTCAAGATAAAAATCTAAAAAGCTGCATTCCATGTCTTATTTCCATGTCTTACACAATGAAAAACTGAATACCAATGAAAGATGGTTCCTAGATATTGGTATTGACCATGAGAATATACAGAGTTTGGTAGCTGGTAAAACCATGCAAAGCAAGTACTTTTATGTTTGTCAAGTAGGAGGTTGAGGCTACATATCTGCTAGTAAAGAAATAGGTCAGCAACCATTCTCCACTCCTGAGAGCCAGTGGAAATCCATGGAGAAAATCCTTATATTCTAGTATTTTCCCAAACCATGACAGCTTCATCCACACTTGCAATCCCCTACATCATGCCTGTGAACTGTATCAGGAAACTAATTCACAGAAATCGAAAAAATGCTAGGGAATAAACATTTTTACAATTAAATAACAGAGATGACCCCCTGCTAGGTTGGTCTAGACTGATCCTATAGACATTTGGTGTACTAGCATATACACAACTGCAGTGATTCAGTCAGTGCTACATAAATGTCTTTCCATCTGCTCTAATCAGGTTCCTTGTTAATTAAAACCGTGGAGCTATTCTTACAAGGCTCAAGCTGGGATCATTGTTTTATCTTTAACTTTGATGCAGTTGCAAGTGGCAGATATGATGTGCATGAAGGAAATTAATTCCCTGAACAAGAGTTCTATGTAGGAGGCTCTGGGAATCACTGTTAATAGCAGCATTAAGCAGAAGGTAGGCCCCTATAGCAAAAGTCTGTAATTAAATTTCCAGAATAATGGAAATTTTGTGGGGCAAGCACTCTGTATGGAGAGAAGACATATTTGAATTTATTTGTGTTGACACCATTTGGATGGGAAATAAAACCTATGTGGCGGGAAGATTGCTGCTAGGGCTGATGAAAGATGCTGGGGGAGGACTTTGCCTTCCTACTGTAAATGAGTACAGAGACTGGATAAATTGCATTCTTGAAGCACACCTCCTTTTACTCCAACTTAAAAAGAAGCATATGGTGTCTAGGTCATATGTACACCATAGATGCCTTAAGTTAGGTGACATGGAATTTGTCTCTTTGATTAGAATCTAATCAACCCATTTAAATTTCTACACAACTTTACAGATAACTGAAATAGAATACAGTATGGAGTTGGGCATTTTCTTCCTCAGATTAAGTAAACACAACATTTTTTGACTTGGCAATTGTTTTGTTGATTTTTTTTTAATTTGAGTTTAAAAATTGCTCTTTCCCAACTGTTTATTCAACATATAACTTCCAGATGCTTTGCTGAATTTTAATTTTGTAAATTACATTCATATCCAAATCCTCTACATAATAAAATATTATTAAAAAGACATTACCAAAAAAGAGTTGTGCTAATTAAAACTATAAAACTAAAATTTATTTTAATTTTATACCTCCTGACACATAAATCCAGAACTTTAAAAGCCTAAGATAACCCAGAATGCTTCCAGAACCAGTTTTATTGGACTAAGAAATAAAAACAATATGGCTGTTAAGCAATTAGATTTCCTGTGACCAAAACCCAACTTGTTTAAAATAAACAAATGGTTATTTTTTTTTCCTCCAAGTACTATACTACACATCCTTTCAAGTCTCCCTAAGTATAAGAGAGAGGAGAAACACTAAAGAATGCATCAGGTTTGGAAAAAACCAACAGTACAGTGAACACTAACACATGCATTTTATTTGCAGAAGAAGCTTGAGCCATTAATAATAATTATCTATGGCTATGGTAACCCAAATACGTCTTCCCTAGCTTAAATTTTAAATAACTTTTAGGTGAAATCCCTGCTCAAAATTCTTATTTCTTTCACTGTGAAAATTTTTGTTCAGTTACACTTCTGGACCTTGACTGCGCCAGCATGACCTGGGTTACAGAGATGTAACAAGTCACCTGAGGAGCTTGGCTAACCCTGAAGAACCCTTTGGAAAGGTTGACAAATACAATTCTTTTAGCATAGTCAAAGGTGACCATGCAACAAGAGTTCTCTTTAATTCAAGTTTGTTTCCAAGTCATGGTTAATAAAGCTGATAGTAGTCCTGTTCAACAGACAGACACAGCACAACAGATGAAGAAGCTTCTCCTACTCCAGAGTCCTATGCACCAGTCATGATTGTTCTCTGATAGGAAGTGCCTAAATGTTGCCTTTGTGTGAAAGCAAAATAAAGTAAAGCTAAAAAAAATACAGCAATATAATGCAAAAACCAGATTTTCCGGGACAACAGATGATTATAATAAATGCAGACATATATAGTGTTGTTACTTATGAACTGTTCATCTGCATTCCATTTATATTAAGTTGTAAGTATCATCTTTAAAGAATAGTTAATCAACTTAATGAAAGGCATTAGTGTTATAGCAAGTTGGGTGGCTCATGCTTTTTTTCCCACAATTTACAGAAAAAGAACAGTAATTAGTTCACCTTCAGACATCAATTATTTTTAACGATGGTGAATAAACAAGATTAACCCAATCGGTAAGCAATTCTGTAATAACAGTCCTTAGCATCATTTCCTAAACTAGAATATAAAAAGTAAGTCTTTTCCATGCTATTTTGTCTTTTATTGCCACACATAAAACTTTTAGTTGCACATTAAATTTTCTATATATACTGCAGGTTTTAAATTGCTTACAGGTGAAGTCAAACAAACTGCTCTAGCTACACTCACAGTAGAATAGATTAGATATCTTCCACTCAAAATTATTCCATCTGTGAAAATAACTAGTACACCGTTATAGTGTACTAAATATGTATATACATAGAGTACACTATCTATAGATCTAACTATATATAGTTATAACTATAACTACTGCTACTACTAACTACCACAGATAGTACAGGTAGGATTTTCTGTTTCATCTACAACAAACTAAAACCAGCTGTACTCTGTCCTGTATATACTGTCTCTGTCTTCACCAGTAGAAGAAACTTAAGTTAACTTGGAACTTAACTATGCCATGTATAAAAATTCATTTTGAACTTTATAATTTTTGACAGAGGGGTCAGGGCTGGATGTCTAGAAAGAAGAACATATTTAATGGATTTATAAACACCACAAGACAAATGCAGAATGATGACATGAATAGGGACTTCAGTGGCCAAAATAAATACAGGTCTTTGACATAACTGCATTTTAATGAAGCTGGAAAAAATTAATTTTGATTTCAGTGCACAAGTAATGAATTTTCAACATCTCCGAAACCAAGAAATTTCTTATTCACTATGAAAAAAGAAAATATTAAAAAAATAATAAAACTAATAATGACAACTTCTGTGTAAACATGAAAAAATGCAATATTTGCCTTGCAGTATTCTTTGTTTCTGTTATATTTAAAGAACAAAGAATTGAAGCTGAATTCAGGAATAAGCAAGAAATGTGATCTTGCTTGTTTTTCATCCCTTTTCCTGTAAAGAGCTGAATTACATGCAAAATACCTCTTTTATTTAATGTATGCATTTATTATTTTAACATACATTTAACTAATTCTGTTGGTGTGGTTTCTGTGCAGCAGAAGTTATACACAGTGCAAATGTCAGGATAATTAGGCCACAACCATGCTGATAATTCGCCCATACAATTCACGTTAATGTAATAGGGAGCTGTACAAATAAACCAAGGGCAAGAAGCGCTGTGGCCCTTTGAAGCACTGTGAAACTGCAAGTTTTTATTAGGGGATATTTTCTCACTTTTGATTTTCTGTGAAATCACTGAAATTTTAATTATAGAAGCAAAGGGTTTTTTCCATGATACTGACTGCTGAATATTCTGACATAATTTTCTGTCCAAAAAAAGATTATAATTTGGTTGTCTTAACTTGTGGTCATTTATTCCAAATTAAATGCTAGATTTTTTTCTTTACCTTCAGGTAGACTTCATAGGAAACTATGCTGAAATCCACAGTCCCATTTGTAATGGTGTCCAAACACACACACAAAAAATATCCAGAAACAGGGCAAACAGGAAATAAGCAGCATGTCAGTTTATTTACTCTTCATTTTATCTGCTTTTATTTCAGCTTTTTCTGACATATTTTTCTACTGAAATATCAAATACCACTTCCCCATCTTGCCTTAGGTTCACTCTACTAATACCATTCTATCAAAGTGTCTATGTTTGTCATTGACTGTGATAAGCAGAATTCATTCCTAGTCACCTCAAAAAGAGACTATCCTAGCTATGCATATCCAAAATAAACCACTTATCCAGAAAAGAAGATTACCTTGTACACATTTACATTTTTACCTTTCTACAGTATTAGAAAGCTTTAGTTGATGCATCTCATTTACTACTCCAAGGCCCTCTGCCAGTGTTAATAATGGGAAGGGCAGATACAGCTCAAAGCCTGCTTTTCACAGAAATAGAAGTTAGGCGAAAGCAAACTGGTAAGAGGTGTGAGTGTTGTCAGTAACTTTGTGTGTCAGTATTTGCTTTTTCATTTTTGTACATATGTCAAATACAAGCACGAGAAAAAGAAGTTGATATAATGAAGATTTTAAAGACTACTAGCTTACTCTCCTGTCTCTTTTAAAAGACCATTTCTTTTGGTGTTTGTCATCTTGAGCAAATGCTCCCAGATATCACAGATCATCTGCCATCCACACAAATGGATTATAGAATTAAAAATACAAGGTTCTGCCCTGGAGCTGAAGGCCTGGGACTCTTGGCACTTGAAACTTGAACTGGCCTGAATGGTTTCTCCTTCACAATTTTAGAAGTATTTTATAAATTTTGCTGCTCTTATTACATTGCAGGCAGTAGAAATGCTGACAAAAAGCATTTTCAATTCAAAGCTTTTGTTCAACAGTTTGCAACAGAGAAGTGACCTAGAATCCTCTAGATTTTGCATGACAGACATGCTGCAGTTGTGGACCCTGTAAAGACTATTTTTAAAATATCATCATTTCTAAAATGAAATCCTACGGTGTCCTGGATCCCTCCTGATCTTTTACAGACTTGGGATAAGGGCAAGGGTGACGGCAGAGATACTGAGTCCTTTTGGTTTTTTTCCTAATCTTATCAGTTTTTCTGACTCAACAGTGAGCTTTTCACATAGGCTTTAGTGATTGTTTAATTTTCTCATTTTTAACATTTAATTTGCCAGTACAGCCAAATGTTATTTGTTCACTTTTGCTTTTCCTATTAATTCACTAAATTCCAGGAGAGGAAAATTCAATTAAAATAGATTAGTATATTAAAAGTACATATGAAGGGTTAATTGAATTTTACAAGAATCAAATGTAGTAAACAAAGAATGCAGTAAGCATTTCATTTGAAAAAAGGTGCTTTATTAAAGTTTACTTTCATTAGCTGATAAAAAAACTGCTTCAACATTGGAAGTTTAATTGAATACCTACAAAGACAATGAAAGAGTAATTTCTATCACCATGGTGAAATTCTCTGAAAAAATGATTATTTCATTTAAACTAAAACATATAAAAATATGGGTCTATTAATTACTTGAATAGAATATTATGATCTTGATTACTAACATTTAAATATTCTATTTATAGCAGCATTAAAATGCAATATTGCTTATGCTCTTGAAATAATGTAATATGATATAGTAGCATTTAGTATTTTTTCCCCTCGGTTTGCTGGCTAAAGACATCCCAACAATGTCACGTTCACAACAAAAGTAGGGGAGAAAGTTACGGTGCCCTGGGTAGAAGTGCTGGCAGCTGTTACCTTGCCTGTATCAGTGTAGCAATCTCAAAGTTAAATCCTGAACAGTGATGAGCACTGACTCAACCCACATCACACTGGTGTGGAGCCACAGTCTCCACCACCATCCTGTGAGCCCCTGCACTGGTCTGCAGGAAGGGACACTGAGGTTGGTTTAGTTGAACATTACTTCCAAATTGCAAATAATATCTTATGATGGCTAATTAGACTGTGCCTTTTCTTTTTTATTTTACTTTTCTACAAAACTACATAGAGCCCCTTTAAGTAGAGAATAATAAAAACATCAGGAGTCATTTGTATTGACAAAGAGTTCTTTAGCGAGGTGCTGGTAGAGTTCTGGGGATTAGAAAAGCCTTCAAGTTCATTACTGTTTTGCTGCTCCTTAATAGGCCAATAACTTTACTGGGAATCACTACCAGGCCTCCCCCAACTCAAAAATCATACCAGTAAGGCTGTGTGGGAAATAAGAACAAATCTACTAACCCAGACCTCTTTTTTTTCACTCAGAGAACTGGGATTCTATACAAACCCTGAATCTTGCCTTGTCTTTGCTATGAGAAACCAGGGTACTTAAAGTGGTACATGGCTTTTTTGAATGAAGGAAAAATATATTAATATAAATATATAATAGTATAAAACTTGTATTTCAGTAATGTAAACCATACCAGAAAGAACCATAATTAATAGATGAAAATACTATGCAACAGAATTAAATAAAAAATGCAAATATTTCACTTTACTACTTTATCTTCAACTCTCTCTTACTATGATTTATCATGCTGTACATAATCTGTCATTTTTCTTTATTAATATAATACCCAATTGGACGATATTTTTAAATGTTTCTGTTTTAAGGAATTATATTTAAGTTGGGCAAGAAGGTGCTTTTTTTACAATGCAATTGTATTTTTTTACCGCACTACAAAAAGTTTTCATGTAATAAAGAGTATTTTCTTACTAGGCTTATCTAAATGTTTGAAAATTATGAAGTATTTAATTCTATTCAGACTATATGAATTAATGCTTTTCTGTCAGACATTTAACTACATATTTTTAAAATTTATAAGAGTTCTTCACAACAAACTCAGAAGAGTAGACTCAAAAAAAATTGTGCAAAAAATAATATTATTAATACCAATTTTTGGCTGAAAAAGAAAAATTCCTCATTTTAAATAAAGCTGAAAAAGAAGATATGAAAACTAGTATCTAACAAGGTTATGGAAGCTTGCTGAGCAAGAAAGTGAGCTTCTTTGATAATCACCTGGAATGAAAGAGATTGAAATCCCTGATGAAATAAATACCTAATTGTCCATACAAGTGGAACAAATGCAGTAATCTAGACTGAGAGACAACCACTACAGATTACCTGTTAATTAACAGGTTCACAGAGTCTAGACCTTGAGTAAGTGTTCATTTTGAATATAGCTGAATTTGCAAGCAGGGTGGCAATTCAAATTTAGATTTTATCTCTAAGAAGGAGTTTTCTAATCAGTACAAGTAACTCCCAACCTGCTGACGGGTATCTTTTTCAGATTCCAAAGCTATTCATCTACTACATCTGATTCTTCTGGATGAGATTTTTTTTTTTTTTTCATATGTTACTGTAAGATTGAGCCTTATTAGGAAGATGAGTTACTCATTGAAGATTTAAATTCGTCTTTGCTGTTTTAAAATTTCAACAAATCAACTGAAGATTTTTTTCCCCTACAATCTGTGGACTTCTTCCATTCCTATTATCTTTTCAACACACTTTCAGGTTCATGATAATCCAGTTATCTTTCTTGAATTGCTCAGTTTTTCCACGTCTCAACCTCAGAAGTCTCAGTTCAATGACAACTCATTGTCTTCCTAGCCTCTTTGATAAGGCCAGATACTGATTGTTTCCTTTTGTCATATTTCAATCTTTCTGACAACCTCTTTAGTTTTCTGGTTCAGGCTGTGAAGCCATGCTCTTGCAAATTAGGTCTTTTTAATATTACTGTGGAATTTCTAATGATTGTACTATGAGTTACAGAGAATTTTTCACTTGAAATAAATCAATGACAACTCCCAGGAAATTACAGAATGCTTGACCATTACTAAAGGAAACAAACAAACAAACAAGAAAGAAGAGGAAAGAAAAAATTTAATATCAAAAAATCTTTAATTTTAGATCTATTTTATAATATATACTGCTTTTGCTTTTACTTTTTATAACATATATAATATTTATAATATATACTGCTGTTTCTTTTTTCTTTTACTTTTTAAATCTCTTCAGTTTACAAAACAAGTCACAGACAAATAAGTTCTGCTAATAAGCTCTCAATGGTTTGTTGAAGTAGATGAACCCTTCTAGAAAAGTTAAAAGAATGAGCCATCTAATTAAAGAGCTAATGTGCCACAGGGTAGAGATAATAGTGTTTAAACAGAAAAATGCACAAGTCCTTATTGATAGTGATAACCACTTACCACTTTTAATTTTTTTCAGAGCTGGTAGTTGGCCAGAAGAATTAGCCAAAACTTATGCAAATAATTAGCCGCATTGAGTTTATGCAGCTTTAATTAATGGAATTTAATTATTTTACTTTCTAATGCTAGTCCAGGAGGAATAAACATTCAAAAGGTATTCTGTATTGGAAATGTAATTTAGACATTTAATCTAAGTTTATAAACTTATAGTAGAAATATACTCTCTCAACCTTTTCTCTTGTGTATTGTATATAACACATTCAACTTTCAAACCTTTCAGGGGTAGGAAATGTGTTTTACACAACTTTCAAATACAACATGTAAATTGATGACACTTTCAAAATATCCAAAATATAATTCATTTAAATTCATTTTGCCAGATAACAAAGTGGTACAATTACATTTTGAAAAGAAAGGAAAGTCACTATCAATATCAATATTCAGTTTTGTTCATGCTCAGTATCAGACATTCACTGCCCTGGTCCTGTTGTCCATTCCACTCCTGACTCAAGCCAGGATGTCACTGGACATTTGGGCCACCTGGGTACATGCTGGCTCTTGTTCAGCTGGCTGTTGACCAACACTCCCAAGTCCTTTTCTACCCAGTAACTTTCTGGACATTCTGCCCCAAACCTATAGAGGTGTGAAGGGTTGTTTTGAGCCAAGGGCAAGACCCCAGTGTGGAGTCTCATGGTGTCAGCCCATCAATCCAGCCTGCCCAGATCCCTCTGTGGAGCCTTCTTACTACCATGATCCTCATGGCATCAGGTTCCTGTTTTGGTTCTCAAAATTAAAAGACAATGGTCTCTGGAAAATCAGTGGAAAAAATAATTCTTTATCAGAGGATGATTTGAGGTCCAAAAAAATTCTCTGAGATAAACTAAATTTAGTATTGTAAACACTTCCATCATGTTTTATGAGCTATTTTGAAGGTAAAAGTCACCTGGTTACAAATGTTAAAATTACTGTCCTGTGGAACTTGACATGATGGTATTTCTGACTTTTCAATTCAGAAATATAAAGAATGAATAATGTTGTAAAGATTAACAAAGCATATCTGCTTATTTACAGATTTCAGGATACATAGTAAAACTGTAGGATCTGCATACTTAATGCACCTATAATTGTTCAAAAAAAAGACAACATACGTACACAGAGTAAAAATATATTCAATAACCTGAGACAGATTAAATGCCAAGGCACTGGAGGTAGCATTAGAACTTGATTGGCATCAACTGGGACACACATTTCTACCCCTGGGCCCAGGAATCCCACTTCGTCCCAGTCTGGATCCATCAGTGCCCTCCAGCCAGTCCTCAGATGTCTGTTGCACAGTTGCCTTGGCCCTGTAATGTAGTGGGCTTAACTCTGTATGGACTTTCAGTACCATGTTGGTACTTTACCTCCAGCCTGGCCCTCACTCTATTACCAACCCCTGGCTCTGCTACCCATGTTGAGCCCCTGTGGGACTGTGTCCCATTGAAGAGAGCCTGTTTAAAACTGACCCAGTGACCTTCAGTTTCAGGTTATTTGTCCAGCCTTTGCTTTTCACTGACAATAAAATTACATTTAATTGGATCTACGTCAAGCCAACTTCAAAATCTGTCTGTATTTGCAGGGAAATAAAACCTTCAGGAATGCACTTTCAATGTTTGTATTAAACTAGGAAGTTAAAATTATCACTCTTGCTTACTTTCTATGAGTTGTTTAGTACAGAGTCATAAAATAATTCAGGCTGAAGAAATTCAGGAGAGCTCTAGTCCAATCTCCTGCTCCAAGCAGGGTCAACTATAAGAATAGATCTCAAAGGGGAGATTCCACAATTACTTTAGACAATTTTGGTAAGTATGTCTGTCTTTCCACTCACTTCAATGAAGACCCTTCTTTCTAAGCTCCATACAAGTATTTGAAGAATGCTATGACACCTCTCTGTCCCCAGAAACTCTTCTTCAGGCTGACAAAGCACATCTCCTATTGCCTCTCCTTAGAGGGTGAGTACTCCATGGTGACCCTTCCCTGAACTTGCTGCAATGTATCAGCGTCTTTCTTGCACTGAGGACCCAACAATGAATGCCATATTCCAGATTTAAAAGCTGCGGGAAAATTTGCTTTCCCTGGTTTACTGACTACCCTTGCATTGATGCAGCCCAGTATGCCATTAGCTTCCATTGCTTCCTGGATGCACCATTGAATCATGTAACAAGTAGCTGAAGCTTATGTTTATCTTGTTACAGGAAAGGAATATTCTATTACTGTTTTCCCAAAACAACCCAGTAACAGAAAAGATGATTTTAGGCCCAAATGAATGACATGAACAGGAGTTCCTGATGTATTAGTTTTCTTTTAAGAAAGAGTATAGCAAATCTATGAGAGTCTAAAGCAAGAAAAAATATTCAAAGTAGTCTGAATCACAGAAAAACTACTGTGGTTTTTTTCTACTGTGGTTTTTTTTCCCTGAAGATGACCTTCTCTGTAATATGAAAACCAACACTAGATGTATCTTACAATATTTACTGTAAAGGCAAAGGTCTGTAGCTCAAGCCTTGAAATAAAGCTTTTCATATGTTTCAAAACTATAATGGTACTGCCCTTTAACAAATCTACTGCTTTAACATATGGATATATAAGGATATACAAATTTGTTTTGTATACCAAACAAACAGATGGAATTGTTGCCACAGATTCATAAACAGGTGACTTTCAATTGATGTCACAATTAGCTGTCTGTTGCAGCTAATAGTTCCTTTAACTTGTTCCTAAAGTGAAATCAGTTGATAACCACCCTCAGGATTCTGTGGTAAATGAAATGTTTCTGTTTTCCTATGCTAAATACGCACAGAGTAAAACTAGAAGATGATCATGTAAATCTTAAATTTTTATTCTTCAAATGGTATGAGCACAATTAACAATACTCAAAAAAGAGAAGTAAACTAGCAAATCAATTTGGCTTTGTGCCAATGTATTGAATTTTTCAACTCTTCCTGTTCATAGAAGATCAATAAACAAAATTAATTTATATAATTACTAATTAATTTAGTGATTCTCAAAGACAAAAAGGACTCAACTGATCAGATGAACTGTAATGTAGTTCTAATTTTGATCAGGAATGGAGACACACATATTTAGGCCAGATCTGTGGACCATATCAATAAATATAGAGCAAATCCAAGTAAATTCTGTGAACAAATCTCCTAGCTTCACTCTTTCAAAGAAGCAGACAAAATCACAAAGAGACTGAAAGCTACTCTTGCCTTTGTTGCATAATGTAGTAATGTTCCCCCCACACCCAACCAGGTGTTTCTATAAAAGGAAAGGGGTTTCAGTTTACCTTTGAACTTAAAAGAAAAATGGACTGGAATCTTCTGTGATACTCTCCCTGTGGTTTGCCCAGTGCCAGCATAGGTGCACTGGTTGGGCTTTAGAAATGTTTCTCAAAACCTGTAGCTGTTTTTATTGGCAGTTTCCAATCAAACCCTCCTAGATAATTCAGTACTTAGGGATGAGCACAGTGGTGTTCTGGGCTTTTTTGGGGGGTGTTTTAGCAAGGTGTCAGGGCTTCTCTGACGCCTGTGCTTGGCTTTTCTTTTGTTTCTGGATTGTTTGTTATTTTGTCTTTATTAAGCCTTTTGCTTTACAAAACACACCCGAAGAGTCATCTCACAAAATTATTTTAAGCCATTATGGGAAGTTGCAAGCCAACCCTCAGACTTGTTAAATCTTTACATAGCTTATTCCATTCTGGCCATGTGAAAGATTTTGTCAGCATACAGGCAAAATTCATAAGAAAAATCCACCAGCAAATAACAGGTGAAATGATCAGACAAGTTGATTGAGGATAGCAATATGGAAGAGTTTTTGACTGATGAGGCGAGAATGAATATAACTGAAACACTGCTGTGGGCTTTCAGCTCTCCCACGAGTTGAAAGTTCCAGCTGCCCTAGGAGTCAATGCAATGCTCATCTGTGACCCAAAGGCAGGAACAGCAATAATGTCACAAGCACTTACGTTTTTCACCATGTCACATACACTTATGTGAAAATAGTGTAAAACACTGATTAAGATTTTTGGACAGTGGAGCGAAAAACATTAATACTCAAATATGTGTGATCATGGTAATGAAGAGAAAAACCTGTGTTGCAGTGTGGCCAGGTATGACTTACCTATACACCTACAAGTCCTAGTCATTTATGCTTACTTTATAGTCAGTAGAAAGGACAAAAAAAAAGGCATAGTAGTCTGGAATTGTTTACTCTACACTCTACTGTACAGGATGTCTGCCACGACAATACAGGATATTGACATCAGCACTGTAATGTGCATTGGCAGACTTGTGTAGTGGATCCCGACCTCCTAATCCCTCACACATTATAGGAGTTATAAACTTTTAGCAGTCTTTAAAAATGCCACCTACACGGTAGTATACTACAAGATGGTGTACTGGGATTAAAGGAGAGAACTATAGAAACAATGCCATTAAAATGATTTTTTTAAAAAACTCCTAAGAAAGGAAAGCAGCGCCAGAAAACAGGGCAGTATCCATTTTTTCTTTTGCATTTTTGCCATAAGTAGTACTGGCAGTGAAGACTGATCCATATCATGATTTTCATGGACAGTTCAGAACATTCTGTCTATCAAATAAATAAATTTGATATAAGTTCTAAAATATAGAGACACAAGAAGACAAAAGAACTCCATCCCTTAGAAGTGAGCGATGAAAGTATACTCTGAACTATCTCACATGGAAAAGCCAAACTTAAAACCAAAGGGGTTCTGGATGAGAGGCTGGAAAAAAGAGATCTCAAGGGAAATTGAAACATTTCAGAAGGAAAATCACTGTTAAGATTTTAAATTGTTAAGTTTCTTTTATTGTAATTATTTTCAATTTATAATATATATTTAATCTTTGGGAGTTTATTTTTTCATTTTTAATCTATCATTTAAAGTCTGTATAGTGATTAAACTGGATTCAAGTGAATATAACACAAACACTGTGTAATCCTGTCATAAAAGACCCCAAACCAAACATGACAAACTTGCTTCTTGAAGCCTTTGCAACTCAAAACAATCATGTGAATCCAAAATACTGTGATCCATTTTCTTGTAAGCACCAAGCATCAGTTTTGTGTGAGTAAACCTGTCAGCAGGTTTTACACATTGAAATGCAGATAATTAGTGAGCCAATTTACAAATTCTAAGACTGTTACAACCTCCTATTGTCACTCTGCATTACACATGTTGCTTCAAGATGCAGTTGGATACGTGTTTTAAATTAAATAAATGTGCTGTTGTCAACGGAGCTATGTTTTATCACACCATCAGTTGTGTGTATCTGTTTTATGACTTTGGTTGTTTGGGTTCCTTCTGGTGTTTTTGAGCCATAGAGCAGGCTAGACCAGAGAAAAGGATGAGGAAATAACACAGATGCAACAAAATCTGTTTTCATCTGTATTATTTCCCTAATATTGCTCCCTACATGAGTGAGTGCTGAGCAGAAAGGGAGAAAGGAACATGACAATAGGAATCAGATGAAGTCTGTAGGACCACAAAAGTAATAGTGACATTAAATAATGAAATTAAAATAATTTTCTCTTTATTGCTTTTTAAATTCCTTTTCCTGCTTTCTAGTTCTGACTTAATCTCACCTAGGCGATCATAATCTCCCTGAAAACTTCTCTAGTACAATGTTTATTTGTCTTGGTCCATTGGTCATAATTGAAATGTGCTGCCCACCAACACTAATGTGGCGAACTCAAAAGAGTCTTTGTATCATTTTGCACTTATAACGTAATCTGTTTCCTTGATGCTTAGGTTCTCTCCTTTTGCATTTTAGTCTTTCAAGAATTTCTTTTGAGTTCTTTTCCAATTAACTCCTTGGTTTTGAGCAATTTTCCCTGGTTTTATTAAATTTTGTTTTATGCTGCACTTAAGAGATATCCTATGAATAGTAAATAAATAAATGTATTTAAATGATAAAAAAGTGACTCAAACTGTGGGTTTAGATTAGGTTTTATGAAAAAGAGAATGGTGTTCTTTGCCAAGGTCACAGGCTTGATTCTGGTATGGGCCATTCACTCAAGAGTTGGATTCAATAGTCCTTGTGGGTCCTTTCCAACCCAGAGTAGTCTGTGATTCTGTGCAAAATTCTTTGCTGTGAGGATGGTGAGTCACTGGAACAGGCTGACTAGAGAAGTTGTGAATGCCACATGCCTGGAAGTGTTTAAGGTCAGTTTGATGGAGCTCTGTCAAACCTAGTCTGGTGGAAAGTGTCCCTGCCCATGGTTGGGGATTGGAACTAGATGAGGAATCTGTATTTCATTGTATCTCAACAATACATGAAGCTGGAATGTATTTTCGGTGTGACAGTAGCAGAATTGTGGTTGGAAGAACAAAGATTTTCAAATGAAGATGCTTCATGCCCAGAATAACACATTCATATCTCTTGCAGTACGAGCTCTTCTGACAGGTACAGAACTGAGCAATGCTACACTGTAATTAAAGATGACACAGCACGTTGTTATTTAACAACAATATTTTCCTATAAATATCTTATTCTTTTCATCTGTCTACTTACTATTAACTAGTAACCTGGAGTGGCAGGGTGCTGAGATGAATAAGCATTTAGCACAGACTTTTATTTCTACATCATCAGTCCAGATCTGGACTTCATGTTGAGAAGCCATCATTTAAGAGCATTTTCTTACCCTGTGATTTCAAATAATTTCCTGTAGGATGCGTATTTCATCATAAAATCAACCCTACAACTGGCACTAAGTGCATCAGTGTTGATAATATTTTTAGAGAGACTGAGTTTGAATGCTGCAAGTGGCAATGGTATCTGGTCCTAAAAGAACTAAGAACAAATTGTTTAGAAGCACACTGACAGAAGAGTAAGGATAGAACATTAATGGTAAATTCAGTAAAAAAAATCTTTTTTGATTCTTATTTTTTTATTTCTTCTTTAATCATGCGATAAACATATAAGGATGTCTCCTAGTCTTCTTAATTTTTTATATGAAAGCAGTAGGATTGTTTTCTGATGTCAGGTTTCTTCATTATCTCAATACACACTTCAAATATATGCTATTTTATAGCTGGGAAATTTCAAAATGTAAAATTAAAAGTGAAAGAAGGTATTAAAACTCAGCTAATATATTAATGGGTTTTCTTTTAAATATTCTGTTGGTATTATTTTCAGAAAATTCTTTTTAATTGTTATATTCTATATGTAATGTACTAAAATCTTTTTAGTATGCAATTTTCAGGAATTTTAAATTAAAATATCTATCAAGAATTAATAACAAATTAATGAATTTATCCAAAGTCAAGAATTCATTATCTTTTTTTTTCTTAAAATAAATATCTGTTTTTAAAAATACATTAGTTTGAAATTTTAAAAATAAGTCTTAAAATTTTGTCAATATTTTGAGATCTTTCCAAATACATCCTCAGTATTTATCTTACATAAGCAGCTTAGCCAAATAATATCTAGCTGTAACATGCCACTGGTGGTCCATGAAATGTTAGTGGACTACTGTCAACTGGCAAAGGAATTACTTTCTTTTTTATGGTGTTCAGGTATTCAAAGGAGAATGGCTCTTCGAGAGAGAAGATTAATATTTAGTTTTATTTAATTATTTCACATATATATAAATGTAATTTAATTATAAATTACTTTCAATCATTTAAACTGTTTTCAAATTGTAAGGCATTTGACTGACCATCTAGTTCACAGAATTAATATCCATCCATCTCAAAGCTCTTTACATTTGCACTGAGCTTTGCTTGCATGGCCTCATAGGCTATTGAGAAATTCTCTGCTAAGAGTTGATCAGAAAAGTAAATCTCTGAAATATTTCATTTTAATAGATAGAGAATTCCAGTTCTGAGTAAGCAATTGCTTTTTTTTCATGTTAAAATAAAACTGTTGTCATAATCACCATTAAATGATTGGTACTGGTATTGTTCAGGATGATGTTAGTGACTGACATGACTGGATGCTTCAAGTTCACCTATTTCCAAGCATTTTCCATGTCACATAATTTTTGCTCAAAATTATGACTATCTTTTATAGATCTGAGTCTCCAAATATGAACTATAAATTTAACTCGTGAAAAACTTGCAAATTTTGAAAATCTGTTAAGATGACAAAATGAGTCTTTTAGGTTACAGTTCTGTGTTATTCTGTATTATGTTCTCTTCATAAATAAATTTCTCCATCTGTAGAGTTCCTGTCTTTTGAAGAGTTTTTAAGATTGCATGCTGGCATACTGAACCTGTTCTTGCAGATCTCTATATTTTGATATATTGCTACAGAAGTTCTGTCAAAGCCATCACATATCAAAGCCAAAATGCTATCAAAAACTAAATGCAGATTGAAGGATTAAGCCATGTAGTTCTACATGTGTAAGTGGTACTTATCAGCACTCTCATTTTTATTAATTGAATGGGTATTTCAAAGTCTGCTATTGTGAATTACTATTTCAAAGTTTCATTGAGCTGTAACTTAAAATTTGAAGGAAGCACCTGCTTATAAACATGGAGCTGCATTTAATTAGGTACTTTAATGAGCAGTATATACTGGTTCCTGCAGAATACTGTTTCAGCTATATTGGATTACAGTTATCACTGCTTGTCTAGACATGGGATCAAAATGTGAATCCTAAATTTGATTGCCTTAAGATTTTTTTTTTGTAAGGGTACTGTACTTAACAATATGACAGTCCAATAGCTGAAGAATATAAGTTCATCAAGTAAACCTTAGAATCTCTTGGGAAATTTCTTTCAAGACTTGCCGTATATATTCAATTATTCTTTAAATGAAAAATGACATTGAAAAATAAAAGAAAAAAAACCCTAAAGTAAGGCTGACATATAATTAAGTTTTCAAATTAATCACTGTCTTAGTGAAGCTTCAAAATGAGGCATGTATCAAAATGATAAATTGCATGACCATAAGTTGACAAATATGGCTTATTTAACAACATTATTCTGAAAGAAATAAATTAAACAGAACATTGAAATAGTAAGTGGATTTTTACCAGACTAAGAGAGAGACATCTCTTTTTTTTCCCAATAATTAAGTTTTTCTCAAGCCAGAAAAATGATAGGCTATTCATTGATTTTTAACTTTCAAAGAATGACTTTTTTTGCAAATGTTAAAGCAAATAAATATATTTCCATTCATTTTTTCTAGAACAAAATTATGAATGTTCTGTGGCTCTCCAATCAATTTATTTTTTAAAAAAAAGATTCATCAAAGAAAATTTAGCACTCAACAACCACTAAAGTCTAACTGCTAATTATGGTAGAATAAAACTCTAGATCTATAATCAAGCACACGTGCATGAGCTTTTTTCCTAAAAATTATACGTTATTTTTCAAACAAGAGAACAGGGAAGAGAATAACAAGTCTATTTAAATGTATTGATCACATATTCCCCCAAAAATAGGATGACAAGTATCTTGCAGCAAAAATAATCTTTAACTGTACTTTTGCATATTGATAATAAAGCAACACGTCCATCCATAATGAGCTTTTGAGAGCTTCTCGTGGTCAGATGCTCCTTCCTGCATGGCACAGTCCCCTGCCTGCAAGACAGACTTCTACTCTTGGGCCGTGTATTCTTGCCTGGAGCCCAGGCACATAATTTTGCAATTACTCTTTTTTTCAGCCTCACAACTGCTACTTCATGCTGTTCACTCATCTGAGTGGTAATAGCATGGCCAAGGGAAACCTTAACCTGATCTGAGGTTGATATGGGATTCTGAGGGGAAGGATGAGGAGCATGTGATCCCTTAAGGTGTTGGTATCCCTTTCAATCCTTCTGATTAGGAGAAAAGCTCTGGCTGCAAGTGCATGGTCCAGCAGACCAATGCCTAGTTGCACAGTTGTCTCCAAAGGTTTTTTTTTGGGGCGTGGGGAGGGACATAGTACCTCATCTGAAGACAAAGTAGGACTGCTGGGAAGAAATAAAACTGCCTGATCAATGCAAATAAGAATATAATCGTATGTAGATATTTTTAACTCAGGAGGGCCTTTCAAAATACTCTTTCCAGGGGACAGGAACCTGATTACAGAGTAAAAGAAAATTAATCCCAGGTTTAGAAGGAAGGCTGAGAAGTAAGTACTAAAATTGGGACACTAAATTTTAAGACATCATATTTTGATTTATTTGGTGAATTGTTAGGAAGAATCTCCTGGGAAGCAATTATAGGGAGGAAGTGCAGTAAGTGAGAGATGGCTGATTTTTTTAAATGACATCCCAACTATTTTAAGGGGAAGTGAACTTTGGCAAATGACTCATGAGGCTAACAAGAGAGCTTCTTAATGAACTAAAATGCAAAGAAGTACAGAAAAAAAAAAAAAAAAAAGGAAAAAAGGATGGACAGCAAGAATGGTATATAGAAATGGTGCCTAGGAACAAAATCAAGACGGTTGAAATCCAAGGGGACACTAACACTAGGGAGAGGTGTAATGGATTATACAAAGGGATTCTACAAGTATGCTGGTGGCAAAAAAAGGATACGGAAAATTGCAGATTCACAAGGTGACAAAGACAATAATATTCAATATGGAAAGGGCCAAAGAACTCCATGCCTTGTGTGTATAATTCCTTATAAGGAGTAACCTGTTCATGTGTCAGTCCAGTAGGGAAAGGGAGAGGTAATTTGTTCTGGGTTTACATTGAAAAGTTGGGTATATTCAAGTCACAGATTCACCCAAGGACACCAGGAGGGCTGTCCCACCCTGACTGAAAAGCTGCTGTTTATAATCCATGGAAAATTATAGCAATCTGCAATAGTCCTTCATGATTAGACAGATTAGTGATACACTTGTCCTAATGAAAGCAAGAGGGATCACTACAGGCACTATAAACTAATAATCCTTCTCTCAAGTCCTGGAAGTAGCCTAAAGAGCACATTTTTGTAATGCATTTTCCATCACCTGAAAGACAACAGTAATTTGGAGTAGTTAGCACGGACTTACCAAGGGCAAACTATGCTTGGTGAACCCAAATGACATTTAAACGTCTGAAGGGATGCAATAAGTGACCACTGCTCTCAATAGCAACTAGCCACTTTGTCCAGCAGCTCTGAAACCTGGACATTTCCTTTCCTGGCCACAGGGGCCCAGACCTGAGACAGCTCACAGCCTGAAGATATGACTCAAGCCAGTGGACTTCCTTGCTGCTTTCTTATTTGTAGATTTAAACAGTTTCACAGCTGAGCAAGAATCCCAGAGAAACACACAGACACACACAAGACGCCAACAAGATGCTCTACAAGCTGCCACAGGCAAGATACTGCTTTTATAGCACCCCCCTGAACATGAACATTCATGCAGATGCACAAACAGAATTACCTGACTCCATGAGCACACATCCATTCACAAGTCCCAGAAGTACCAGCATGATCCCTCTGCCTGCCTGGCAACCCCAGACAGATTCCAGGCCCTCTTAATGGCCCCAGGGGTCCCCTCACCACTGGCTGGTCCAGCTTGATGCTTACAAGCAAACACACAGTACTGGCATACTTGTCCAGCATGGACTCTCCTAGATGCTCCCCCCAGAACCTCCTTCCTGCTGGTTAGCCCCGATGGAAGCGTGCAGGTGAATGAGCCATGCACACCGGGTATGGAGAAGCTGAAGACAGTTGTCATCACACTGCCTCAGCACCTGTCACACGGCTTCCTCCAAGCGCTGGCACTGAGCCCCTCACTTGCTTCACTCATGCAGGTTCCTCCTGATAGCTGTTTTTTTAGGACACACACCATTCCCACCCCAGGGAGCAGCAGCTGAGACCTCCATTCACTGCCGGAGACCTCAGTCTCTCCACAGCTGATACCAAGCCGGGGGTACCTGCACCCCCAGTCTGGCTCCAGTAACTGGCACTCAGCCCTTTAAACCCTCACACATGTAGGACAGAGAGATTGCTCTGATTTAATTAAATAGGACAGGTTATGGTGATAATGAGCAGGACTCAGCCAGACAAGTCTATTGATCAGAGCCATTTTACACACAGCTGTCACAAAATGATGAAAATGCAGAAGAATGACAGAAAAATAATTAATTATTTGGAAATTTCATTTATATTAATGCTTCAAAAGCCCATATTAAAGAGAAAGAGTACTCTGAAGCTTGTGATTTTATTGCAGTACTTAAGAACCACCATAAGAACTCACAGATGCTAATCATAAGGGCTCTAAAATAAGGGCTCTATTCTGTCAGATAAAAGCAGAACAAAAGCTAGTGGCTGGAAGTTCAAAAATCAGAATTAAAAAGTCTTATTTCTATGTGAGGCAGAGTGATCAGTGGGATAAAAGAAAGTTTTCTTAAGCTTGATGTCTTTGAGAGCTAACTTTGTTTCCAGATGATATTCTTTAGCCAAATCAGTGGTTGTGTTATGAAGAAAGTAGTGTGATATGTTATATAAATTAACCAGATTAAGTCCACAGTCTCTCTACTTCCTCTGGATTTACACAGGAATGTAGTAGCAGTACAACATATAGGTAAAAAAGGTAGAATCAATACCATGGCAACGTGGTATTGATTCCACAAGGAATTGATTGTCTTCTGTGCTATAGTTTTACTATGCATCTGGCAGTAGGAATGACATAAAAGTCTGTAGTAGATACAAGACTATGAAGAGGCATCAGTGGAATGTTTGCCATCCAAACTACCATAAAAAAAAAAAAATTAGATAACTTTTTGGGACTTCCTAGACAATTTGTAAGATATTCATATATTCAGACAAAATACAGAAAGTCCAGCACCTTTTTTTCCTTTCTTTTTATGGTCTAACATGTTGAATAGAAGTAAAAATCAACTATATATTGGCTTATGTCTAGTATGCTGCTTTGTTAGATTTAGTATCTTTCATCTAAATGTATCTATTTATGCATTTGATAATTTCCTTTCCTTTCCTTTCCTTTCCTTTCCTTTCCTTTCCTTTCCTTTCCTTTCCTTTCCTTTCCTTTCCTTTTCCTTTCCTTTCCTTTCCTTTCCTTCCCTTCCCTTCCCTTCCCTTCCCTTCCCTTCCCTTCCCTTCCCTTCCCTTCCCTTCCCTTCCCTTCCCTTCCCTTCCCTTCCCTTCCCTTCCCTTCCCTTCCCTTCCCTTCCCTTCCCTTCCCTTCCCTTCCCTTCCCTTCCCTTCCCTTCCCTTCCCTTCCCTTCCCTTCCCTTCCCTTCCCTTCCCTTCCCTTCCCTTCCCTTCCCTTCCCTTCCCTTCCCTTCCCTTTTTTATTTTATTAAGGGTTGGTTGTAGCAATGTAATGACAGAGACCAGCCATACCCACAGCAGTTATGACAAAACGTGAACAGCAACAAAAAAGAACCTGTAGTTCCATCAGGTCGTAAGCTTGGTGACAAACTTACAGCTTCAATTCTGTGGCTTTTACAACTTCAACCTAGCAAACAATTTTTTGTGGATTTCTTGTAGAGAGCACTCCAACATTAAACAATAATTCATTAGTACTCCTTTAAATTTTGTATTAAGCTAGCAGTGATATTAACAGCTTTATACAGATAAGACTTCATGAACCTTACCTGAATCCAAGATTAAATTATGTGTAACCACGTTTCTGAATTCCAGTGTGCAGGAGAGCTAAAAATATTTTATCCTATTTGTTCACATTCTCTAGCTTTATACCAACTGCCAAAATTATTTTTAACACCCACATCCTGGCATATTTAAGTTCTACTAGTATTTCTTATCTACATGCTTCAATAATGCTATACATCAGCTACCAGTTTTTCTTAATATTGCTGAAAGAAATGCCTAAGTTCACAGGAATCACTAGATGGAAATCCTAGTCTGTAAATAAACACTATCTGCCCCCTTCTTTGCTTCCTAACCTCCCATTATAAAGCTGTGATCATTCTTGAAATTTTTAACATTGCTCTCAAATGCGTCTCAAAAACATTTCAGTAGAATTGCTGAACTCCATGGCAGGACTCCAGTACAAACATGAAGACCATTTCATTACTTATACAGTGTCTAATAATTCAGTTATATAACTCAGCTTTAAATGTGCAGCAGTACAAACCAGATAAAGTTATATTTCATTCCACTATTATAAATATTTGCAATTCACCTCCTGGGCATTCTGAGTTTTCACTATAAGGGCAATCATATATTAAATTTTTCTATTCTTTGCTATGGCCAATAGGATTACACAAAAATGTCTATCATATTTAATTTGAATAAAGGTTGCCATAAACTCTAGCAGTATATTTCTTAATGGAGTCAACGATTTAGCAATGTCAGCTACCTGTTTAATAGATGTAAAATAACACAGCGAGAACAGAAGGAAGCACTGTTCAAAGCAGGACTAGGTCAACTGAATCCCCTTTGCTGCGTAGCCAAGCTGCCACACTGCTTTCTTTCTCAGCAGCTGTATTTCCCCTCCTGTACTCTCCATGAATAAAGCTGCTTATGTATCTAAGGACAACAGGAAATGGAAAAGTGCATCAAATTCTTCTATTCCAGAACCAAATTATCCCACCAGAAATAAAATGAAAGGGCACAGCTACACTGTACTTGGCCTAAATTATCAAATAGGAGATTAACTATGGCATTCTTTCTCCAGATATTAATACCTATACATGTTATAGAGAGCCTGAAAGCTACTAAAAAACCTCCCCAGACCTTCCCAGGAAAAAAAAAAAAAAAACAAAAAACAAAAACAAAAAAAAAAAAAAAAAAAAAAAAAAAACCAACCCAGACACAGAATCAGCAGACTTAGAACTTCCCCATTTCTCACTTCAACCAATAATGCTGTGTCACTAGACAGTGGTAAAATTAGCTCCAGGGTTTTTTTAAATATCTCCTTAATTTTTAGTGCACCTCACCATTTTCTGTTGCCACTGTAAGTGAAGTTTATTACTTTTGAGTTTTCTCTAATGAAATAATTTCTCTTCAGGGGCATTGTGCTATATAGAGAGGTATGCTTTTCAGATGTGCTCTTTTTTGAATAATAAAGATGAACATGAAGAACTTTGCGCACAATGGTACCAAAGATAACTCAAATATGCCACTTGATATAGAGGAAAGAAAGAGGGAATGAGAAGAAGAGAAAGAAGGAGAGAAGAGAAGAATAGAAGGACACAGACTGTAGAACTGAGGCTTACAATATTGCTGTTTAGCAGCCAGAGTTGATATTTTGTGGTCTATAGTGCACTTGGTTTGACTGAATGCAATTGCAGTAGCTTACATATGGTGGCTCAGCATAGTCTTTCTATTAATGATATAATTTTATATCTTTTCATACACATTTTTATTCTCAGGAGATCAGAAAATGAATATGTTACTATATGTTATGGTCAAGAAAATCCACCATAGATTCATATTTCCCACAGATTCTGTCAGGTACTCTGGAGTTTCTTGTCAACTTTCAGCTAAACTGCAAATATGTCAAGAGGATAAGAAGTCAGAAAAATAGATGTTTGGAGGGTTTATTGTTGTTGGTTTTTAATAGGGAACAGTAACAGATTCCATGCAGCCATCTACCTATATAACCTATTTCAAAGCATTTCAAAAGAAAGCATTTTAAATTATCTCTGATTATGAAAGGTATGTTCCTTTTTTTCGAATTACAGCTGGATCTAATCGCTTCAGATATATGTCACTACTTCTCATCCTCTCCTCTCATGCCACCTCTATAATTTTGCTTTATTGCAATGACAGGTTGCTAATCATTTCTATCTTAAATTTCAAATTATATATCCATAATGAAGCTTTAAATTATGAGACCTGATACTAAGTATTCAGATGTTTCATCAAGAAGCTAAGAAGGAGCTACTGGGCAATCAAAATTTTTGAAAACTGGATACTAGGCAAGGCAGAACCAGATCTTAAATGCTGATTGCAGGGTTATACATGCTCATAAAGAGTACAAGAACAGAAATGGAAATTGCCCTGATGTGATTATCATTTAAATACATCTATTCTCTCACATCAAGGAAAGAGACATTAAATGAATGTAATGTAATGTAATGAGTTTTCATTTCTTTGCTGTCTGGGTATAAAGAGGATAGCTCCACATGAAGTCAGAAAAAAAACCAGAAAGAAAAATTCTCTGACCGAATGAAGTTACTTTGATTCAGCTCTTATAAACAGTAGATCTGACTGTGGTAAGGGAGACTCCATTGAACTAAAATTCTGGTATCCAGCCTAATATTTTTGAAAATTCCTAATTTCACAAAATAAAACATCAGTTTCTTAAAAAGATGAGTATCAAATTCAAGGTAACAAGTTTATATTTTGTTCTAAAATGCTGTGGTTGAGGGTAAAATTTCCCCAGACTTTATACTGACCTAGAAGCTCAAGTTCTATCAGCACATTATTTTCACTCAGAAAGGAACTTCGAGGAGTCAGTCACATGTGCAAGCTGAAGTCTATAGCTGATCTTCCATTTTATTTTAATGATTCTCTGTCATAACTGAAATGCATAGTATGTTGTCTGTCAGCATTAGCAGTGCAAAATCTTTCAGTAAACTGTTTATAAGAAGGAGAGATGATACCATGTATAATGAGTCTAATTTATTCATGAGAAGCATATATTATATTTTGCATAGTGAAAAATCCATAGCAAGTGCAAAGTGCATTTTAATATAACACTTTTAATGCTGTTGCAGCTGAACAGTTACCAAATGCTTCAAAAATTAACAGACTGCAGACTATGTATAATATAGACAAAACCAGTTACATATAGCCTGAATTTCTCTTTTCTAAAATACCTCCTTTTTATGTAAAATTGCTGTGTCCCTCCCCCCTCCAAAAAAAAAAAAAAAAAAAAAAAAAAAAAAAAAGGGTGTGTAATCATTTCAGTTATTTTCTCTAATAACTCAGGGAACAAGAAGGGCCTAAAATTATTTTATGCTTTTCGTTTCATATCTTGGTATATAGGAGGGAATTTCCATATGAAGTAGAATTCTAATGCATCATACCTGAAGGTAAACTATATCAACAGCTGAAGACATTTTACTGCAGAGTGATTCTGGACTGTATTTCTACAGCAGGCCTTCATTGATTGCTAGGAATCTATCCAAAAATTGGTAATGCAAAGTGTAATTCAGCTAGCTATTTCTCAGAGACTAGTTTCTGTTGCAGATGGGACCAAGTAGCATACAACAATGGCCTCAGAACTTCTCCAGGCTGTTTACTATAGCTCTGGCTTTGCTGACAAAAACACTTAATAGAAAACAAAACAAAACAAAACAAAACAAAAACAAACAAATAAAAAACCCAAAAAACAAAAACAAAAACAAAAACAACCAGGTGTCTTAACATCAAGTATCTTTGAAGAGGTGGAAAAATCCAAAATGAAAAAAAAAAAAAAAAAAAAAAAAAACCACAAAACACTATAGCAAAGACAAAGACAGAAACAACAATTTCTGTTAATCCTATAAAATTTGTTAGAGTTTATAGTCTCGGAACCAAAAAATGGGTTTAAAAAAATGAATGCATGATATACACTTCAAATATTACTATACTGAACTTGATCATAAACAAGATCCTTCCTGGAACACATATATAGAACACACATAAATATACATAAGCAATACTTTGAATTTCTGGACTTCAGGAATACATGTTACAGGTCATTAACTTCAGTGCCCATGTGAAAACTATAGACAATCATGAAAACTGCAATAGAGAAATAGCTTTATATCAGTTCTGAGAACTGAGACAGCATTTCTCCTTTGCAAACAGGTAAGAAGGATACCATCCATAAAACTTGCAGATACCACTGTCCAGCAAAATTCAAGATTAACTAGTAATGTCTTGACATTAATTTGAGTAAGTATGTGTCAGAATGAGTAGAAAAATAACAATTAAGTTTTTCAGAATTTAAAGAACTTGCTATTTTTAGAGATCATAAAATACTCATATCTGGATGGGACTATAGATTGTAAGGTTTAAGATATTTTGGTTTCAGATATAACCCAATCTGTGAATGATTACATGAAAAGCAAACACTGTAACTTGGATAAAGTTATATATCTGTATTTCTGTATATTTTTGTGGGATGTTTATTTTTTTATGTATAGAGATCAGAGGAGGAAAAAAAAAGGCACCAAAATATTTTGTTTAAAATATCTTACCTTCATAGTAAACTTTAAACCCATGAGCACTAACTGCAAAATCACTTGTCAAGCGTAGTGAAAATACAGATTTTGTGCTTGTCACAGGTGGAGGAAGATGAAATCCTGTTAACCTAAAAAACATAAAAGCACAACTCTTGGTTAATTGTCTGGAAAACAAATCTCTGTGTGACAGATGGCTGTTCATAATAATATTTAATCATGGAAAGGACAACTGCCTTAACATTATGCAGTTTGCATTACTTGAAAAAAAATTTATATGGCAATTGAAGAATTAAAAAAAAAATAGTCTTCTATGGACATTGTATTTAGTATAGATGATAGTAAGATAAAGAAGCTGCACTTAAAAACAGTTCAGATTATAGGTAGCTGAAAAACTAAAACAATGGAAGAAATCACAATCCACCAGACAATTTACACTCTTTAAGGTTATGTTCAAAAACATATTGGAATATAAATCTTACACAGGTTTGTGCTAAAATTCGTAGTAGCTGAATTTTTCCACAGTAATATGATAAAAGAAAGGGACCATGATTCACTTTAACGAGGGAATTTAGTATTATTTAAACTGTGCACTTTAGCCTCAGAAAGAAATATTCTGATTTCAATGCAAAGAGCAGCATCAATGAAATAGCAAATCCATACAAAATGAAATAGCAAATCCATACAAAATCTCTCTTGAAAGGAATTACAGGGTCATCAAGGTTTGTGTTTTTGTTGTTTGCATGTTTGGTTTTGTTTTGTTCTATTAAAACTACTGTGTTTCAGATAAAAATAAAAGAAAAATTTTTGTGTATTTAGCACTGCTGATAAGCTCTGCTGATACTCACTTCTCCATATTCATTTGATGTATGTATGACAACACTTATCTTCCTCAGCTTTAGGAGAATAACCTCATCAGGGTTCATATCAGACCAATGAAGCCCATAATAATTAACTGGGTCAAAGATGTGTAAAGAGTCAACTGAAGAATTTAGCTGTGTACACACACCAGTGAAATGTAGACATACCTTTGGAACCCAGTTAGCCATGTCTGGTGAATTGTGTAGCAGACAGGATAATAAATTTTGTTAATGACTGATATTAAAATTATTTCTATGTGTTTGTAGATAAGTCCTTATTTTACATTTTTCTTTGAATTTAGAATGACAGAAAAAAATAGGTCAAAAGGGACCTGTAGAGGCCACATAATCCAACCTACTGTTTTAAGTGGGCTAAAATTGAGACCTGATACTAAGTATTCAGATGTTTCATCAAGAAGCTAAGATTGCTCAAGATTTACTTTTTCTCTTTTCATTATTAGAATAAATTCACTGTGATATTTTTGGTTTGCTAAGGTGGGGTTTTTTTTTGTTTGGTTGGTTGGTTTAGTTTTTTGTTTTGTTTTGGTGTTTTTTAATGCACCTATATATTCAGCTACATAGGCTGGTCTCTATCACACTTTAAGAAACACGGAAATTCTGATAATTTTGCTGGAAGAGAGGACATATATTTTTAATTTTTAATTTTGCTTGATGTTAGAGCAAACACCAATGCTGTTTACTGATTTTTTTATACATTTACTGCTGCTTATCCTGATATTCAGTCTCAGCCTTCTTCTGAAATCACAAATTAATTGATAAGTTATGTCCTGCCATTTTCAACATTTCTAGTCTCATCAGAGGAAAAGATTTAGATTGATGAGAAGCCCAAGATTCATAAGGTCAGGAAATTACTTGCTAAAAAATACTGTAATTGCAACATTAATATTTATTTAAGGTTTTACTTATTTTTAGCTTTAAGATATCTTCAGATGAGCTCTATATAGTGCACCAGTAATTTACCATGAAGCTTATTGGCTGTGGGGTCAGAAAAAGTTTTGTATTTTTCTTTGATCTCTATGTACTTTGTGTCCTTAAGAGAGACTTTAAATTAATGGGTATCATATAGATATTTTTTCTTAAACAATCATTGTAAAATAAAACCAAATTAAAAAAAAAAAAAAAAAAAGGAAAAAGAAAAAAAGGAAAACCTCCTCAGTACAATAGCAAATTTATGCCATGAGTTACAGTCATGAAAGGTGTGAAAGCCAAATGATAATAGTACTCACATCACATAACCAGAAAAATGAAGAATATGAACAAAAGAAGCAAAGGCCCCTAAAGAGGCATATATTCACATGTTTGTATGCAGCAAGTCCTCAGAGGATGTATTTACAAAGCTATTCTTTGTCTTGTCATTGGAATCTTTATGAATAATATCATTAAAACAAGACTAAAGAGCCTATGTTAATATGAAAAGATGGAGAATTACGTTCAGAATATTTTTAATTTATGATATTATTTTTTTATTTTATTAGGAGGGTATATTTTTGTTCTATTAATAAAAAAAGAAAATAAAATTCTTATGTCTCCCAAACAGGCATATATTTTTTTTAATGAGTCAATATCAGTGCATTTTTTCCAATAGCTTAGTCATCAACCAATAAATAAATTAATTCATTGGTAAGTATCAACACTTTAAAATAAGCTGGCCAAATGTAAAATGAAACCAATATTTTGAATAATACTTTAACTTGTGTCTCAGAGCATGTTTAGAAAATATCTATTTATGTACTGAATAATTTAAAAGAATTCTGGGTGTAAACATATATCCAGCAGAAAAGAAGTATACAGTTATCCCAAAATATTTAATTTTGAGAGTGATACATAGACAGAGAATAGATGAGTAGTGGATTTTTTAAATGAACACATATGTTACCAGCATAGTAAACCTTACAGCTCCTGATGCAAAACAGCTCATGCTAAGAACTGTTGGATACCATTTAGCTTTCAGCAGTGGGTCTTTTATAACCATCATTATGTTACATTTAGTCAAAAAGGATAAGCTTGCTTCTTTAATTTTGTTGCTTCACTTAAATTGATATGAAGAAATTCAGAGGTAATGTTTTCAGTTTAGTGGATGGAAAATTAATAAAAAAAATTTAGTAAGTAAAAATTCAACATGCAATTATGACTCAGTACAAAGCTACAGATTTTTAGAAAGAACTGTAATGTAATTCATTCTGACTATTGAAATAACTTAATACTCGAGTATTATTCATTAGGCACAAAAGGATATTGACCTCAGAGCTTAAGCCTTATTTGTATGTTAAACTCTACAAACTGTCATAAGTGTTAGCTAGAAGAGTTTCCATTGCCATTTAAAATGAAACATAGCAAGCACATCATAACTGCAGGAGAGAGATGGCAGCTAAGCAGCAAAATACCTATAAGATAATGTACATGCATATATCTGATTGCCACTTATTCAGGTCACTCTAAATGTCCAACGAAATGTTAGACAACTAAATGTCTGAGTCTTCTGGTAAAAGTGAAAGGTGGTACAATTATGCAAAATAAGCAGTCATCTCGTTAAGCAGCTATCATATGCATATTAAACACATTTAAAATTTAAATTTCCTCTAGTAACTGAGTTTTTTTTTATCTACAGTAATTTTCCATCTAACATTCCATTTACATATCTCATTCCATTTGTATCAACTTTTTTTCAAATTTAAAATACTTAACAGCGTTATTCAGGTGACTCTATTGCTGTTTTAGATACTATGAGATATTTGAAGCATCACCACAGAGTTGCTAGGTATGACATTGTACCACCATGAGATCCATCTGCTTCTGGAGAGATGGAGGGTCAGGCAGGATATGCCTACATCTTTTTCTATGCTCTCCAATAATTCATTAATAGCCTACCACTTTGGCAGAAAAAAGTTATATGACAGATGTGCTTTCTCATTGGTGTTTTTGTGTTTTGTTTGTTTATTGGTGTTTTGTTTGTTTATTTGGGTTTTGGTTTTTGGGGTGGGGTTTTTTTGTGGTATTATCTGTTCCTTCTTTCCCTTTAAGATTTTGAGTGTTCTCTGACCTCACTAAGAGATCCCATAAGTACCAGATACTGGCTTGGGTAGCCATGGGAAACAATGGGAACTACCAAGACAATGTCTACAGAGGCTTAAGAAAATATTCTTTCTGTTTCAACCCTTAAAACCTCAAATTTTAAATTGTGACATTCTACTTTTGATTTTGATGATGCAGTTTAGCTACAGAGTGTTATCAAACACAGAACAGTGATACAAATTTGTAAATGAATACACTGCATATGAATGAATATATTTGGTTCTTTTCTTCCTGGTGAGTCTAAAAGGCCTGCCAGGCACCTAACAGCCTCAGGAAATGGACATACTATGTGTGTAGTGCAAGACTGCAGATGTTTCTGGGAGCTTAGGAAAGGGTTAAGAGATATTTTTATTTGTTCAGCTTTTGTATGTCAGAAAGACCAGATGCTCATCTTGAAAAAATTTATTGTGTATAGAAATTCTAAGTTTCCATTAGTAAATACACTGAAATGAAATATATCATTTGGAGACAAAATATGTATTCAGAATTTATGTATTACTTGTTTGCAAAACTACAATGCTATGTAGTTTCAATAATCTGAGTCTGGCAATGTTTTTGCAATCATCTCAGAGTACAAGAATGGAGAACAGAACCACTCATTGCCTTGGAACAGGGAAAAGTATTATGCGACATATGATTAAATTACTCCATGAAGACCTAAGACTGAGAAGAAAATCATCACCATCATATTCTTTGGCAAAGAATTAATCTTGCTGGTTGTTTGCTGTAACTACCCCATCTTTATCCTCCCAAGGAAAACAGAAGTGGCTAAAGATCCAAATGGACATCAAAGGCACTACAGAGCACCACCAGAGAAAAGAGGTAGATTCTAGGAGAATTCTGTACAAATTTAACTGCATATTTTTAAGTCATTACTTGCTTTGAGTATGAGCATTAGTAATATTGCAGGCAGATTAGTAACAATTGCTGTTATATCCATTGCTATATTTTTATTTGTTACGACTTCTTGGTGAAATAAGACAGATTTGTTTGAGTCCTCAGAAGTCTCTAAGTACTCAGGGTGCAAGTACATACAATTTCTTGATGTACAAATAAAGTGACTGAAGGATGTTTTTTTTCCAGGTGAGAGACTAGTTTTAAAGGAATCTGTGTCTTATGTGTCTTTTGACTCCATCCTTATTTATCTTTCAGTAATGGCAAATGTCAAATAGAGTGTCTGAAACAAAACATTGTCGTATATACACAGGAATTTCTAAATATTCTGTCACCACCATAAATTAAAATATAACAAATAAATTCTAAGCAATAGTGATAATGTTTGAACCTATATGAAAATATGTGGTAATTTTTTTGGCATTGTAAATGATTGAAAATGACATAATTATTTTCTTTCAAAAATGTCAATTACAGTGTGTGTCCCAATATCTCTTCCTCTTGTAGGTTACTATATTCTGTCACATGCTATACATTCAAAAAAAGAGTTTTTATTAATCAGTTGAATCTGTCTGTTTTCCTTTCCTAAGTATTTTTTAAGACTACTACTCCAAGAGTAATTATACTCTCTCTATTTCAATCTCTCCACTGTATTTTTTCAATCATGTATGACATAATTTTAAAATGACAAATCATCTCAGATTTGTGGTTTCCAAGACTTTGAAGTTCTGCCTGTAAACTTCTGCAGTTTGATCAATCATTTGTTTTCTGCTTTTCCTGTGGTCCTTGTGATAAAACTGAAATTGTATATCACTTTAAGCTACATGCTGAACTTTAAACTCATCAAGCCCTCAAGGCAGACCAGCTCCCAGCTTCAGGATCTAAATAGAGCAATCATTTCATAATTGCAAAGCTAAAATTATGGAAAGAAATCTTGATTAATCATACAAAAGTACTCTTGATAAACTGTTTACTTGGGACTGTGATGTTATGTGATAAATAAAATGACTGCATTTCCTCTGCTTGTGTGTCTTAAATATTTGCTGTTTGACATTGGTTATGCTTCAAATAGGTAATTTTAAAAATGTATTTTAACAGCTCTTTGTATTGTTTTGTTTTCTCTTTGGGTTCACAAGATTCTAGTTTTTCTACGGTTCATTAGTTATTTCCAAACAAAATACAGTTCCTCAAGAATATTTCAGCTTAGATAGGATAGTATATGAAGAAATTCACAAAAAAAAAAGGTTTTTTGAAGTGAAGAGCAGTCTCACTTAATCTCAATAAATTTTTGATTAGGTCACAGAAATTTTACAGCGGGAAGAGTTTTAGTCTAACCTGAAAGGTGCAAGAAATATTTGTCCCTAATTTATGTAAAATGATGCAGAAACAAAACATGTTAACATGCTGAGTTATTGTAACTTTGACTGTAAAATTAAAGAGTGTCAAAGCCTATATATTCTCACTTTTAGTTTGATCTCCAAATAAATGGTAATTCTCGTAAAACAGAGAAGATAGATTCTGAAAAAGAATATGCATAATAAGCAAAATGCCAAGCATAGAAGAAAAGCAAACTGAAATATCTAGTATTTTCAAATAACAGATAAAATATTTCTAATTTTTTTCTTTTAAATAAATGTAACTTTTGCTTTCCTTCCACTATGAAATTTTGGTCTTAATGATGCATATTTAAGTTGATAATCTTCAGAGAATAATATTCTTAAAATCCGTAGCACATGTACAAAGGAACCTCCATGATGAGTGGATTTTTCCCATTAAGCTAGCTGTAATTCTTCTATGAGTCATTTTGTTTGCTAGTAGGTCCAGTGACTTGCTAGCTGTTATTTATGCAGCAGTTCCAATCAATACTTAGCAAATAAATAAGTCTTGAATTTAGAAAGGTGATGTTGGGGCTTGGTTTTGTTGGACCACATGCTGATGAAATCCATTATTAGCTGCTGGAGTCCTGTCTGTGTGGTTTAGTATTCGTATACACTTCTATTAATTTTCTAAGTAGCAGATTATTAAATTTAACATCTGACTAGTCTGATGCTACACTGATTCAATTTCAAATTTAGTGAGATCTTTTGCCTGCCAGATACTTGTTTAACAATTTCCTACTACCTCTAATTATTATTAAAAAAAGAGAAAGCCCTCAACAGAAGGGTTTGCTTATTTGCTTTTTCTAAGACAAAAGCATGATCATCTCCTCCAATTTGCTGCTGCATTTGCTGTGGCCATCATCTACTCTACTAAAATAACAACATTTTGTGGTATTTTTTCTAGACACATTTTTTTTTTTTCATCTAACAAGAGTCTAACAAGATGAAGTTTAATGAGTCCAAGTGTCGACTCCTGCACTTTGGCCACAATAACCCCCTGCAGCGTTACAGGCTGGGGATGGTGTGGCTGGACAGTGCCCAGGAAAAAAGGGACCTGGGGGTTCTGGTCAGCAGCTGAACATGAGCCAGCAGTGTGCCCAGGTGGCCAAGAAGGCCAATGGTATCCGGACCTGGATCAGGAACAGTGTGGTCAGCAGGATCAGGAGGGTCATTCTTCCCCCACACTGGGCACTGGTGAGGCCACACCTCGAGTGCTGTGTCCAGTTCTGGCCCCTCAGTTTGGGGAGGACATCGAGACCCCTGAGCGTGTCCAGAGGAGGCAACAAGGCTGGTGAGGGGCTTGGAAAACAAGCCATATGAGGAATGACTAGGGGAGATGGAGTTGTTTAACCTGGAGAAAAGGAGACTCAGAGATTACTTTATCACTCTCTACAACTTCCTGAAAGTTGGCTGTAGTCAGGTGGGGGTTGGTCTCCTTCTCCAGGCAGCAACTGAGAAGACACAGTCTTAAGCTGCACCAAGAGAAATACAGGTTGGATATTAGGAAGAAGTTTTTCACAGAAAGAGTGATTAAATACTGGAATAGTCAGCCCGGGGAGGTGGTGGAGTCACCATCCCTGGATATGTTTAAAAGGAGACTGGATGTGGCACTTGGTGCCAAGATCTAGTTGAGGTGTTAGGGCATGAGTTGGACTCTATGATCTTGAAGGTCTTTTCCAACCTACACCTTCTCTGATTCTGTGATTCTGTAATACTCAATATATATTTGTTTCTGAGGACCATATCCCCTTATTACAACATGTCATGGCATTTTATTATTTTGAATACTAAGGTATTAAAAAAAGATATGATTACTTAATAAAGTATGGATTTTAAATGTTGAGTGTATCCAATTTGACATCCTGTATTTTGGTTGTTAATTTTTTTTGGTTTCCTCCTTTGATGGGAATGCAAAATCTAGCATCTGTTTTGCTTTCAGTCTGTTCTGTGAGCTTTTTTCTTTCTGTGTCACTTCCATAATAATTCATCAGACATGTAAGCATCTGTGTGACTTTGACTGGGATAGATTTAATTCTCTTCACATCTAGTAGATGTACAAAGTTCTTCAAGTACTGCATTAATTGCCAACTGAGGAAGTAGATTGTCCCACATTATTCTGCACTGGTGTGACCTAAACTTGAGTACCATGTGCTGTTTTGGGGACCATAATATAAGAAGGATATAAAGCTATTAGGAGAGCATCTAAAGGAGGGAAGCAAAGATGTTGAAGGACCTTGAGGTGAAACCACATGAGGAGGCTGGGGTCACTTCTTCTGTTCAATGTGGAGAAGAGGAGACTGAGGGGGGACCTCATTGCAGTTACAGCTTCCTCATGAGGGGAGAGGAGGAGCAGACACTGATCTCTCTCTGTGGTGACAGTGACAGGACTCAAGGGAACACAATGATTCCATGATTCCACTTGCACACAAAAGTATCCTTCTTTCCTTAGTTTATAGTATATGCTTGGGGTGGGTTTTCTGAGTTACCTTTCAATTATTTTTTTTCCTTTTTGACATAAAAGAATAAAAAGAAAAAAAAGTTCTACATTTTTTAAAAAATACAATATTTTAAGTACACGATAATGTTTCTTAGAGCAAAATAACACTTTTTACATCTTACATATGAATTTAAGTTTCTGAAGATTCGAGAATTCTGTATCTAAACTGATGGATAAAACCAACAATATTTCCATGATTATATCTTTCTGATGACTCTTCTGACTGCCAGAGTAAAATTAATTTCTCATTAACTCTTCCATGCCTTGGCCTTTTCTCACACCCATGTTTTATGCACCCACCTATGCAACCATGCCTTTTTGAGCTTTGAGCAAAAAAGATCATATCCTAATAGCGAGTTCAAAGAATTGCAAGGGCTAGAGTCAGCAATCATACTAAGGTTTGCTGAGCTAATCCAACTGAGTATCAAATAAACTCCAAAAGAATTCTGATGATTTGGATAATACGACTCACTATGCTGATCGATTACTCACTTGTTATATATTCAAACTTATTAATCAAACTGAAAAGTGTCAAACTAAAACTGGTAAGATGAAAATCAATTACCTTGTTGAAGTAGTTGTTAAATTAATCCAAAGGTTTAAAAATATTCAGAAAGAGATTGGACATGTAACTAATAAGTAGATTCAGAGTTCAGCAATATACCACTGATAGAATTGCTAAAGCAATTGATGGGATATCAAAATCCTATGATTTGAGAAATCAATGAACTTTTAGGCAATTAATTAAACTGAGGCTCTCTAATGTATAAATTTCATGTGTACATTTGGTTCTGGTGTAAGATCTCCTCATCGTTGTCTTGACCCAGGAATTTTTTCATCTTATTTTCTCTCACTGTCCTGCTGTTGAGGGGGAGTGATGGAGTGGCTGACGGGCATCTGGCAGCCAGCCAAAGTCAACTCAGCACAACCTCTAATGCTCTTTCTTACACACCAATTCAGAACAAACATCTTTTAAATTTCAGGAGTGTGTTGGAAGTGGATAAGACCTGTCTACTGAGCAATAGGAAATTAAGTTCAATTTTCTTTAGGGTTTATGTTTTTGGATGTGTTTTCATGTGTACATGTAGGGAAGTTACTAAAGGTGTTGAATTGCAGTTGAGAGTATTGCAAGATCGAATTTCAACATCCTGGTAAAATTCAGCTTATTTTCAGCCTTTCAAATTTCTTTTTAAAGAAACAGTTACTTACCAATTGAATCAGGAAGAAAGTAAGAAATGTAAAGGCTTCTTAAAGAGTATCCCAATTAAAACATGAATAGGAGTAACTCCTACATTTTAATATATCTATTCAATTGATTTAAAATAAATGAACAGAATTTAATAGTTATAAAACAAAACAAACTCGATAGAACAGAAGTGGTCAACTAGATTCAAGCTTTACTCTCAGTGAAAATAGTAATAAAAATGTACTTTGTTCAACAAGTCATTTACAAATTAACATATGATTTATGAACTAATTTATTTTTGTCAAATGATAATTTTTCCCTGTCAAAATGCACAACTGTTCATGCAATGATCATTATTTTAAAATAATGATCATAGGTCAAGGCTGAACACCGTTAATTAAACAGCTGCTTTGAACTAAACAATAAAGTACTCATCAGATTCTGGTATGATCATTATATTCTTTAAAAAAACATGTTTCTAAAAAGTGCTATCATCCATTATCAGAGTAAAACTTTGATTATACAACTGTCCACTTTTTTTTTGTCATCAGAAATAAAGCATATTTTCTAAATAATTATCTTTTCTAAAGTGGTCAATTTGTTTTAAGACATAAAACTATCAAGATCTTCAAATTATAAAGTAAGAAGAACCAGATATTGCACTATCATACATAGTTCTTAAAAATCTGTAGGATGTAGATTTGCCTTCTTCTTGGAAAGAAAAACTAATAAGAACAAAATATATCAAAACATTAACCTTTAGGGAATTTAAAAGCATCCTTAAAGTAAGAAAAAAAAAAAAAGAAAGCGGTACATATTTTTAAGCTTGAGCAGCTGAAACATTGTGACAATATAGTTGACTGTCCTCATCTTAAAGTTGGTTGAAGATCTATGGTACATTTTAGCAGATCTTGGAGTTTTCAAAGCACCAAAGGAGAGGAACCAGCTCCTTCCAATTTTCCCAGAGTTATAACTCTGAATTCACACTGGTTCTAGTCATTAGCACCCTTCTCTCTGAATCTATTTAACCACCCTGATGAAGAACTATTGCTTTAAAAATAGGCCTGAGTCAATTCAGCTAGCAAAAGGGAGCATATCCTCAAAGTGGATATGATGAGTGCCTGATGAGTGCCAGAGCCAATGGAAAAAAAGAGAAGGATCAGACAGCCAAAGTCAGAGGAGCACAGGAGTCAGGTTTGCTTCTGTGAGTGACAACAAGCTTTTAGATGAGTTGGACTATCTTTTGTAGCTTTGCCTTAATGTGTGAAAATATCACAATATGGAAAAGAGAGATGCCATATTTTGCTTCTCACCATTGTAGGTGCCAGGAACTTCCAGAACAGCTTCAACTTATACCAAATATTCTGCATCATTTTGGAATTCATCCATGAGCAAAAGGCTTGTGACATTATCACCAGACACTTTATTTCTGTTCTGGTATAGAGATAAATTTGTAGTAGCAGGCCATGTGAAAGAGGACAAACTATAAACATATATTTCAGAATCTATGCTTTTAATATGAAAAATTCAGTCTTTTAAAACTGAGTAATGGCAACAAATAGAATAAAACCAAATAATTAATCAGCGAAATTATCTGCAATACCTTAAAAAAATGCCTTAAAAAAACCTAAAAAGGCAAACCAAAAACTCCATGGATTTTATTTCATTCCTTTTCTTCCAGAAAACTTTCATGGAGTCAGAAACAACTTCATTTTCTCACAGGCCTTTGCTCATATTAAAGGAGATCATCAAAGCAGAGTATGCCAGAAGGAGCAAGAGAGAGAAGAGAGGATGCTGGAGTAAAGGTGTCTCTCCTCCAACACTGAGAATTTCTATCTATATACTTAGAGGTGTGGAGCAATATGCTGTTTCAAGGCAAACCCTGAATCCACTGCAGTGAAGAAATAAGTATGAATAAACTCTGTCTTTTTGAACACGGTAATGTGAAATTAAGCTCTGACCTTCTCTGAAATGCCCTTGGGGTTGGAGTAGATAAAAAAGCAACAAAAGAGACAATCAATTGACAAACAAATCAAGACAGAGTGGAAGATAAGAAAAGTAGTTTATAATGGAAAATATTTTACATTTACAAATCTAAAATTTTGGAGAAGACAGATCTAGAAAAAAATGGTTGTTGCACTTGAGGTGTTTTTTATCCCATCAAACCAGAAATGCGACTCTATAATGATCTTTACAAATGCAGTGAAATAAAGGATTCTAAATTAATGTATCTATTACACAAGCACAATTTATATTCTAAATAAATAAAAACATGTAATTTTCAGTCTCATAGAAGGTAAATTATTAATTCGATATTGATTACTACATATGAAATACTGTAGAGAAACTTCTAGCAAGAAAATGAAAAGCATATTTTAAGAAAAGGTTTCTTGAGTTTAAAATAGAAGATAAGGTCCCACTTCCAAGCAAGAAAAATCTAAATTAAAAGCTTAGACTCGGAAAACATAGATAATAAATCAGAAGTGTGTCAGGTCCTTATTCTAACCTACAGTTCTCATCATCTTCTAATAAATGATCAAAAAAAGAAAAAAGTTCCAAAATTAACAAAGAAATACCACAATAATTTCAGAAAGGAGATTTTAAAATATTCTGTTACTTTGGCTGAAATCAGATAAGAAAATGCAGCTAGTGTCTGTATTTAGGACTGGATAATAGCTATGGGCACACAAAATTCACATCTGTAAATAGTTGTTGGACTGACAGGTCTGCAACTAGCATATGCCTTTTAATATATGGGTTCAAATAAAAATAAAGTTATAATAGAAATATGAGTCTACTTAGCTGATCTATTTTGCAATCATCAAAGGATATCTTATCTCTGTTATCTTGATCCATATCAGAAGCATGTTGACTGACATTAACAGAAACAGATAGTGGAGTAAATAAGATTTTAAAAGGAAACAATTGTTACTGCAAACAGGATAGCTCCTGTTAGATAGATGAGTTGGCTATGTGCATTTCATACCAAAATTAAGAGTTAGAGTTGTTACTTTTTAGTGCTTTAACTCATAAAGACAATAAAAAGTCTATGCAGAAAGTGTAAAACTTTTCCATTTTCCTTGTATTTTATGGATATATGCATTATAAAAAGGCTAAATATGTTATTCAAACCTCTGCATCACATAATACAAAGGGAGAAATCAGTTAAAAATTATTCTTCAAGCACAGCCCATTTAACAAAGCATAAAGTGAATAGGGTTTTTTAGGACATTCAAAGTTGGTCGTGCTTTGAACATTTCCTGAAATTTTATCTTTTAATTCAATATCAAGAATAACTAGCCACTACTCCAAATACCAATCTGAAAAAAACCACTTTGCTTAAGAAAATGCATTTTTTACTAAAAAACTCAACAAACATAAGGGACAATAAATAAAAAAAATCGTTTATCTGATTAAGGCTATAACTATTTTTTAGAAAAATAACTCATGTTTTCAATTTGACTTCTTAATGGTATCAGTTAAAAAATTGCTATCAGTTAAAAAATTTCTTACAGCTGCACCTCATAAAACAGTGTTAGGAGCCACTTCCATATATATCAGGAACATATTAGCATAATAATGAAACCTGGTGTTACAGCATATTGATCGATAACTTAGTGCAGTTCTACGCAGCAAAATGTGTAGACAAAAACTTATGTCCAACAATAGATTGGGAAAAATCCAAACAAATAAGATTTAATTTTGCTAGACAACCCTCAGGAAAACTTTAGATACAGAAAGATTAAATCTACTTCACTCAAATAATAGGGCAAGAGAAAAGGTTTAAAAGCTCTACATAAAATTGCCAAATCATGTTGAATGCAATTCCAACTTTCAATATCACCAAAGCTGAAACCTAATAACAGGTACAAATACTATGAAAGAAAGAGAAACTGGTCTACAGCTTTTGTAGTTCAGTGATTTTTGTAATTTTGTAATTAACTAATTTAGTTGAAATATTGAAAAATAAAGTGATGTTGAAAATATTTACAGATAGAACTGCAAATGGTAAATGGTTGTCAAAAAAGAAAATTATGTGGCAATGTTTAATTAGGGTGGTCTTAGAAAGGTTGGATAGAAACGGATAAAATAATTTTACATAGGAGTGTGCAATGGAATGAAATAAGAGGTAAATTGTTTAAAGGTTTGATAGAGAAAGTAATATTATGAAAAGAGGAAGTTACAAATACATTCAGTACTTATTTTTCTCTTCAAAACCATAGTTAAATTCAGATATCTGCATTTTGATTTTTAATTTTTTTCCTTCCCTCTAACCACAACTGTAGAATTTACAACACACGTCTCGATAGTGAGACTTGTTCATAGTATTTATATGTGGAAACATAGTAATGTTTTTGAAACTTTTTTAATAATAGAAACTTTCTTGTAATAGTTACTATAAACTTGCATGTCTTTCATTTGTGGAAAAAAACTTTAACTGATTTACATAGTGGATAATATTATTTTTCATACTTCTTTGTATTTTGGACAGTCAAGATGTTTCATTGATTTTTCTTTTATTTAGTGTGTGTTTGTGGATAGGGATGACTATAAATATTTCTTCACTTCCAGTATTTAAATATATTTTCACTTCCAGGATTTATTTGAAATCACAGTGGAAATAAAAATAATAAATAGAAACTATTACGGCCATGATTCTTTTCCACATGGTCTGATAGAGCAGGCTTACAATGCAACTAAGCAAAAAATATTTTTACAATTAGCAATATTGAAATGGCTACAAAATAAATTACCTTGGTTAGCATGTCACTGTGCTTTTTTCATCCAGATCATATTTATGGAGGTGGATTATCAAGCAGTATGTAATGAAGGCAGTAAGCTAAGAAATTATTTAGCTTCAAATTAGGAAAAAAACCCAAATGTTACTTTGACTTAGTTTCAGTTTTGCCATGGTGGAAAGCATGTGTCAATGGTTTCCATTTGAAAATTATGTCCTTTAGCATTTACTGTTCCCTTCAAACTGTATGAGTCTTTTTGGAATTATGGACAACTACTTTCTAAATTACAACAGAAATACTGCAATATATGAAAATTTATGGTACAGAAATAGCCTAAAAATACAGTTGTTGTCTCGCTCATGATGTTGACATTTTGGTGTGTGTACAGTTCCCTTTAAGAGTACATAGGTTTGCTAAGCCCTTTACAGCATCTCCTCTCATTCCTCTCATGTACTAGCTCTGGTCCACTTGTGTACTACCTCTGAAAAAAAAAAATCCTCAATTTTGCATGTATCCTTTGCTAGTTAGATCATCATACTAGGCCCTCTTCACTTCAATTTTTCCAGTGCCCAATATTCCGTCCAAATATATGAGCTCAGTTCTTTGTATAGAGATGCTGGTTGCTCTAGAGAAGCTCTCTCATCAACAACTTTAATCACCCTGTAAAAAAGTGTCCACCTGCAGACTTGAGCAATAGAAGTCTTTATCCGTTTCTTTCAAACCACAGTTAAGAATGAACAGCATTTGTCCAAGACAAGATTATTCTTTTATAGTATTAGAAAACCTCAGTTAAACTTAGTCTACTAATATAATTTTAGCATGACAGATATATGGAAGGTGTCAGCAAGAAAAACAAATCTACTTTACCTTAAAGGAACTTCTGATATTGTTAAAGCTAGATAAAATACACATTCACATGTGCACAGCTTGTTTCATATTATAAGGCAGCAACACTTAATGAGCAAAATTACCTTAGTCCTTTGTAAATACATTACAGAAATATAGAAGCTAAATTTTTTATACCCCTGGAAAGCTAGATGAGTAGGATATATGTTTTGTAATGCAAAATAGATGCATATTGGACCATACAGGAAAAGTTCATGACTGAATTTGTAAATCCTAATGAAGAAGACACTTCTGCAGAACTATCTGTGTTGCTACATTTATGTCCTAAAGACTTGCACTGACTACAGAAGACCTGACATCAGATTTGGAGAGAGGTTTTTTTGATGCAACTAACACTTAGAAAGGATCTCCGGGGTTTTTTGGCTTTTTGACATTGTTTCTTGGGGGGTTTTTTTGGTAGGGAAAGTCTCTCGTCCCTATCAACATATTCAGGGATTTCCAGTATCTTATTGACATTAAATTGTTCTTAAGTTCCAGGCATCAAAACAATTCAAATGATAAAATATTCACTTCCAACTGTGCAATGTAACATAATCAATAGGAGGCATTTTTTAAGCAATAAGGTATCATAATCACAATGTTATACAAATATTAGACAGACAGAGAGAAAAGTTCTCCAGGTAAAGCTGTACGCCTAATTTTCTTCCTAATTAGTGTATATGTAAGTACACACACAAACATGTTTGCACAAAACCTCAAAGGATTCTTTTGTCTTTCTGCAGACATACCAGTAAAAAGAGAAGAATCATGCCTTTCTTCAAATATAATAGAAATAATTTATTCATACAGGAACCAACTGTTCAGGGTGTAGTTTAGTAACAATATATGGTTATTCCAAATATATTGTGATTCAGTTATCAACTTCATAAGGTATTTTTATTGTTACTGTTGACTGCAACAATACAAGGAGGATTTAACAGCTGGTTTAAGAGCTACCTACCTTTCTGTCAGGAAAACAGGTCTAAGAGTTAGACAATCCTGTAATAGAATGATGCTTTGCCAAAGACTATTACTTTCTGGGACAAGACTCTTACTGTGATCATTCTTTTCCTTTTTATAACTGAAATATAAATGGAAAACTACTGGCCACAGACAGTGCTGGCTTGGTGTGTTACAGTGTATAAAGGGCCTCCAAAACAAAAATCAGCTTTTCTTCCTAGGTTGTTTCAAATGCCATTAAGCAATTTAGCAGCACAAAGAAAAGTGAATAAGTAAAATTTTTGTTTCTCAGAGATGACCATACTCAACTCAATATAAAACTGACAAGTGCACTCTTCATATATTGGTAGTTACCAGTTTATCCAAAGAAGATAGAAAATAAATCTCAGAGGCAGAAAAAGTGTTTTTCTTGCATTACATGAGAAGTAAACAAGCTGGTCCAATATCCATCAGCCAACTCAAAGCAGTCAAACTGGTCATCCAGTTCAGAGAAAGATATCCTATGGAAAGCTATTAATGGGGAAGTCTCTTCCTAAGGTCAGTTACCAGAAAGTTATCTCCACCTTCAAATTCGGCCAAAATTTTAGTTGGTTGTTTCAGTTGCATTTAGTTTGGCTTAGCTTGGTTTTGGGTTTGATTTTTAAATCCTTACCATTTAACTTTAAATTCCCTTTCTAGCCAACTATTTTTTTCCAAACCTGCAAAAAACCTTGGCTTCTTTGCAATATTGTAAGCATAAATTCAAGAGACAAGTGGTACTTTTTCCAGACAAGCACATTCTTTTTTCAGTTTTGATTATCTACCTTTCTCTCTCTATCAATGTCTAGACTTTTAGCATCATATAAAAATATTCCTAAGAGTATAGAACAATTTATATGTAATTTCAGCTTTGAATTTTTAAGCACAGTGCCAACAATTTTATTGCTTTTTTATTTTTTTCATAAAGCAAACTTCTCAGACTGAAAAAAAAAATCTGTTTAGTTTGTCTACTGAGAATACATCTCAGAGGTGAATATCTGTTTACCAATACGTTTAATTCTGTCACATTACTTTCAATTATGTTTCCCTTATCTATAAGTTTTTAAGCTATATTTATTGTTTTATCCCTTCCAATTTTTAATTCAAGATCCTACATATCTTCTGTTCACAACTTTGCAGTACTTATTTTGGTTGTTTGTGAAGTGAAATTTTTCCTGGTAAGGATCTTTCAGTTCTGCTACCTATCTCATGGTTTTCCACTTTGGTTGCTGGTTCCTTCTTTCTTTTTCTTAATTGCATCTGTTCTCTCCTTCATCTCCTTTGGTATTTGTTTCTGTTGCTTTCTGTATCCTAATCTCCTTATTGGTCTTTTTCTAGGACTTACAGGTCTGTTTTTTGGGTTTTTTTTTCTCTTTCTTTGTGAAGGGAGAGTATAATCCAGTTAGTTTTGTTCACTAGTCCCTAAATTCTCAAATGAAATTCTTTTCTTTTTTCTCTTTCCAGGAAAATAGTGGAGAAATCTAAAAAACTGTGTAGCACCTGAAATAAAAATCCCTGTGATAAGAGACTTGAAGTTGTTTCTAAAGTGGAGAATCCCTAATTTGATCCTAATCAGCTCACAGTATCTGCTCTGGTTGAAAATTTGGACAGAAAGTGAACAATGAGGAGAGAACAAAAATGTGTATTCTTAGGGCCTAATAAACAGCCTGACCTGAAAAAAATCAGAGCTATGGTTGATAATGCAAACTTTTTGAGGTACAGTAAATAATTCATTGCTTCCCTATCAACAAGTCCTGGTCTACATCAATAACTAAATAGACATAAACAGGAGAGTGAAAAATAAAGCTTTGTTTCAATTGTCATGGTTAGTTGTGAACAAAGACTGCAAATATTCCTCCCTGACATGCCTTTCAAGCCCTAATAGCCAAACAGTCAGAGAGAGCTTTTCTCTGTAGATTTAATCTAGAACCTCACAGAGCTACCATTTTTTCTTTATTTTATTAGTAGTCTGCTAACTTGAGCAACTGTTATATTAGTAGATGAAAGGTCCAGAATTAACTTGGAGTTAGACACTCTAACTGCTGTTTGCAATGGCAATAATCTAAATGAACTGATAAAATACTCTGGAAGGGTCTTTATATGGCTTAAGAAGGAATTGCTCATATGAGAAACAACTTACAAATTAAAAAAAGGATCCACATACATGAAGTAAAATGGATCTACATACAATAAAATTTGGATTCAGGAAGGAGGATCAACACACTCTCATGGTATTTTGCCCAGACCAGACATTGGCACTAGATCTGGGCACTCTGCACTACATCTTGCAGTGCTGTAGATCACCTAAAAGGAGAGGAAGTGGGAAAAGACAGAGCAACTAAAATAAGTCTTAAAGTCAGGAAATTCTCTAAGTAGAAATCCTGACACAGCATAAATGGAGGAAGAAGAATTAGGTGAGAGCAAGGCAAAAATGTGGGCCTTTTTTTGAACTTCTGGTTTTGATAAGAATCAGTATGAGAAAGAGTGGAACACTTGCTCCAAAAATAATATATGGTGAATATATAAATATACATAGAGGCATAATAGTTTCCCAAAAAACATAAAGTAAGGAGTTTTGCTGGGAGATAGTAAAGGATCCAAGATACATATAAATGTTCATAAAGAAATGTGGATAAATTTCTAAGGGCTAGGACAAAGAAAGGGTTCAAGTCAGAAAAAGGCTTACTGGAGCTACCAGGGTGGTATTAGTTGACAGATCAATGTTAACAAAATAGCCTAATAGCTGTCTGTTTGACACAGACTGATATCTATTAAAAGGAGAAACACATATGTGTCAGAATAAGAAATGCAAAAGCAAGCAGAATTATTAAATGAGGGCACTGGAAGTTTCTGCTAGTGCCAACACTTATTCTTTTGCTAGCCTTTCTTCATAAAAGTTTTGTAATATAAATTTGACAATTTAGCTCATGAAAGATGTAAAATTAACTGTTTCACTTTAAAAATAGAAAATTTTAGAGCCAAAATCTAGTCTTCCAGAAATATATTTTTCCCCTTTTAAAATTGGATATTGTTAGCATTTTACTTAGTGCTATTTATTTTTAAGTAAGAACATAAAATTAATAAAGTATTCTTGATTCTGCTTTGGATTTTGTTGATGGTTTTGTTTTGATTTGGATTTCTTTATCCAGTGTTCTGAATGGTTTTCAATTAAAATGTAGATGTAGAGAAAAGGATGGATAATTCTATTATTTCAAACTCTAAAATAATAATAATAATGATAATGATAATAATGAAAGAAATTATTCAGAGAAAATATGCCTTAGATTTGTGATTTGCTTTGAGCTAAAACACAATATTTGCTTATGTTGTGAGTAATACCTGGCACATTTATAGTGGAGAGACAGATATCTGAGAATGTTTTCAGGCCAGGAGAAGGCACTGGTGGAGCACTCAGCTCACCTGTAGGGGTGCTCCCTCTCCAGGTGGGGAAAGCACTCATTCTGGTTCTTGTGGGTCCTGCAGACCACTGAGACAGGTATAAGCATGGTCAGACAAGCCAGTCTGGCTTCTTCCTCTGACATGTTTCATGGTTTTCCATGCCCTTCTTAGTTATCATAGCCTTGCCCAAGAGCCAAGTAAACAGACAACTCAATTACCTGCCATTGTAACAGTATTTAATACGAATGAATATTAAGGATTAATTGTAATTTTACATTTTTTTACAGTCTTTTTTTCTCTGCTTTTACCAAAGTTGGACCAAAGAAATTAATTTTAATTTTACAGTCAGTATGAGTCTGTTGATTAAGTACCAAATTCAAACCTTTGGAAGTACTTGAGTGAGGAGCCAATACCAAATTATATTTAACACCAGGAGCCTGCTGAAATTTTATAGATATAATTATTAATCTACTGAAAATGTTTTTATCTCTGTAAGGGGAGTAAATGCTAAAAACTGGGGCATAATCAGAGAGTCAGATGTTTTAGGAGAGTAATTCACAGACAGAAAAAAGGTAGCAGATGTCTCCAATAATTTCAGTTAATTTCTCCTATTCAGCTCAGCAGCACTGATCAGGTAACCTGTACATTTAATTCTTGGTGGCCTCAGCAGGGAGTATAGATGAAAAGATGATCTATCTTGCTTAAATAGGAGAGATTAAAAACTAGGAGTATTAACTCCCCTTTTAAACACTATGTTTAAAGCTTCCTTCCATTAAAGCTCCTAAGAGAAAATTGACCACAAGTCACAAGAGAAAAGCCTTTAATATAATTAAATCTTTGGACACAGTGATGCTATCAACATTTAAAAATATCTCTGCAGATACGTGCTGATCTTGCAGGCTCTTAATACAAGGAAAAAATATTTATTAAGGGATCAAAAATTCCATTTTGTGTCAGTTTCTCACAACTCCACTGATTTTTTTTTAATAAATGTATTCATAGTTTTTTACTTATGCAAACAAACAAATAGCTGTCACAAATGATTATACCATTTTTTTAACAGTGGAGCTTTCCAAACTTCCATATCATGTCTGTCCTTATGAAGACACACATGATGGAGTTTTCTGATGATTTTTACCAAAATGTTATGATAGGCTAATCATTTTCTGAATAATTTTTATTTTTAACTTTGTAAAATACATAGTTTTGGATACTGAAAAATTGCTTTCTGAGCATAAACATACACAAGATTATTTTAATCAACATAAAGAGACAGTAATATACTGGATTAAATACTTCAATTTAGCCAAGTACAATTGCAGAAGGGATGTATTTTATTTCTCTATCTAAAATAAATCTGAATTTATTTCATTGATTTCAATGAAATGTTAACTTTGTCGTGAATATTTAACTGGCAATTGAATTTACTGTTTAAATTAATTAACTGGTTAAGTACTAGTAAATTTGGAAATATATTTCCTTGGAACCATGAACAGAGTTTGGGTATATAGTCACATTATTATTTAAATACTGAAAGCTCTCTTGAATACTACACTGAATACACAAGTTGAGATAGCTAATTAGAGGGAAAAAAGGAACATTTTAGACAGTTGCTGAGTATGACACCTCTTTTTAAATTAGTATTCAATTCTAAGCACCTAACTCTTTAAAAGAAAAAGAAAAATACCAAAATACTTTTTGATATTTACTGACAGCATATTATGTCTTAAGCTCAGCAATTTCTTTTAAAAAGAAAGAAGAAAACAAGGTATTATCCAAATTGCAAAGTAAAATAATTGCAAGGAAATGTCAGAGTTCACATTGCCATTCAGTCATCCACCTACATATGCACCATATCACTGCTACAAAGCGTGTGGCTTAAAACTAATCATGGTTTCCATGTGACTTTTCAAGGACTTACAAAAGAGTTTACAGTGAAGAATTCATATAGTTAGGTCCATACCTTTTGCTTTATAAGCAAGTATTAAATATTTTCCTCCCAGATTCTTCTAGGCAGAGTCAGGACTCTGAGGAAACCAATAACCCTTCCCGGGGTTGACAAGCCTCAGCTGGTGGGTCTGCCACTCACCACTGTCCATGGTTCCTGGGCCTCTTCAACCCACCCTGAGGCATCCTGCTGCAGCTCTGTCCCTGTCCCTGCTCCTGCAGGAGCCTCTCAGTGCTTCTCTGTGGGGAGCTTGGCCGGCCCTGTTTCCTTTTTCTCCCAGCTGCACTGTCTGCAGGGTCCCTGCTCCTGCTTCTGGCTGTGCTGGGCACTGTCAGTCCCAGCTCTGGCCCCAGCCCCTGCCAGGCTGTGCCTGAGAGCTCAACCTCTGTGGGGTCTTCTCATGTGCCTATGTGGAGCACCTCTTCTCTTGCCACTCCCTAAGATAAGGCTAGTACAGTGAATTATTTACAAGCTGTACTAAAGACTGTTTTCATAACATGCAACAGGTATCATTGGATGACTCCAACTGGCCTTGCAAAGCAGATGATTAATGTGATAGTTCATTGGTTCAAGCATACCTTCTGCTAACTTCATTAAATCATGGGATTTCTTATCTCTAGTGCAAACAAAACCCTTTTTTCTCAAGCTAGGCACTCAGAAAATTGAAAACATTATAAGCTTATCTGAAATTATTCATCTTGTACCACACATAAAAATTGAGAAATACAGAAATTTGGAAAAAATGGAACAGGAGTGTCAATCTGGAAATGCAACAGTTTTATCCAGAACAGGAGCTGAAGTATAGCTACTTACCAAAATAAGGTCTAAACAATGTTTTTAAAAGAAATAATAGAAAATCAGTCACTGGTTATTTATTATTATTATTATTATTATTATTATTATTTTGAGGGGCACTAATTGTACAAATGTGAAAGAGTGGGTACACAAAAATCACAAATATGCATTGCGGGGGCAACAAGAAAGCACTAAAAATAGACAGTGCTATAACCCAGAAATACTCACAACTATGAAATTCTGCCAAAAGCTTGGTTCAGATACAAGAAGCAACACTGTCTTTTTGCAAAGAAATATTTTTTTGGTGATTACAAATATGATTTATGAAAAAAACTCTTTTTTTTTTCATAAAGTTCACATGCTTAAGTTTTCCTATATTTATAGTTTGAAGCAAAGATTATCATGTGAAATAAACTAAATCAAACATACACAGTAACACAAAGATGCAAGTGAAGTATTGACTACACTTTCCATGCTGGTGATATCTGACAAGCTTCCTTTCCATTTATTATTGTTTACCTGCCATTTAGGTGCCAGGTAAATCAGTTAAAAGCTGTTCAGTATTCACTGGAGGCAAGCAAGGACTGTAATATCAGTAAGATTTAATTCTGAGGAAACCAAGTAGATGAAGTACAAAACTGGATGACCAGGGAGTCAAAGGTGATGAGCTTCACAAATAATTGCAACATCATTTATTCATATAGAAAGTCATCTACAATATTAAAGTAAAAATAAAGAAAAACAAAAGCAGAAAAACCCCAACAACAACCAAAAAACAAAACACAAAACACAAATAAACCAATGTAGTGGCCTTGTCTATCCAAGACATTTTTTTTAGCTGACCAGTTATGTACTTTTTAAATACACACGTGTAATCCCCTGAAAATATTTTTTGCCTGTTACAAAATTAAAGGAGGGATAAAAAGTGTAATCTGATTACATTTTCATAAATGTCACTAAATAAAACGTCAAAATATGTTGTCATGCTAGAAGTATAGTTTCCACAAGCAGCTCTACTTCAGTAAAACTTCTCTTATTTGTAAAAAAGAAAACTTAAGGAAACATCACCTCAGTAATTACTACAGAAATCTGAGAAAATCAGTGTCACTATGAGAGATTTAGTAAAGCTGGCATAATTTCACTACCATGTTTTCTTCATTTTAAAGCCAATTCTCCACTCACACAAATGTATACTATTCTTCCTCACCCACACTCTGGAAAGATCTTGTAAGTCTTGCAAAAGTTGTCTATTTCAAGCCCTATATTGAGGCTTAATCATATTTTCCTTTTTAAGTGCTGACTGATTCTCTTCCACATAGCTTCACCAGAATCTAATGGCATCCTAAATACACAATACCAAAACATATAAGCATGACAGATTTCCTTGAATTTCTTCTAAGATATTGACCTTTTAAAAAAAAATTCTAAAAGTCCAGCATTGAAGAATTAGTTTAATTTGAAAAGAATCTAGCACATATATATCTATAAATGCATATATAGCTATCAATATATCTGTGTATCCAGACACATATATATATATATATATATATATATATATATATATATATGAATGTACATGTGCACACAAATATATATAAACCTTTTCAGCTGCTTGAACAGGACATAAAGAAAAATAATACTTCTCTTACAAGATATAGTTTTCATCTTCTTTTAGCCTGAAAAGTATCTTGACCTGTTTTCCCTGATGCTTATTATTTAAGCTGTAATTTAGTAAGGACCATTGGTTCCTAACTGGAATCATAGTTTTATTGAGAGTTCCTTGAGATTGCAGTTTAGAGAAGTTTCACCAACCAAAGTTTTGATTGACAGTGAGGGCCTTTTCAGGCTTCTACATTTGAGAAAATATCAGTTTTATCTTTTGAGGAGTGAATAAAAAGGAGAAAAACTTGTTGTGGAAGACAATTCTCAAATCTTTTATCTGTGGGTTCCCTATTTCCTGTAGCTGGTATCAGAATTGCATTCAAGCACTCAAGAAACAGGGAATAGAAATTAAAACACAGAAGTACAAAGAAAAACAATTTCATTAGAGATGCATTTGTCCACATCTGCTGACTGTTAAACGTTTAAGAGAATTTATATCCTGCACAAATTTTAGATGTAGAATGTTACTCTTCTAGTTTCCTTGTAATACCAATTTACATATTCCTTTTGTGAACAGATGCCAGACTGTTATGCAATAGTTTAAAAAAAAATCATTACCAGCGTATCAACACTTTCCATAAAATATTATGAAAACACATCCCTTTCTTTAAGCAGCGTTTTGCAAACTAAAATAAGACTGGATGTTCCCTGATTAGGAACAGTTAAGACATTCTTTATCACAGGATGAAATTATGGAATGCTTTGGTTTGGAAGATCACCTCATTCCAACCCCACTTTCAGGGGAAGGGACATCTTTCAGGTTACACAAAGCCAAAGCTTTTCTGGGCAACTTGTTCCAGTATCTTGCTGCATTCTTTATACAGAATTTCTTCCTCATATCCAACCTTAATCACAGATCCACAGAATTTTAAGAGGTTGGAATGGACCTTTAAGATCATTTATTCCCACCACCTCAGGGACACCTCCCAGTGCACCAGGTTGCTTAAGACCTTGTCCAACTCTCTTTGAACACTGCCAGGATTGGAGCATCCACAGCCTATTTCAGTATCTAACCATTCTCACAGCAAGAATTTTCTTCCTAATACAATATCTAACCTGAATTTCTCCTCTTTCAATTTGCACCCATTTCCCCTTGACCTATCACTACAGTTCCTGATGAAGTGTCCCTCTCCAACTTCCCTGTTGGCCCCCTTCAGATACTGGGAGGTTGCAAGTCTCCCCAAAACCTTCCCTTCTCCAGAGTGAACAGCCTGTCTTTGTTGGGGAGGTGCTCCAGCTCTCATCTGTGTTACTGCTTCATGTCCAATTTTTCATCTACCAATATCCCCAAGTCTTTCTCTGCAGGACTGTTCTAAATTCATTGATCCACTAGTCAGTATTAGTACTGAGAACTGATCTGGACGTTACACTTGGCCTCATCTCACTGGAGCACTCCTCCAGCCTGCTGATGTTCCTCTGGATATCATCCCCACTCAAGTGAATCAACTGTACCACTCACCTCAGTGCCAAACTGGCTGAGGGTGCACTCAGTTCCACTGTCCACATCATTAACAGAGACACTGAATAGTATTTGTCTGAATACAGATCCCCTGAGGGACACAGTTTTTTGCTGATTTCTAATTGGACTTTAAGCTGTTGACTGTAACGTTTTGGGTGTGGCCACATGGCCACTGTGTTGTTCTTGGAACAGTCCACCCAGTCAAACACAAATCTCTCCTATTTAACAAAAAGGATGTTTTATGGCTATGCCAAAGGCCTTACAGAAGCCTAGGCAGATGACAAATTGAGCTACAGAAGTCAAAGTTGATGATGGCAAAGATAAGTAGCAAATGTATTACTAATATATCAATTGGTATTGTAGAATTATTATGTATTCCATAAGCTGCAGCCTTCCAGAACTGAACATCTGGGCTATGACTCTGAAGTAAGCTCTGATAGAAAATGTTCTATGGTGCATCACACTCTTGATATCTTAAACAAATCTTTTCACTTTTGTAAACCCTTTTTGTTAGAAGATGTTCATATACAAGCACACACAGAAAAAAATCACCTAGTCTATCTTAGTTAAATTTTTCTGATCCCTATAAAAAGCCCTCTGTTCCAAAGATTACAAAAGTTCCACTGCTACTATATCATCCAAACTGAGACCTCCACAATCTCATATTCACTTTACACTAATTTATCCATGCCCATATGCTTCTTAATTAATTACATTTCATTAAAACCAATTTTATGAGAGCTAGATTAATTTCAGCAGTTACTTTAACTAGAATTAAGGCACAATATACATTTTGACACCTATGATTAAATAGAGGAAGCACACCTTAAAGACTAAATAAGAAAGAATCCATAATTTAAAAACATTAGCTTGAACTATTCTATCATATATTTTAATTTATTACTACAAGTTAGAGTTCAATAACATTTATTCTTTACCTTGTTCTAAAGTTTGCAGGGTGAGGATGCCCATCATATAATGACAAATAATCATATTCTTCTTCTAGAGCAAACGACTGAAAGACGATCTGTATTCTGTTTCTTTCTTCTGCTATTATAACCCAGGTACAGTTTGCACCATTTGGATATCCATAAGGGAAGCCAGGGCTTTCTATAGTTCCATTAAGTCCTTTTAAAGTTCCACCACAGGTATAAATAAATCCTAAAAAAAATACCAAGGAAACAAAAGTTAGTAATCCATTTTTATACCAACCTTCAATAGAATACATTACTAGAACTCATGATTTCTGAAAAAAATATAAAAAAAATTCTTAGCAACTACTGAATTTAGAAAGGTAAAACCCATGTTTTTACACAAATGCTGGCCACTTAATGCAAAACAATCCCACCTACCTAACAAATGTGTTTTCCATACTGTTTATCTAAAGACATATGGTAGCATCTTTGAAAATAAACATATATAACAACATCCATGACTAAATTTGTTTGCCTATGAAGCAAAGTACTCACACCGATTTCCTTTTCTTTTTTTTTTTTCTTTTTTTTTTTTTTTTGTTTTTTTGTTTTTTTGTCAAGTGGAAGAGTAAATAAGTCTTTTTGGATATAGGTCTGATACATGTTAAACCTATTAACCTTGTGCTTTTCCTCTATGTATTTTGGTTCCGGAAAAGAATAAAAGTCTATTTATTATTAATAAGCTTTTACCAATCAATAATTCTGGGTTATGAAAGCTCTCTACTGAAGGGCTCAATCTGAAATAGCCATCTGCTGTATCATTATATTATGGCATGTAAATATTAAGATTAACAGTTCACATGTTTCGATTGACCCTATGTGAATGTTGTTTAACTGCAGTGATGAGGTAGGGCCCAGAGCTCCTCCCTCACACATCACATCCACACCTCCTCTCCATTTCCCCATAGTGGGATGGAGGAGAGAGAGAAGAGAATCAGTGAGAAAACTCCTGGATTGAGACAAAGTTTAACAGGTACAGCAAAAACAGTGCAGATGAAGGAATTCATTGGCTGCTTTGGCAGGAGGGTGTTCAGCCACCTCCAGGAAAGCAGGCCTACATCACATCTAATGGTCACATGGGAAAACAAACACCATAACCCTGAACATGGCCCCTTTCTCCTTCTTTCCATCAGCTTTTATCACTGAGCATGCTGCCATATGTTCTAGCATATCCCTTTGTATTGGTCGGGGTCATCTATGTCCCATCTGTTGTCCCCTCCCACCTTCTTGCCCATTCCTAGAAGTATGAGAAAAAGAAGAAGCCTGGATGGTGTGTAGGCACTGATAAAATGTTCAGTAGTGTTTTGGTCACAAATCTAAAACATAAGACCATGGGATCTACTATGAAGAAAATTAAGTCTATCCCAGCCAAATTCAGTACAGTGGGCCAAAGCTAAAATGTTGCTCTGCTGATAGATCCTTTTTAAAATTAACATCCTCAAATGTCAGAAATTACCCCTAAATTCAAACCCTAATTTTTCTTGGACTGTAACAAATTTTCTTTTTATACAGAAAATCCATTTCCTGAGAAAAATAAAAGAATGAGAATAATTATAGAAAGGTCTCTCCCCAGACACTCTGTGCTGGCAGGACAGGTCCTTTTCTATACTTTTGTTTCAAGTTCTAATGCTCAGTTATGGCAGTCTTTAACTCTTTTGGGACTGTAGGATATTTTTTATTTTCTAGCAGCTTTGTAGTCTGAATGTAGGTCTACATCCTCTCTCCAAGCTTTATGCTCTCTTGTTCCTTAAATATTAGATCAGCTTTCTTGCTTTGCCTTTTTCACCCCTGAAGCTTCTCTTCCCCAAGAATGCTCAGAGCAAGCCCCCTCTTCCAGGGGAGGGATTTCATCTGAGAGAAAGCACAAAGCGCTGAGTTGCTCTTTCACAGAAACATGACATACATTTCATAACAAACTACAAACAAACAAAACCAGACGCCAACTCTTAAATTATACACACATGTATATATTTGAGCTCGTTAAATCATCTTCTTCATGGCAGATTCACGAGCTTGTCTTCATGTTGAGCATCTAAATGCACAGAGACCCCTTTCTCTGAACTATTAAGCAGAAATCTCTTGAGATTTTACACTTTGCACTGCTATGCTGTCAAGTAACTTTTCTTGACAACAGAAAATTGGCATGTACAATTTTTTTGTCTTTGCTTTTTCATATATATTTACAATGGTGAGAAAAGTTGCCTCATTAAGTACGACTGCTTTTTTAATAGAATTATCAGCATATCATAAATATATAGGACAAAAAGGGATGGGAAGATACTCTTAGGAAGTAATCAGGGTTTTGTTTACCTCATCATTTACCATCTACTGCAAGTTGCCTTAGAGAATTCACTCTCATATCAGTGCCTGCACAACCTTCATTGTTAGGAGTCTGTTTTATTTATTGCTTTCTGCATCTCCCTCACATACTTGAACTATTTATAAATCCTCTTTATGTGTCATTATTTATTATTTAAGCTCAGCTGTTTTATTTAGCACTTTAAAAATCTTTTGGAATAGAGTTTTTGCACAAGACACTTAAAAAAATCAAACTATTTATTCATAAGATCTACATCTTAGAACTTTAATACTTCCTACCAAATACAATCACTGTTATTAGTTTTTTTAAATAGCTGTGTGCACAAATTTGTCAATCTAGTTTTTCCTAGAAATCTCTTGCTGAGGCCTACTTCAATAAAATTTAGAAAAAAAAACCTTAGAGAGAGACTTGAAAATTAAATAGGATACACTGTTAATTTTCATCTATCTCTCCAGACCAAGTGTGGAAAGCACAGTATAAACTTTGACTCAAGATCATAATACAGATCCATAATTCAGAAACTTTGTTGCTGTGCCTATTTCATGAAAGCTGTCAATTATGTATGGACTATTCTGTTAACTCAATACAAATTATAAAGGAAAAATAGTCTATAATAGGTCTATGGTTACCAAAATAAAATTATATCTAAAAAAAAAAAAAAAAAAACAAAACCCAAAAAAACAAAAAACCCCAAAAAAAAAAAAAATAAACACCAACCAAAAAACCCCACATCCACAACTATGATGGAACAGAGCTTTGGTATAACATGCTACTTATGGAGTGTAAAGCTTCATACTCAATCCAATAATTAGTCCTATTCATGCATTGAAATGTAAACATCTATGACATATAAAAGTTCCAATTATTCCTTTTATTCCATATTAAAACTGTAAGAAAAGAGAATTATTCATATGCTGGAAGATGATACAACTTGGATGTTTTTCAGAGATGACTAGCAGAATGTAGCACAGCTATGCACGTGTCAGAAGATACATTTTTAATTCCAAGAATGGAAAAAAAAATCCCAAATGAACCAATGGTGAAGTTTGATTTTTATAGGTCTACTCTTTTAGGCTGTAAAATAAAAAAACATGCCAACAGAATTCATGTGCACAACATACACTTTAATCTCTGCTTTCATATGTTAATATATCTGTGATGCTCTTCACCTTGGCAATCCAACTTAGGTATGATCAAAATAGACAGCGTGCATTAACTGGCTGGTCTGATCAAACGTGAAAAACATGACATTTATTTTCAAGAGGTAAAATTCATGCTGAAATAACTAGTAGCATATACTGTGATCTTTTTCATTTAGATTTCAGAACCAGCATTCCAAGCAGAATTTACTTGCAAACTGCCTTTCATTAAAGAGAAATTTTTATTCAAAGCACACAATAAAGAATTTTGAAAAGCTTGAACTTGGACTAGAAAAGAAAAATTCTTGTTGAAATAAGTATGAAAATGAACAACACCACTCATGAGATTCTCTTAATAGCTAGTATGATTCAAAGTTTCAGTTGCATTGTTTTCTATCAGATTTTAAAATTCAGATGTTTAATTCTCATCAATTTTACATAGATAAATACTTCTTGAAATAAAAAAACACAGCTTCTCTTCCTGATTTTAGTCATCCTTTGATTCATTGTGGGATTATTGTGATCATCAGTAACAGCAGTTCTTAATCCATTTATTCAAATTTCAATGCCTTTTAACAAAGCAAGCAGTTCTTACATCATGTCCATATCCCTTGTCCTTGAATATCCCATAATTACACTCACTCAATACTCAATAAGATTGTCTTTGGCTTTTTCTCTTCCTCCTGACCATGCAATTATACTGTTTAATAACTTATTTCCACACCTTTCACCTTACAAGTTCTCCACACCTTTCATTTAATCTTCCTTGTTTAGTGTGTTCTTTAATAACAGTCATTACCGTAAGATAATTATACTGAGTCTGCATTGATTACCACACTTATACATTTCTAAGTTGCTTGTGTATTTCCTTTTAATTAATTTTGTAATACTTTCTTTCTTTTATTTTAAGAGAAAACCAAGGAAATGGAAGATGATTTCTTCGTATGCTGCATTTTTCTTCAATATCTTTTCTGATAATGTGATCTCTTTTCGTTTCTTTCACTTGCACCTATCTTAAAACATAGTCAATCCTATCTTAAACTGTTCCTTAGCCATGTCATCCATGTTCATGTACCTTTATTTTGTGCAATATATCTATTTTCAGAATTATTCTTGTTCCCCAAATGATAGTTCTGTTCCATTCTGAATACATCTACACAATTAACTTGTGTTTCCTCATGCTCATCTCATGTTTCTGCAACACCTTGTTCTGTTTGTGATCTTTGATCACCTGACTGAATTTGGCAGCAAAGAGTAGTTATTTTTCATGCTGACCATAAATTAGTACAAACTGTTCTGCTAATTCTTTTCTGTTTTACTGGATTCTCTTTCTGTTCACTTGTATTATCATCACCTTAGTTTTTATGGTTTCTCTATGTTCATCCTTTTTGTCAGCACTTCAAAGAACCTGCTGGAGTTTAACAGAGATAGATTTCATAGCGATGTGAACCCATCCCTATGTTGTGAATCACTTTCTTCTGCTATCAATCTTATCGAGTTTTGGAAAATATATACTCAATATTTATTTCTGGTATTCTAATATTTATTTCTACCTCAACCTTAATTGTCCTGACATGCTTCCCCTCCAGATTTTTAAGCCCATTTATAAAACCGAGAAAAGGATTCTCTCATCAGATGGGATGACTGCATTTTACTTTGAAGTGTGTTTGAAATTTACCTTTTTATCACTTGTCATCATGTCTTAATTCTCTTTAATTTATGCTTTTCCATTCCCATTATGCCTTTCTTCTGCATAAAACGAGCCTCTTTTCACTAACTTTAACTTCCAATAAAACAAAGTTTTATTGACTTTTTCAGAAGTACAAAATACAAAAGGTAATGTAGTGTCTTTTAATGTACTGGACTTAGTTCCTTCTTACTCTCCACCTTTTTGTCTTCCTACCCCATGTGTCCACCACCTTGCAAGTTTCTTTCTTGTTGTGCTGTGTTTTTATATGAAAAGACTGTTGACTGTATGTCTCTGTTTGAGACACCCTTGGACATCGTTACACTAAGGCCACTCACTGGTGTCCCTTCCAGTCAGAATATTATATCCCCATCTTTCTTCATGAGTCTCCTGTTTCCCCTGTGCTGGCATGGGAGTTGTCCATACAAGCAGCAACCCTGCACCACAGCACACCAGGACAGAAGTATACTGCACCTGGGGAGCAGTTGACAGTGGAGTAGGAATCCACGCCACAAGGCCTCAGATCTGTAGCTATTCCAGAAAATACTATCTTGCATTCCTACAGGTTTCTATGCAATAGTTAGCTCAATATTCTGACTTCAAGTAATTCTCACTTCTATCTCAGCTCCAATAGCAGCTTTTATAATGAGCTTTCTACCAGCTGAGAAAAGGCTACATTTAATATTTTGCCTGACCACATATAATTGTTACAGTCTTAGGTTCTAATTTCCCAAAGTGATAAAAACATAATCATAAAGTAGTCTGGGTTGGAAGGAACCTTAAAGATCATGTATTTCCAAACTCTTGCTGTGTGCAGGGACACCTTCCTTTAGATGAGATTGCCCAGCTTGGCCTTGAACACTAAAATGATGTAAAATCCACAAGTTGGGGGACTCTGTTCCAGTATCTTACCACCCTCACAGTGAAGAACTTCTTCCTAATATTTAGTCCTTTGTCAGTTCAAAGTGGTTTCCCTTTGTCCTATTACTACACACCCTTCTAAAAAATCCTGCTCCATCTTTCCTGTAGACTTCTTTTCAGGTCCTGGAAGGCTTCTATAAAGTGTCCCTGGAACTGAAACCACTCCAACTCTCACGGTTACAACTTCATCTGTCTTGGTAATACCTTCTTTTGGATTTTTTTTACTTTCTATTTTTGTAAATAGTTCTTCGGGTTTTTGACATATAATGCAAATTTCTTTCATTTAAGACTCTTTTCTTTAGCCCAAGGAAATCTCAGACATGCTTAATAAAGCCTTATTACAAAAACAAACAAAACACCAAAAAATATTGTGTTTGTGAAATACACAAAGAACATTTAAGACACACTCTGAAAATCAGCTCTTAGGAGTTCCAAGTAATTGAGGATTTCTTAACTAAATTGCAGCTTTATTTCATTTTGTTCTTAAAAGCATTTGTTTTCCCAAACAAGATATTCTGAAGCCTATTGTCTGAACAACTTCTTGGAAATTGGGAAATTATGAAGTTTAGATACCATGAAGTTTTCGAAAGAAGTTTAACTTTTATTTGTGATTTGTATCACTTTAAGGCTATGAGAAAAGATGATTATACTTTTTGGTAAATAACAGCAAGATAGAATGTCTTGCCCTTGCATAAGCTATAACAAGGTACCAAAATGACTTCTCCAATCTTTTGGTAGGTGTTGACTGTTAACTCAATCAGTGAAACTGGTACAGAACCCCAGACAAAAAGAAACAATCACTGTATATTATCGCCACATTTGAGACACTTTCTGGAGATACTTTTCCTCCAGAGAGTAATTTCTTATCTCTGTTACAGGCATATTTACTGGAAGAGGTTTAGAAATATTTTTCAGTCTTGTCTTCCCCTTGTCTTAATTGTGAAAACTATTAGAAAGGAAGAAGTTTCTGTTCTCTCCTGTCAACCTTGAGTGGGTTACTTCTTTGAAGAAACATAAGGTCTAAAATACAGTAGGACTCTTCATGTTCACACAGAATACATTCTGAGCAGCAGGAGGCTTAAATTGGAAAGGTAGCAAAATAAAAAACTGGTTCTCATGTAACAAAAGTACCCATATGATTTTTATTACATGTATTGAAATAAATATTTATTACTATTGTTAGAATTTCTTTTTCTACAACAGGAAACTGTTTGTAATTTCCTACAACTGAAAACAAAGAGCGTTTAGCTTCAATAGTGTTGTCAGTCTTTGAGGAATTTTAAAAAAAGATGAAACATAAATCTAGAAACCTCTAGGTCACTCAGTAGAAGATTTTCATCTTCACAAGAAAATAGAAGGGGTTTCAACTCACCTTTAGGCATTTAATTACTTCGGTTTATACATAACTCCCTGACATGGAATAGTCTTCTGCTTCTATTTTAAAATCATTGCTAGCACCACCACAGATGAAAGTCTGGTTTCAACAAAGTCAGCTGAAATACACCCAGGATTTTATCCCCAGTATGTAATTAACTTTCCTTCTAAGGATATTTTAATACTTCTCTCCTATCCCTCACATAATATCTCAATGCCTTGTAGACAAGGGATCATCTGTTCCAAAACAACTGCTTCCTTGCTCATGCATCCAGATAAGAGTAATCTCTCAGATGTGACAAGCATCGGGGCAATAGAACTAGACATAAAAACAAGAGAGGACATTTGGAACCTCATCACAGAACAAATTAAAAATACTGTCTGGGATTGAAATCTTGCCATATTTCATAACCCTCATACATGTGAGCACTACAGAATTGCAGGGCAATCATATTTTTTATGTTTGGGGAGAGTGTAGATGGTTATTAAAGTGCTTTGAGACGTTTTTTAAAGATTATTTTGATTTCAAATAATGAAATTTCTTGTCTCAGTGGCATTTGGCCATCCTGCTTCTCACCCATGTTTAAGAATAAACATTTTGAGCTATGACTTCCTCATTTTAGGAGAATTAATTGTGAAAAGTGTCTTCATTAGTATTCTGAGCTTGCACTCTTTCTTCATCTACCTGCTTTTCCTGCAATTCTTCCACTTGAAGAAAAGTGGAAAATAACCATCATACAATCAGAAATTGTATCAGGAATCTTCCCAGCAGCCCTAAAGAGATCACCATATCAAAGGCATGTCTGAAAAAGAATTAATGCAAATTTTGTGTTTGATAACATAGGAAATTTACTCTGTGGAAAAGACAGGGACAGAGATTCCATCGCAAAGACAAATTGTTGAAAGAGTTATAGAGAATTATTAACCTCTATCATTATATACTTGATTCATTAAAATCTCAGATCTCAGATATGGACTACTGTAAAGAGATTTACACAGAAACATAATCTGGGGAGGGGAAGGGAAACACAGTATATTTCCTCTGGTGTTGGAAATCTTGCAGCAGTTTCAGATAAGTGACAGAAAAGATTATTGTAAATCTAAGTAATCTGCTGAAATTCATATATAGCTTTAGAGAAAGAGAAACACTTCTCATAAACCTTCTAAAACATCATAGATGTAGTCAAACTCAGTGAGTGGGGAGAAGGGGTTAAAAAGCCAAAATAAGAATGAAATTGTTAGTAATCATTCAGATAGGAAATAAGCACTATGACATAAATACAATGGTGGTTTGAAGTGACTTCAGCAAGACTAGGAAAAAATTTAAACACTCAGTGCTTGGAAAATCAGGGCAAAATTAAGGCTCTGTTTAAACTTTCTGCCATTAGAAATTGAAGAGTATTTACTGAATACTACCACAGACAATCTTCCTATATTCTCTTTCCTGCTTCCAAAAAGTAAAAGACAGGCCTCTATGGCAGCTCAGATTACTTCAGACATAAACAGCCTAGAAGTTCTCTTCATTCACTCACAGGGATGACCTTCAAAAAAATCTTTAATTTTTAAAAAATAAAGTAAAAACATTCCTACTTTAGATCATATGGAAATTCAGACCTTTGAGACTCTGCTATAAATTGAGAAGAAATGATTACCTAACTAGAGGTTCATGCTTCTGAAACATTACCTTCTCCAGTGAAACCCAAGCTTTCACAGTGAAGAAAGCTTTCACAGTGAGATATATATAAAACTTGATGTCAATAGCTACTCTGTGGTGCCATTACTGTAGGATTTGGACCATAGAACCAAATCAACTCCATGTACTCTACAATAGCCTAAACTACCTAGGGTAGCCAAATTAAAATTATGTTGAGAATTATAGGAATCAGTAGCAGGAAAACCCAACTATAACCCTTGATATACTCCAGACTCCATGGAGGTTCTGCTTTTCATTTTCTAGAACACCTAATAGTGAAAAAAACCCCCAAAACCACTTCAAAGAGACACAGACTAGGTAAGGGTCAACTGAATTCAGGGAGATCAGGAAAACTTCTCATGAAGAATTTGACATTATGGGACAGTTTCTGTCAGTTCTTAAAAATGAAGGGAGCACAATTTAAACATTTTGGAAAAATTTAAACAGCTTTTATAAACCTAAATTATTCCTTTCTTTTGTGCTAAAAATTTCTAAAAAAGGTATTTTTTGATTGAAATAGCATTTTAATATATTAAAAAAATTAGTATTCTCATCTAAAAATCTACAGACTGCTATGATTTTTTTCAGTGGCTTCAGGTGTCTGAATCCATAAGTAAATTTCCAGATATTGTCAGTTTTGTACAATTTTTAACTTTGAATTTATTCACATGGTACATTTTTGAATTTGCAGGAGGTCAAAAGATAAGCATCTTTACCATGTACTTTTATATGTCATGAATTTTGGGGTTTTTTTTATCATAAGCCATAATCTAAATTTCAGTAGTCTGTTGAGGCAGTTCAGGCTAAGGAAAGATCAAAAGATAAAGACTGCTGTTAGTTACTGCAATATCTGGGATTGTAAGATTTTTTTTTAAGGGTACCTAATTTATTGATGTCATGAAATCACTAAATTAAGTATTATAAAATTGTTTATATAAGCTATATAATATATATATATATATTATAATATATATATATATTATAATATATATAATATATATATTCCCATTATTTCCATTTAGAAAGAAAAGATCATCAGCAGAGGGTTTGATTTTAAAATATGTAGTATTTAAAAAAGAAAATACTTCTGTAAAAAGCAAACCAGAGGTTTGTTTCTCCACACTATTGAAAGTATTTCAAAGTCATGAAAAAATTCAAGAAAATGTATTAAAGCTGTTATACAGGAAAAAGTGTACAAATGTGTCCAAACTGTCTGGCACTGATAGCTTCTTGATGTTTTTTTCACACTATTTAGTAGAGATAGGTATGCTAAAATGTTATAGAGCTGAGCAATTACAATAAACAATTTAGTTGTTTCAGATTTTATTTTGGTCCTAAGAGTCACAGGAAGCTGCTGCTATTACTCTATGTATTTATTCTGGTCCTTTCCAGAGAAAACCTATTTCACTGTTAAGGCAGAAAGGTGAACTTCATACCCCGAGTCGCTAAGGAGGAAATCAGCATATTATGGTAAAATGTTAGGGGATGTTGTGAACAGCCAGGATTTAAACATCAGCTGATGGGAAGTACCCATGGCCAGCTGCCCCTACTATGACTCTGAGGTACAGAGAGGCAACACGAATTGAATTGATCCATCCACCCCAGCTGATGTTTCCAGCCTACCATGTCACATAAACATCCTCATGTAGAGTCATCACCATCAAGAAAAGAATAATTATCTCTCTAGCTGTTTTGATAAAACTTGAAGCTGAGTGTGACCATTTGCAGAAAGGGGAAAGAGGGATAAATATTTAATGGCATCGTTGGTGTCTTCTTTTCCCTTCTCCATTGAAAACAGCAAACAGAAAAACAAACAAAACTCCAACTAGAGTAGCTTAGCATCAAAGCTAAGCTTAGCATCAAATCAAACCCATTTGATCCCCAGAAGTGACCAGTAACCATTTCCATATTCCTGCCAACAACATCTTCTGTCCAAAAATGCTGGCTCACCTGAACTAGGGATGCAGAGCAAAGTTAGACAAAAAGGTTATGTGGAAAGTCATAAGAATAGAGTTTGTACAAAATGTTTAAGAATGGGAAAAGAAAAAAAAAAAACAAAAAAACCCCCAAACAAACAAACAAATAAACAAACAAACATAAAGACCACCAGAGTCAAACAGTGCAGCACTGAAGTAACAGAAACAGGAAAAAAAAATTAGGTAAGTAGTTGTGACTTGGACAGCATACCTGGAATGTAAAATTGTTTTAGACAGTTATAGCATTTTATTTTAAAAAATTATTCTTGTAAGTGCTGAGATATTTTTAGCAAAATGTCTTCATGTTCATTGTATGGGACAAAGGAATTGGTATGTTACTTTCTGCTGTATCTGCTGATTGAAATTTGGATGTACTTTACTAATGTGCTAGATATTGTGTGTAAGAGGCATATACTAATGCATCTTACATACTATTACATCATTACTACTCTCATGCCAACAATTTCTGCATGGGAAAAATGCAGATGTCTAGTCTGAGTCTTTCTTCTTGAGTTTCAGCTTATATCAGCACAAAAATAAAAAAGGGAAAAAAAAAAAAGGAGAAAGTGCTAATTATTTCTTGAGAGTTAATGACATTTTGTTGTCTAATAGCCCTAGTCTCAGACATTCAGTTCCTCCCTCCCAGTCATTAATACTCAGCAGGGTCCAGTATTTTTTCTGATCAAGTAAGCGAAACACGTCATTTTCTATTAACTTGTGTGATTTTATATCTGTAATTGATGTGTTCCCGGGTGTTAGCTTATTTCACCTTTTGGCAACTGTTACTCCAAGTGTCTCATCCATTCTGCAGTACTGATGTCTGCTTTCAGTAGCCAATATTTCTGAAATTAATCAGTACTCTACACTTTTTAAAAATTGCTGGTAATATTGCCAGTGGCTTATCATGAATAATCATCCCCTCTGACATGACAAACTAGCTCTAACAGGAAAGCTATTACTTTGAAATAAATTGTACTGCATTGAAATATCCCCAGTAGTAAAGAATCTCAATAGAGTATTAAAGCTTGTTCAATTGAAAACAATGAGGAGAGAGACCTTTGTGTCTTTCTCGGGTCATATTCTTTTTATTAAATACCAGATAATAGCGGTGTCTTACCTAACAAAACTTTCAGGAGGGAAGCACTTTTTTTTTAACTTTGATTTATATTTTGTCATTAAAAAACCAAGTGTTGGATCCTCTTAGTATAAATATTAGGGGCCTCACCTCTTTTTTATGATGATTTCTTTCCCTAAACCAAAGACATGTTATTGTTAGTTACTGATTCTCTACTTCTTTATAGCAAAGGTAAATGTCTGATTATAAGAGAGAAAATATGAATACAGAGACAACATTTTTAATGTAAAACATTTTTAAAATATTTTATTTCTATATATGTGTTTGTGTGTGAGAAAGGAAGGCAGGAAGACAGGAAGGCAGGTAGGCAGGCAGAAAAAAAGAAAAAGAAAGAAAGAACATGCCTATAACACTTCTCTAGGAAATTAAATATTCTTTTTAATAGCCCACAATGATACTTGTGATGCGGAAATGCTCAGTCTCACCCTGCATATGGTAGAGGAAGAGAATTTAGATTGAGTTTTGTTAAAAAAAATACCAGAGGAGTGGGGCATGGTAAAAGACTGCATGAAAGTGAAAAAAGCTTTGATTGTATCAAAGTACCTGCCTCAGAGAAGGTGTGCCGACCTTGGGGGCACTTTCTTCAGGATTACTTGGTGCAGTAGGAAGCAGAATTGAATGGAATGTTTGGGTATAACTATTTATCTCTTTTGTTGTTTTTTTTTTTTTTCCTTCCATATAATAAAATTTTGTTAAATCAATTCATCTTTGAATGTATATCCAAATATATTTTTATTAGGCTTTCTTAGTGCCAACGTGAACTTCTGGTCTAACTAAGAGTGACATCCCACGTAATAACTAGCTGTTCACAGTAATTACTGGGGTATACTAAACTCAATTTCAAGTCCTCGATCTCTGTGTTCTCCCAATTTATGTGTCCCACAGAGTATTTGACACAGGTTAATTGCAAGTCAGCTTCACACTCATGTCTTCTAGAGTGTTTTAGTTTTCATTAAATTTGTTGCTTAGGATCAAATCCAAATTGGCAAATTGTGTTTCTGTAAAAGCAGATTTATTTTTCAGCCTGAATGTCCAGTAACTTTTCTGTCAGTGTATCCAGAGTCCTCTAGCTACTGAATGCAGTCCAGGGGTTTAAGTCATCTTTATGCTCCAGTACTGACATTTTATTCTTCTCTCATCTGCTTACAAATGAGATATAAAGAGCACAGTTTGATTAAATGTGGGTGTTTACAATGGCAAAACAGCAAGGCTCCTGTTTTTATCAGTCAAGTTCTGGACAATAGATTCAATGATGCTTAGTCCTGCATATCACACTGCAATTAAATAAACTGACCCCATTCTGTTTGCTATAACGGACGTTTAAATATCTAGATCAACTTAGACACTTATTCCAAGGTGCCTAAGATCAAGGGAAAGAATCCTGCCAAAGATACATGTACAGTTTAGTCATTTACAATTAATATGTTACTGCTTTTTTTCTCCTCAAGCAAGACAAGGACAGTAGTAAATTTATGGAAAAGTGGACGGTTGCTTATAGACCTTAGTATTTACTTGTAATTTTACCTGTAAGGTTCATAGTGTTTGGGTTTGTTTTTTTTTCAGGGCAGTTGCCTGTGCAGTGCATACTCAGTGTCTGGTCTGCACTTCCTGCACTCACATTACAACACAGAGCTGCCATGGTTGGTGCTGTCACTGCAGTATGTGCAGAAGAATGCAGCATGGCCAGCACAGCAAGGCAAAATCTGTCAGCATGTTCTGACAGTAATAACTGAAGCCATCCATCTAGGTAATGACAGGACCATCAAGCTGGTTTGTTTCACTCTATGTCACAATTTCTCACCCAGATCCACGAAGTGCAGAAGGTAAGTGTGCTGCTCTCTGCCTCTGTCAAATCCTAAATCAGATCTTTCTATGTGCAAGGTGGAGTTGATGGAGGCATGGCAGCAAAGACAACAGTGAGTGATAGCAATGCAGCTTAACTAGCTCTCCAAGAGAAACTGAAAATTGCATTAGCTTTGTATGTGCTGCAAATGAATGCTCCACGCTCTTCTTCAAGAGTGGCCCAGCTCACCTGACACCAGTGACCAACAGCAACAGTTTTATGGGAACAATCTGAAACATTTAAACAAGTGCTAGAGAGAAAGAACAGTACTCACAGAAAAACATCCCAGCAGTAACCCTCTGGCTCCTTCCTTCCCACACTTTTGTTACGAAACTTCTGTATTTGTGCAAAATGTGATGTAATAATGAATTTTAATTAGTCCTTAGAGTGCCAGTAGAAATTTCTTTAGGAGTAAGGGGTGGTATATTCTTTCTTCTTTTATTTGCTCCTCTATAATTAGGAATATGTGATTATGCTATCAGTGCAATAAAGCAAAAACTAAATCCACATCCAGTATGAATAATTTACCTAGTCTGCATGGAAATTATGGAATTTTCAAACAAAACATAATTGTATTTTTATGTTTCTCTTAATTACTTTGTTGTAATTTGAGGGATGTGATTAGAGTATTAACACACTGTAGTAAGCTGGAGTCAAAGCACAGTGAACCCAACAACTTCTAAAAAATAGCACTTACTTCTAAGGTGTAAAGGATGTATTGATTTTGTTGAATTATGGTGGCAAACTGCGTATGATTGATGCTGCAGAGATGGGAATACAACTCCTGTTCAGTGCATTCAAGAATCCAGATTTCTCAGCTATTAAAAAAATTGTGTCCTACTGAGACAGTGTTATCATTAATACTGAAAAGGCTTTTTGAATATGTAATATGAACTGCTATATCAAGGCTAAACACTGATTTGATTAAATTAATTAATTAACTCTTAGAGCTCAACAGAAAGCTGAGAGAGTCTCCATTTAAAGAACAGATATTTCCATGCAAATATACTGGAATTTTTTCAAAGCTTAGAAGTTCATTAAACCTCTTTGAAAGTTCATAATATTTGCAGTAAGAAACTTCAGAGAGGACTTCTCAATATTTCAAAAACAAAACAAATCACTACTCCAAGCTGTTACCTTTGAAAAGAATAATGCTAGAGTGCATTGCATCTGTCTTTGTCTGATAAATGTTATAAGAACAAAAGGAGGGAACAGAATCAATTTAAATTGTGATTTAATTTTTTATGTGCCACTGGACTTAACATATTAGCCACAAAATGAAACTAAACCATTAGCTTTAATTTGAAATAGATTACCAAAAATGTGTATACCAAATATTCAGAAATGCTGAGATTAAGGCTGTTCCTGATAAGAATAGGACTATTTATTTACCTGAAAATGTCAATATATATTTTAGATTCCATTTAGAAAGCATGGCACATGATGCCTAGATCCTTCTTATACTTTATGATTCTGTTCATGAAACAACCTCACAAAAATTCTTCACTTGTGCTTGAAACCCCTGATATTCCAGTGGGAATTTTAAAACAAAGAACTCCAACCCTATCCATCTAATAAAACATACAGTTTAACAACACAAAGGTATATTTCAAAATTGTATTCTACATGGAGAAAATCTGAAGATTTAACTTACTTTCTTTCTTCGTACTTTATCAACACCACAGAAGAATCTGTTTTTACTCTTATTACCAATGCTTTGTCAAAAATTTATTAATACAATTTATTAATAATTGTGGGTAACACCTTCCTAAATGGTCCTGTTCAGGAAAACAATTACACAAACTCTCGACATGAGATATTCTAGTCTGTTTTGCCTCTAGATTTGAGTAACATTTTCCTTGTGTAAATCTGTAATCCTAAATGTTCATAGGGTTAATGACCCCATGCAGACTAATAAACAGCAAGAATAATTGAAATAATCCATATAAAATTGTTCATGCTTCTATGAAATTCTGAATTGATTTTTTTCATGTGAGAAGGAATAAATCAAAACAACTTGTTTCTTGCAATTCACAACGAATTAAATATTCCGTTTTTATAGAGACAAGACATAGATTTGATTTTAATTTAAAATCCATAAATATTGAGAGCTCTAAGCCATGCTTTGGAAAATTTACCAGGAAATTCCAGCCGGCTTAACTCATTTCATTCTAAGTTTTAAGCCCTGTACAAAATACATCTCAATTTTTGAAATAACATAACACCCAATTTGTTCCATCCATGAAATTAATTTCTTTAATGACCACTTAAGTACAAATAATCTCTTCCAGTTACCTTAATATACTCTGAACAATACAGGAAAAAATATATTTATTATGGACAGTTTATATATCTCCTTATATTTTAAAATTATTTAATTTAGGACAACAAATACTGAAATTCCCATATAAGGAAAAATTGTAAAGATTTCTATTTTTGTATCATTGTATGATGGACAATATTTTAACATCTTGGTAACATTGTATTTTTATATTTACTACTTTATTTGGTTCCATCATGTATTTGTTGCAATCAACTACTCAATTTTTGTGACAATTTTTAAATACTACTTCTCTAATCTTCATATTACAGGGGAAAGAAAGAAAAATAAAAAATGTAGAGATAAGCAGTTTTAGGAATGTGATAAAAAACATAAATAACTGTCAACAGCAATCCTTTTAAAACATATAATTAGAGAAAACATCTTCTAATCCGCCTTTTAAACTTCATTTTATGGGAATTTATTGCCTACTTAAGCTAGTAACCTTTCTGTGGCTTGCATTACCTGCTACAGGGGAAGATGACATTGAGATAATGTCGAGAAACATACTGGAATATTCTGTCTGGCTGAGTTACAAGATTTCCAAAATGCCTAAGGAACAATGCAGAAGCATTAGCTACAGTTACCCTTCTCATCAGTCCTTGGATGTCAGAAAAAATTGTCTCAACAACAGGTAAATATAATCGTATCCCTGAGAGTTTTACACTTCAATGACTGACCCAGAATCAGGAAGATTATTACAGCTAATGAGCTCAAGAGAGATGAAAGAACTCTTAAAGATTTACACTGAGCTATTACTGGGTTCACAAATTATGACATTCCTGGTCACTTTTCTCTTTCATTTTCTCTAACTTAATGTTCGTTGGGATTCTATGTGGCAAAACATTTATATAAAAAAGTTAAGATGAAGAGTTCATAGACCATTATCATTAATTCATAAAGATCAGACCTAAATGATAACACTGTGACATAGCAACATTGACTTTGAACTAAGATAGCTATTACTACCTTGCCTTAGGGAAAAAAAAAACCCTCAGAGAAGAAAAGACACTACAGCTATACACAATGATATCTATAAAGTTCATTGCCCTTCAAACAGCTGTAAATGACTCATTAGAAAGAAAAATTCTGCAAGAAAAAGGAAGGGAAGTAATTCCTACCTGCAAAATCACAAAGCACTTCCAAACGAGATGTGCTATTCTTTTCTGCCACTATTACTTTTCCTCCTTTATTAAACTACAAAATTCATGGATTTTTATTATTATTATTGAAGCTAAAATATATTTAGAAGAAGACAGCAGAACTGCATCAGTCTTACACAGTCTGGCTGTAGAGACTTGATTAGCAAGTAGAACATTTACATTAGATTTGGAAGACTTCTGCATAAAAAATGCTAACGGGTAACTTTCATGCCCCTCACTCCATTCTTCAGGAAAAGAAAATAAAAACCATATGTTATTCAGATTATTTCTTTTGCAGTAAGGTTGGTATAAATCTTCCGACAATTTTTTCCCCAAATGACATTCAAAAGACATTTAAGATGCAATGAATTAGACAGCACTATAATTTTTTTACAAGAATACTAAGGAAAACTGGAAGCTAATGGGCCATTAATACACTGAGTTTTGGAAAACTGATGAAAACATTAAAGAAAGTCATCACATTCAGAAGAACACAATCCAGACAGGGAAAAAAAAATATGCTTGAAGATGGCAGTCTTCAAAAAAGTGTCACAGAGGAGAAAGAACAGGTATGACTTATCTGAATGCTTGAAAAGCTTAGGATAAAGTCCTTCACAAAAGCCTTGCAAGACCATAAATTAATTGGCATAATGATAAAGATAATACATTGATACATATGGTAGTAAGGAGGTGAATAGAAGTATGTGCTTGAGCATGTTTACCATAGTGGGATCTAGAATCAGAGAATAATTTAGGTTGGAAAAGACCTGTAAGATCATTGAGTCCAAACCAGCATTGCCAAGTCCACCACTAAACCTTGTCTTAAACACCTCATCTGCCACCACATCTAGATATCTTTCATATATCTCCCAGGATGTTGATTACAAAAATTCTCTGAGCAGCCTCTTCTAATTCTTGACAACCTTTTTGGGGAAAAACTTTTTCCCTTATATTCCATCTAAACCTCCCCTGACATAAATCAAGCCCATTTTGTATTTGCCTATTAACAGTTACTTGGGAAAAGAAATGGACTCCCACCTCACTACATCCTCCTTTCAAGTAGTTATAAGAGTCATGAGATCACCGCTGAGCCTCATTTTCTCTTCCTCCTTTTCTGGGAGACTAAACACTCCCAGCCCCCTTAGCAGCCCTATTCCCCTTCTTTGGACACACTCCATATTATTCTTCTCGTGAGGGGTCCAAAATTGAACACAGGATTGGAGGTGCAGCCTCACCAGTACTAAGTACAGCAGCATCATCACTGTCTTAGTATCAATGGCCACAACTATTGCTGATACAAGCCAGGACATTTTTGGCCACCTGGGTACACGCTGGATCATGTTGAGTCCCATTTCTTTACTGCTGGACAGCTTTCAAGACGCTCTGTCCCAAACCTGTAGCACTGCACGGGTTTGTTACGACCCAAGTGCAGGATATGACACTTGGCCATGATGAATGTGATACAATTGGCATTGACCAGCTCGTACTGGTCCCTTACAGAGTCTTCCTACTCTCTATAACATCAACACTCCCACTCAACTTGGTGTCATCTTCAAGACTGACTGGAAGGTCACTCAATCCACTTGACCAAATAATTAGGATATTAAACAGAACTGGCCCCAGTACTGGGCCATGGGGACCAACACTTACAACTGGTTGTCAGATAGATTTAACTCCATTCACCACCACCCTCTGGGCATACACACAGAGACAGTTGTTGAGAGAGCACCCATTCAAGTCATGGACAAACAGTTTCTCCAGAAGAATGATGTGGAACACTGTTGTCAAATGCTTTTGACTTAAGTTCAGGTAGATACATCCACAGCCTTTTCCTCATTCACAAAGCATGTCATCCTGTCACAGTAGGAAATCAGGTTTGTGAAGCAGGACCTGCCTTTCATAAACCCCCACTGACAGCCTCATCCCCTGACTTGTTGTGTCATGATGATGAACATGACTTGCTGCAGGACATTCCCTGTCTCAGAGGTCAGCCTGACAGGCCGATACTTCTCTGAATCCTCCTTTTGACCCTTCTTGTAGATGGATTTCATATTTTCTGTGGTGTAGCATGTCACTGATCACTTCCTCTTGGATTACAGGGGCTTCATTCTGCTTCCCATCCCTGTCTTCCAGCTCCGGAGTCTGAGAACCAGAGAAGAGCTGGTCCTACTGTTAAAAACTGAGGCAAAGAAATTATTAACAACCTCTGTCTTTTCCTCCTCTTTTGTCACTAGGATTTTCTCCAGATCCAAAAAAGGATTAAGGTTCTCCTTAGCCCTCCTTTTTTGCCAGTGTGTTTTTTCAGAGACATATTTGTTGTCTTTTACAACAGTAGCCAGGTTAAGTTTTAGTTGGGCTTTGGCCATTCTAATTTTCTCCCTGCATAAACTCATAACATCCTTGTAGCCCCCCTGACTTGTTTGGCCCTTCTTCCAAAAGTTTGGCCCTTCTTCCTGAGTTCTAAACAAAGCTCTTTGTTCATTTAGAATGGTCTTCCCCCTGGCTTGTCTTTCAGTGAGTGGTGATGGACTGCTCCTGTAATAAGGATTTCCTTATTGAAGAAGGTCAAATCTTCCTGGACTCTTTGCCCTTCAGGACTACCTCCCAAGGGATTCTCTCCATCAGTCTCCTAAACAGGCAGGAGTCTGCCTTTCTGGGGGTCCAAGGTAGCAGTTCTATCGGCCCCACTCCTTATTTCTCTGGGAACAGAAAACTAATTTCATGATCACTATGTCCGAGTTGGTCTGCAACCATCACACCTCCCACAAATTCTTCATTCTCAACTGGGTTCCTTCCCCAGCTGTCTCACTCACCAGCTGTGTCAGGAAGTTATCTTCCACAGATACAAGGAATTTCCTAGGCTGCTTCATCTCTGCTGTATTTTATTTCCAGCAGTCTTCTGGAAAATGGAAGTCCCCCACAAGAGCTACTAACCATTATAGTTCTCCCAACTGCTTATAGAATATTTCATCCATCCCTTCATCCTGATCTGTGATCTGTAACAGCCTCCCACCATGATGCCTGCTTTGCTGGTGTTCTCCTGAGTCTTACCTAGGAGCCCTCAGACCTGGTACCAGCAAAATCAAACCCTAGAAAACTGAAGCTCTTCTTAATATACATGACTACAGCACTGCCTCTCTTTCCTGACCTATCTCTTCTTAGGAGTTTATATTATCTATGAATTCCATTATTCTAATTTTTTAATGAATACAGATACCTTCAAAAGTTGGTGTACATAATGCCTACTTGTATCAGTCTGTAAGTTGTATGGAGTGTGAATAGAGAAGACAAAGAATGCTGTACTGCAGCTCTTTTTTCTTTAAATGGATACTGATTTTTGAAAAGGGCAAAGGAAGAGAGATCAGAATTTTACAGCAATTAAATAATTTGAGAGATGGAAGATGGAAAAAATCAGAGGGAAATTTGTGAGGACCACAAAAATGTATTTGAGAAAATGAAAGTGGATGAAAAGGAATATGTCTTGATTTGATTTAACACAGTTCTGAATGAAAATTAACTTATTTAGCTGGACATCATTTTATTTATCTGAATAAAATCTTAATTATACTGAAACAATGATCAAAAGTACTTTTTTTAGATTAAAAATTTGCATGTGAACACACAAAATTAATTTAATACTTTTATTTTGAATTATTGCACCTGCAAATTCTTCCCCTGAAGTACTAAATCACACCCTCTTCTGATACATATTGGAATAAATCCAGTGAAGCTCAAAAAGTTACACTGATATAAGGTAGCTGGTAACTGATCAACTACATCCATTTCTCTTCAGAAATTTTACAGGAATGATGAGACAAAAAAAACATGTGCAGAGACACTGTGAGAATGAATGAAAGGAGACAATTTAAGAGATAAATAAGAATGGAGTATATAAAATGATGGAGTGATTAAATGATAGGTCAGGCAGTTCAGATAAGATACTCTGAAATTATTATTTTGCCTAATTCTTGAATATTAAAAGAAGATAATTATACAGTGTAAAGTTCTGTTTAACGACTGTTCTGTAAAAGTTTTTTGATCAAGAAAAAACTTAGCACATGAATTTAGTAAAAATGCAATATAAGTTACCTCAATGGAAAGAAAATAGTTCCTACAATTACATTACATAGGCATACAAGCAGTCATGGTCCAGATGTTAATACCTGTCACTACATTGTGTGATTATGAAATTACAGCCACTGAATTTTCTGGTATATTTCCTCTAGCTATATAATTTCTAAGATAATAAAAAGATAACAAAGCCCTTTCTTCAGAAATCTCTTCCTTTACTGAACCTAGAGCATCCTACAAAAACCTTTTGGATAACTACTAACTAAAGCTGCAGTCAGACTGGCAGATGTAGCTCCCTCACAAAGCACTCTAGAGTAAACCTTCCTATGAATTATTCTTTCCTTTCCTAACTACACAATGGTAATGAGCGTAAAATTTTACAGTCCAAATAATAAATGAAACACACCTATTGTGACTACATCAAAGTCTCTGAATTGCTGTATATTGTTAATCAATTCAATGAAAGATAATGGAATACCAATTTATATATATTTGTCCTATATTTCCTCTCTATATTAATGTGATATAACACCATTGTACCAGATTACAGACTCACTTTGATGGCTGCCATTGTCATTTTAAGATCTGCATACCTACTTCTTTCAGATTTTCTTTTCTTAGTAAATATTCTGCTATATTCTTTTTAGATGACTTTATTTTATATACAAAGAGCTGCCTTCTCTTTTCCTTACTATTGCATACAATCCTCCCTACCAAACAGCAGAGGTTCTCACTGATGGCCTTTAAAACATCTAAGAAATAAAGAAGTGAGGAAAAACTGCTTGTATGGGCTGAAATAACAAGAAAACTTGTATCTCTAACTTCATCCAGATTCTCATAAACATGGGAGAAAATAAAATGTTTTAACTACTTTATCCCTTTCTAGAAAATCTTGAAGAATTCTAAAAAATTTTTTTTTTTTTCAAAAACACTCATCTTGAAATGTGGGTAAGGTTTGACTTTTTCCATATGAATAACTTCTAACTGATTTGTGAATCTGCTGTCAGCATTGCCTTTTTATAACTCCTCTGGTTTCAAAGAGAGAGAAAAAAAATCCAATTGCATTGTAAATCCTGCAAAATAGGAACATTTGTTTTGGTTTTTCTCCCAGTAATGATTCCACCAATGAACTATGACAAAGACATGAACTCATATCTTCCTACATGAAAACAATAGATCATAATTTTTATTAATCATATTTTTTCCTTATGCTACTACTCTTTCAATTTAGTTTTACTTAAGAGAAGATGTAGCATTTTCATTCAAACCTGATTGTGCAAATCTTTTCAGAGAGCTGAGTGGTGATAAGCTTGACATTTTGCTAACATTGTTTTGTTATCATCATTAATTTAAAAAATATTTTTGAGGTAAAACATCTGAATTTTGGTTTTATGAATTCCTGTTCCCAATTATGGGAACAGGAAATGCAGTAAGTTATACAGAAAATGTCAGCAGAAAATTATTTACTAGTGACAAAAATATCTGATGTGATAAAAATCATATTGCAAAAATATTTCTGTTCAGTCTTACATACCAGATTTCTTCACAGAAGCATTCCTCCAGATAAAGTTAATATTAGTCAGATAAGGAAAGTTATACATTAACATGATTCTTTCTATCACAAATTTTAAGAATGAAAGGTAACTTTGTCCTTGTAAACTGACTATAAAGATGCAGACTTTATTTGTTTGGAAGGGATTTGTTGTTTTTGTGGAGTGTTATGGGGTTAATGCAATCAAGCAATTGTATGTTTTCTGATAAGTCCATAAGTTTAAAGAGATCCAGGAGCTATAAATCCAAATAGGAAAAAAAAAAAAAAAAAAAAGGAAAATGTCTATGTTTCTAATTTTTAAACACTTTCATTTGCCTCCCAAAAGATATAAAACACCACCCCTCAAACATAACCAATAAAACCCCACATCAGTATGATAATTTTTAAGCTTACTTTCAATTTAGAAGTAGAAGGTAGCCTTTGCAATTTTGAAGGATTTTTTAAATACAGTGACTATAACTGATGTTTCTTCATAAGAATTCAAACACATATCAAGATAGTGCAGCATCACAATTGTTTTTTTATGTAAAGTTGTGACCAACAAACTAGAGTCCCAGTCAGCTCTGCTTCACTGAAAGATTGCTTTGCAGTGGGGAGGGGAGGTATTGGTGGCAAGGGGTTGCTGGATCCTTGATGTCTGAGTTTCTTAGACTAGCTACTAGAGGGATTCACAGTGTGATTCATATTTTAATATACAAATTAATTTTTAAATTATACGTGGTACCAATAGAGAAACGAAAATTAAATTTTATGCATCATACTCTTTTACCCTGGTTCTATTTTAGTCTCTAGAAATTAGCTAAATCATAATTGCTGCTAGATGGCACATGGAAGATTTATCTTGAAACAACCAAGAGTACCAAAGGCTACGAATAGAGCACAATGAATATGATGTAAAATTAAAAAAAAAAAAAAATCCTTTCCAGAAAAAGTGCAGTATAACTGAAAGACAGAAAGACAGATTTTTACAAGGGACTAGATTGTTCGCACAACATTTACATAAACCAGCTCAAATATCGGGGATGTACAGAAAGCATACTTGACGCATTCCCATTTAGTAATAATATTATAGAAATAATATTTGGAAATGTAGGATATTTTGCATCACAGCCGCTTAGCATTTGAGTGCTTTTAATCATTTTCCGTGTAAAAGGCGAGGCGTGGCGGCTCCCGGCGAGGGACACGCTCCATCTGGCGGCCCCGGGGCGCGGCGCAGGGACAGAGCCGCGCTGCTGCCGCCCAAGGGCGCGCTCCCTGCGCCCGGCCAACACACACACACAGGCACACTGCCCCAGTCTGTAACTCCTCGCATCCACGGGCTCATGTATTAGCCAAATGATGCACATTTAGCCATTCACAACTGGAAAATCTGTAAGTGTTCCGAAAGTTAGAATATTATGGATGTCTGTGTTACAGAGTTGTCGGATTGTATAATCCTTTTCTGACCCAGAGATGGGGCAACTGAGAGGTGCTTAAAAATTTTTATTCCAATTTCAGTCTCATGTGAAGGGTGAGACAATACAGATGTTATAATTCACGCCATCACAATCAGAAGCCAACTATTTCCTTATTACAGTACCTTATAAGCATTTCTTGGCATATCAGCTTTTGTCACACGATGCCCTTAATGCCTTAAAGCCAATCATCTAAAATTACCTCTCGTGAGTCTCCCACTACAGTGCATCTTTCATAGTTCTATTTCTCTAAAATACCTAGTCTCATTTGCAAAGCCATCATTTAAAACTTGTTTCTAATACCATTTCTCTCTCAACAATGTCTGTCCTATTCCATGGCATTTCTAAGTCAGTATTTCTTATCTCAAAGTTTGCATACTATGTAAGTCTTCTGTCAGGCTTTAAAAATTCTCTACAAATCCATTTCCCACGCAGAATTATGGAAATGCCAAAAAAACTGAGTCAGTCACGTGGAAAAGTTAACAAGGTCTAAAATACCATAATTATTTTTAGTTCTCCTTCTGTCCAATTCCTATCACAGTATCTTTCCTGATCAGAATTTAATTTAATGAATGATTATGGCTGTAAAACTTCAATGACCCACACGGTGTAATACAAATTGTTTGGGAACAGATGTGTTCCTTATAGCCTTCTCCCAATAAGAGCCCTTATCTCATCCTTCTCTTTTATATCTCCTAAGAAAAATAATGTTATTGAAGGACCTCAAATCCAGCTCTGGGAATAAATAGATTTGGTAACACTAAAGAGCTGCATTAGTCAACCAAGAAAAAATCTGAATCATTACATCAAAGGTCAAAATATCTCCAGACAGAAGTTTCCATATCTAGATTCTACTTTTGAGTTCTAGGCAAGTGCAGGTGACAAACTCTAATGTCATGTGGCAAAGGACAAGAGGAGAGAGCACTTAAGAGGCAGGAAGCTGCTAAATACTAGAGAAGGATGTTGTTCCTGCACAGCAGCAAGCATCACTGTCTCTCTGTACTGGATTCTTGCCTTCATTTTACAGAAAGATTCTGAGAAAGATGACTGTGCAATTGCAACTAGAACCCTATAATGAGTTTGAATTTTAGTACTTTATAAAAGCAAACACATCAGTGTTTTTCTTCTGATTTTTCTTTAAAGACAGAGCGCCACTAATTTCATTCAAATATTTATTGAAAAATCGTCTATGAAAAGCACAGCTATCCTGTGTTACATACTACTTTCTCTAGTATATTTTTAAAACTGAAAACCAAACTTTATCTGGATATGCACATAGAGGTTTCAAAACTGCTCTGATACTATAGGTTCTCTAATTTGCAAGCTTAGATATGTTGAAATAATATAAACTAAGCTGTAATACTAATTTACTTATATACAACAAATGCTAGAAAATAATAAACAAGGATTGTATAAAAAGGGAGTTCAGTATGGATCCATAATTCTCCTTTTCCTAATCATATCAAGAGGTTCCACTGAAGTCATTGCAGGTTTGACTGTACATGGGCAAACTGCAAATACTTCAAGGCTTCTTGGGAACTATTCATATTTCTTACATATATTTGAAAAATAAATTTAAGAGAAAAATCAAAAGGAAAACAAAAGGTGAATTTTAGTCCTTCTTTCTACTTGAAATATTACTGACAGATGGAGGAAAAGTACTTTCACAATTAAAAATTGTGAATTTTTAAATTCACAATTAAAATTATGAATTTTAAATTCACAATTAAAAATTTGAAATAATAATTTTCACAATTATTCTAGTCATTAAATGCTACAAATTGTGTGTAGTTAGTTTTACAATACATACTACATGTATACTTAACTACACGCCAAGTACATCTGTCTGTGGGAATGTGCTTTTATAAAATTCTCAGCAATTGCAGAAGTGCAGAAAAAGTATAAGTACGAAAACAAGTTAAGAAAGGCAAGAATAAGGCAAGTGCTAGGAGTAGAAACAAGGATTAGAAGAGGAGAGCACAGAGTATAGGAGAAAATTTCTGTGACTGGAAGAACGTAGTAATGAGTAAATCACTGAGATTTCTTTAAGGTTTACTCTCAGTTCTTATTCCATCCCTTTTTGTACTATGCTGTGGTCTTAAATACATTTTCGTGACTCTGCATCCCATTTACAGAAATAGATTATTAAAAATAAATCTGTCCCTCAGGCTTAGATATTTAAATTGTTAGTTCCACAAAGCACAAACTAAGTATTTTTTCATGTCTTTCATTTCCTCCAGCATTGTTTGCGAAAAAGGTACTACTGCCAAATATTAAAGGTCACTGCTGCTAAATTATTTGATGCTTAAAAAATCCATGTCCATAAACATGTATCTTAATTTTTATGGATAAAGTTTTGGGGGCTCAAGTTTCATATTAAAAATTCAATAATCTTTAAGACTGATACTAAAAGATTAAGAAACCTTAACTTCTATTTAATGTGAGCCAAGGTGTGTTAGGTTCATTTGTTTTCTTTGGTTGGTTTGTTTATTGTTTGTTTGTTGGGGGTTTTTTTTGGTTTTTTGGTTTTTTTTGTTTTTTGGGGTTTTTTTTAATGTGGTAAGTCATATTGGCAATAATCAACAAAGATCAAATGTTCAGCTTTGTATTTAAAATAGTATAGCTAGTTATTCAATGTCATAGATGAATATGAACTCTATTTCACACTTTATATCAAGTGAAATTATTTAGTAATGTTAGTTTATTCAGTTAATTTCAGGAAAACTGAAAGTTCCAATGTTTTGTTTCTTTTCAAAATGGAAGCAGGTTGTGAAATCACAATATTTACTTCAAAATCATTTGTGAATAACACTTCTCTTAATTAGCTTTTTATGTATGCTATTTAATATAGTTCTTAAAAAATATATAACATCTTTATGTGGGCAAGAATGTTACTAATGTGTTACACTCCATCAATTTAGCAGTTAATGTAATGCATCCCAGGCTTTGTTTATCTGTGTAAGGATGCCTTGGAGTCCTTACACCTTGGGGAACTTGTAATACTTGGCACTGCTTTTGCTTTCAGGCATGGAAATTAATTTTCTTATCTTGGGATATGAGGACCCTAATTGTGTTTGCTCAGCAGTAGTTCACAACCTGTCATTTTCAGCCATGGAGACACCATTCCCACTTGGGCCAGCCTTTGGTTGACAGGGATTATAACAAATTGGCCACCTCTTGAATTGCATGCCATTCTTCTTAAGGAAAGATCAGGCACGAACATCCAGAGTTAGGTTGTTTTTGTTTTTTTTTTTTTTTTTTTTTTTTTTTTTATCTGATAGTAAAACAATCTGAAAAGATAGAAAAAAATAGAAAAAAGTCTGCATGTGAAATGTCAGAGACAATTTCACTATTGAAATGCAGTGCCTGTGCCTTGTGCCTCAGACAGAGCAACCTTTCTACAAGTACCAGCTCCCAAAACTGTAAACATGGCTTCACTGAAAAATATCCATGCTAGATTAGTTAATACAGTTTACAGGAGAGGAATTGAACCACATAGTCTTCAAATCCAAAAATAATTACAAAGTTTGGATTTTTAAGTCATCACATTTTTCACACTACTTAGCAGTCTGTAACATTTCATGAGTTCATACAAGTTCAAAAGCACTGTACTTCCAGCTTCCATTGGAACAGTAAGCCTTAGTACTCCTGAAAACTCAGCCTCTGGAACCTTGGATCAGGTACTGACAAAAACAACAATTGACTCCCTTTAAAGTTTGTTTTAAGTCCCTTATCATTAAGGACTCTGGATCACAAGAAATGTATGAGGATTTTAGGCACCTAAATCCAGACTTTTTGATCCTGAAAATCTCCACTCATCTTAACAAAGGAGGTGTCTACATTTCATTGACAAATTAATTTATCACTTCAAATTCTTTGGAGGCTTAAAAACACAATCTTATCCTATGATGATTTCCAATCTAAATAGTGTGCCAGTTTGTCCTAATTGTTTCTCTGTGGAGCCATACTTGTTTTCTGTTCATATCTGGGAGTAATTCGTCACAAAGCTTTGTTGCTTCATGTTGTTAAGGGGCTTTATAATCTTCTAAAGGGTCTGTTATAGATGTGTGAAATGTTACTGGGATTCACATGTTTTCTTTGTAAAGAAATTAAATTAACTTGGAAAGTCCCTCTTCTACTTTGTAAAACATTAAAATCCTGAAACTAAAATATTAGAAATATTAAGAATTCTAAGTGCTGCCTACCTAGTGACCAGTGTTACTTGTCCCAAATGAAGCCATTTAATTGTCATGTTAAAATGTCATTCTTTCCAACCCTTTCATTATTCTATGCATATCATGCATCTCTTACTGTTCTCACTACACAACAAAAGAGCCATTGATGCAGAAAAATACAAAAAACTATTATTGTTCTATAATTGTCAAAAATTAATTGTTGTGCCATTTTGCCAATGGACAGTAGAGTATGTTATTTTCCTTTCACATTTTTGTCCCATCTGCAGGTTTACTCTCTGAAAGTACAAGGAAGAATAAAAAGCTTTTTTGAAAAGTTGTGTTAATATTTCTGTTTAACTCTCCTTGTCTTGGTGGAACCTAAAAACGAATGTATGCTTATCCACTACAGTTTAAAAATAGTTCTTTCTTTTAAACACAAAAGGTTAAAAAGTGTAAAAGATCTGAGGTTGCAATCCCTGAAATACTTTCTCTGCTGTCCTGGGAGTCTGACAGTCAGCAGAGACGAGCTGCTTCCCATATCTGTTGCTATGCAACCTCTGTGGCATCCCATGAGCTCAAATGTCTCTGTCCTGTACTTCTGGACAAAATGAGGAGAGGAGCTGTCAGCTCTGGGGGTTTTATCAGTGTTTTCAGTCAAGAGAATTTGTGTAGAAAGATCTAGAAAACTGAAAGACAGAAAGAAACTTTAACCATGGGCAACACCGTTTAAAAAAATATATAGTAATTTATATGAATAGCCAAATAGCACTTTGTTCACTTGAATCCTTAATGGGGCTTTTAATGACTTGTAACCAAAACTGGACAGGGATTTTTTTTTTTTTTCCTGAACATCCTCTAAGATCTACATTTCCAACAGTATTCCCATTTGGAGAAAAAGAAGCCAAGCTGAAAATAAGAACCATAAGAGCAAGGAAATGATAGGAAAACAAAGCAATGGAAGATAGGAGCTTTAATTTGTTTCTCCTGCACCTTGATCTCCATTTCATTGACTGTTACATTTCTAATTAAAATAGAAATAAAGCACATATTTTCTACTTTAAAAAAAAGTGCTGAATTATGAGCTGAAGGGTTTTTTCTTTCTATTATGCCTGGAGAAGTCTACTTGCAGGTCTTTATTTCTGCTTCTTTCAGTGTTTTTTACATTCAATTTTACAAGAAGCTTAACTTTATAGTAATGAATGCAGTCTCTAAGCTACTTCAGTTCACTCGCATTCATAATGATAATATAACCTACTTGGAAACAAAATACTTCATGGGAAATTATATAGTTCCATCTAATTTTATCAAGAACTGTCAGCAAAGCTACTAACTCCATGTGTAGTTAAACTTGAATATTTTAGGGCAACAAAACCCAAATGATAATGGAGAAATCTAGGTTTAGGCCCATGCTATCCATAAAACTTACCAAAAAAATCCAAAATTAACTTCAGATGCATAACATTGGCAGTCAAGAAAAAATGTTACCTAGTTATAAGAGTATGATAGATTAAGCCTCAAATCTAGCAGTCTCTATAATCACTAATTGTATGATATTGGCTGTGATATCACACCTTGCTTTAGTTTTCTCCTCCATTAAAAAAGCTTTCATAATGAAATGATCCACTGAAAGACTGTGCTCTGAATGAGCCAAATCAGAAGCAGCTTAGGTTCATTAAAGTTTATAAGGTTTTTAAAATAAGGTCTGCATGCCTGCATTAACAGCAGCTGTGTTGTTAAAGGTGTAAAAGACAGACATGGATTTCACGTGGAAAATACCAAAGAATGTTGTTGGGGTTTTTTTTGGTTTGTGGGGTTTTTTGTTTTGTTTTGTCTTGGTGGTTTTTTTGTTTGTTTGTTTGGTTGGTTGGGGTTTTTTTGTGTTTGGGGGTGGGGTTTTTTGTTTTTTTTGTTTGTTGGTTTGGTTTGGTTGTTCTTTTTTTTTAACTAGAGAAAAAGAAGCCATTTTTAGAAGTTTGTCTACAAATTCAGTGTGAAATTCTGAGTGTTCCGAAACTGGAAACTTAAGTCATATATTCAGATCATTACCTACGTATTTGAAACAGTTTTATTTAGGTCTTATTTACATTTCCAAAACTTGATTATTTGAAATTGAGTTCTAGTACAATATTTCTCCAGCATTCCTATTAAATGAAATGACACAGAGAATGACCTGAGTTCTAGCTGTACTATGCTTACCTTTCTGTAGATTCTATATCTTTATGAAACCACAATTTGCTGTCTTTCATAGCAAATTAATGAAGTAACCTCACATCTGGATTAATTCACTATATTCTTTCTAATATATTCTAAATTATTTCCTTTTTGTGATGAATTACAGCATTTTAAAAGAGGTTTTCTAGGCATTGATTTCTTACATTTATTTTCCTCCCGCTTTGGTGTCACCTAGAAACTCCACAACTTTCTTCCCATCATAGATAAAGGCAGCAAATAAGACAGGTCCAAGACCCTGCCCTTGTTATCAGCCTCTGCAGTGTCTGACCCATTAACCACAGCCCAGAGTCCGGTCATGCAAACAGCTTTTATCCATCTGACTTCCCACTGATCAGATCGTAATGTTCAGTGTGGATGAGAGTACTGCAGGTTTTGCTAAAGTCAGTGTAAACGGCATTCATTGCTCTCTCCCCATCTGCATACCCAGTCATTCTATCCTAGAAAATCAGATCAGTCAGGAGTAATTTACCTTTGGTAATTATGTCTCAGATTCTCTGCTGAGCTACATATCATGTTTTACCTCTTTGAAATTAGCTTGGACTGACTTCTAGCAGTCCTGATCACCTCTTTTGATCTTTCCCTCAAAAGTCTCAGTTAATTTAAACCCAGAATTTGGTATATAGTTGCTAAATTCACATTAATGTAACAAAAAAATAATGATTATTTGAAGTTGCATCCCTTACTATCCAAATCTGCAATGAAGGCTGTGGCTATATAATCACATAAACATAAATATAAAGAGAATTTTCAAGAGCAAGAAAATACTTATTTCAGGCTTTTATATAAACACAAGAAATAAAGAAATTTATATAATTTCTACATTCTTCTTTTATAATTTATATTTCATATTTAAAGAAATAAATTAGGAACCAATAAATTGCAATTCCCCTTATATAGTGTAAATACTGTACAACAATACTTAATGTACTTAGTTACAAGGTAGAAATGAGTTTTTTTCTTAACAATCATGAGAGAAAGAAAAGGAACTCATTTAATAATATTATTATTTAGGAACTGATAGAGATATAGTGTTTTAAAGACAAAGTCAGCATTTGGGAGGAACTTTGTCCTACACAGATGAGATTTAGAATATCTACTATGATCTTGAAGTATACTGTACAGGTTTGAAAGTGTACAAGTTTAAATCATTGCCCACACATATATTTAGACATTCTATTCACAACAGGGTTGAATACTATTTTTATCATTGCACTTTGTTTTTCATCCACTGCTTTGACATTTTGTCCCATTTTGATAGTGCTTTGCTTCACGAGAAAATGTTTAAGTGAAATTTTGTTATCTCTCAGATCATCAAGCTGCAGAGGATGCAACTTCCTTTCTCCTTATGTGACTGATTTAAGCAACAACCAGGTACCTTCAAGTAAGGAAGATAAGAAGTTGACTAGCTCCTTTTTCTTGGCTAATTGAAGACTTGTGCATTAAGAAACAAGGTTAAAGAAGGAAAATAAAAAAAGTTTTAGAAAATGTATTTTGATTCCTATTTTAAGTCCACATTCTATAATCTCAGGAGCAGAAATACAATGTGCATAGAATAGATATGCCAGATTTATAATCTGATACATTCAAAAACATGTAAGAGAATCCATAACTTATCTCACTGTACAAGTGAAGTATTCATAATAAAATTACTATAATTTTAACTTGTTCTAAAGGAATTCCAGCAGTTCTGGTCAAAACCTGTTTACAAGACATACACAAGACATGGACAAGGCATTAAATGCCTTTGACCAGCTTACTTCTCCACTCTGATTTACAATAAAACAAAGCCTTGCTATGAACTAATTTATAAGCACACTTAAGTGTTTTGGATCCTCCAGAAAGACAAAGATGCAGGTTGCTTAACCAAAACATTTTCATATTCTAAAATCACCAAGCAAGTGATACCTGCCAGGCAGTAAAGTATTTGTTTTCCTTTTTTATTAAGGTCATTGCCTTAGTAAAAATGCTCACTTCTCTCATTAATTCACTGGATGAAATGGAGGAAGAGACAATGACAAGTTAGATTTCAATGTCTTTGTTACAAGTGGACACAGCTAAAGAGAACTTTTAATAACTCCATTTCTCATATCCCTACTTTTATTTTTAGTCAAGTTCTTGACATTAAGTTCAAGACATTTTTAGGAATAAAGACTGGAGTTCCAGAACAGCTAATTTTAAAAATATTTAATTGTGTGTGCAGTTCAAATGCTTATAAAAAGCAATCATAAAAGGGTAGTAAAAGTGCTTAATGCAAATAAAGTTTGTGAATTCTCGCCCTTATGCTTAATGGAACATTCAAGAGGACAATTAATACCATACTCCCAACCTGATTTTTCAGGACAACCATTTCCAAATTTCCTTTTATATGCATTCTTCACACCTTCACTTTCTTCCAAAGTTTTCACAGAGCTGCATCCATGTTTCAAAAGCTTAGAATGTCAGCATTTCAGCGGGCATGTTCAAAGGAATAAATTAAACTGCACGTGTCAATAATGTCAAATATTATTTATAACCCTATGTTTATACATATCTCATGTAACTGTAGGCAGTTAGGAGGTCAAAAAACTTTCTAAAGAACCAATAAATTGATTAATAAATAAATATTAAAAATTGTGGAATCAAAGAAATGCAAATTTTAGGAAGGCATTAGGAAAAAAATGAAATCTTTAAACAGATCACAAAAAAAAATATTAAAGCATATATTGAAATCTATGTATCTCCATCAAAAAAGTGTATGTTCTCACTTCTACATATTATTGTAACCTGATTCCTCAAACTAGAGTTTTCTTCTCTGCTGTCAAATTGGATTGTACAGGGCTACATATTTAAACATACTCTTCCTCTTTATTAAGATTAAACTTGCTGAATGGAAAACCTGCAGACTGAGGTAGATCAAATCCAGCTTTCATATAGTCCCCTATATTCTTCAATACATAAAATGGGATATGTACATATGTATACACAGGCACACGCATCCCTTACTCAAACTTTGAGGTGCAGTCATCCCTGAATTGCTACTAGAGTTCTCATTTAGAATACTCAGAACACAGAGTTGTTTGCATGAGAATACTTTCTCTGGTTGTTGGTTCTCATTATCTATCTTCATAGATGGAAGAAAAAATTTAAATTCAAAAAGAATTTTTGAAATGTGATCTACAAAGGACAGGAGTTTTATTTTGAGCCTTGGAAACACAGGCAATGACAGCACTGCTCTGCTTTCTACTTCACATGCAGGTTTCCTGTTCCTTCAGAATCCATTAAAAAATCTCATAAAAATGTAGCATGCAAAAAATCCATTTTCCTTCTTTCATCTGGAACCTGATCTTCAGGAATTTATTCAGAAATAATCCTGGATAATGGTGTCCTAAGAAACTGCTTGCTGTATCCTTCCTGTACATTGCCCAGCCACACAGCTTGGTCTCTCCTGCTCTGGTTTAGACAGGCTTCTAAGGCAGCTCTCATGGTCACTTTTGTGAAGTATTCAGAAGACATAGACTGTAACTTTATCTTTTCAGATAGATTCACACAGACTTTCACACCTGTTGCATCTAAATGATGCCTTAATTGCCACTTTGCAAACACCAACAACCTCATATGGAAGTCCTCCATTATCTGGAAGATTGCGGAAATAAAAAATTTTGAATAATTTGGAACTTCTGAATATCAAATAAGTCCTCAGAATAATTCAAAACAAGTACACGACTACCTGGGAGGACACAAAAGCACAGTATAATTATTAATAATTACCTAGGTATGTAGAACACTACTATTGTATAGTCCTCAGACAGGAATATTAGCAAACATTTCTGAAAGAACATAGAACCACATGGATGTACAGAAAGCATCCAATATGTGGCATCTGATACCACCCACTGATATAAGGTAATAATAGTTCTGATTCTCTCCTAATACTCCTCCTTTAATCACCTAAATGAATGTTATTCAATTTCTGAAACTGAATTATGATCAAGAATCTACACAAGAAAAGAAATAATAGCAATAAAAATGAAGGAAAAGTAGACACTTTGACTGAACTGAACTTAAGGAAATAAAAAGAAAGGAATTTTCTATGACCTTCGGTAAATGACTGAAACAAACCACCAAGACCTTTGTTGTCTCAGTGCAGGAATGAATGTCTATCAATGGATGTCTATCAGGAAGATGTGTTTCAGACTAACACCACATTGCCCTAACATGCAAAAATAATGAAATCATCTTATTCTAATCCTGTTATGCAAGAATAAAAACTATATAATTTAATTGTAACTTTGGCCTTCAAAACAGCCTAATTCAGACAGTGTCAAATTAAAATTCCTAAATGAAATTGTAGTACAGACACTGAAAATAGTAAGACAACATTTTTTCTTTTATATCATTTTTAAAAGTACATTTTTCACATAGAGACCTCAAAGAAATAATTTGAATGAGATTTGTAGCTATCAAAAATCTTAACAGTGTTCCAAATTTAAAAACATCTTATTAGGACTTCAAAAAAGAAAAAGAAACCAGAGAAAACTCACGTCCTCACTGCCAAATTCTGAAACATGCTGTGATATTTAAAGCTTCTGGTTCTTTAGAGAAAAAGAGACAAGAGTTCAGTAAACATATTTTACCATCTGCTTGGGATTCCATAAATTAAAGATGTCTGGGTATTTTTAACTGCATTCATACAGACTTGGGTATCTTTTCTCTGTTTTGCATCTGTCGTGTTTAGCTCCTTGGTATAAAACTAGCAGAGAGAGTCCAAAAAACACAGAACATGCTCTTACTTCTGGATTGTGATAGAGTGGAAAATGATACTCACACACAACCTGGTTTAAGATGCTAATATTTACTACAAGATGTTTACTATCTTTCTATTAAACCTTAAAATGCTTTTATTATCTGTTATCTACTTGTTGACAAATTTCAGAAACATCAGAAAGAAATATAAATATACAAAAAAAGAAGCAATGTCAAAAACATTTCCCTCAAAAAACAAGATGTCACTCACTATGTTATGGTTCTTAAAAAAATACACTATTATTTAGATAAAAGAATTAGATTTAAATTTTTAACAATTTAGAAATCTAGATTCTAAAAATTTAAATTTAAATTAGAGGGGTTTTATTATTTTTATACATAGAATAGTAATTTTTTATTTCTAATGCTTTCCTGAAAACTGGAATTTGGATAGTTTGACTACAGTTAGCTACAATTTTCAAAAATAAGCTAGTAAAAAACCCTGTGTATCTGGAAATTACTGGAATGTAGAAAGCTCCCATTATAGTTCTTAAACAGACCTCCAGTAGAGATAAATGAAAGTTTCTAATTTTTTCCATTTTTCTAGTTGAAGGTGATAACAGTCATTACTCTTTGGTTTCTATTTTATGCAATATGAAAAGAATTGCAATATAATGACTGCATTTTCTGCAGGGCAATCTTTCCATCGTAAGGTACTCCTGAAATACTTCTTTTTCTCAGCCTGATCTCTCCCAATCCTTGCAGAGATGCTGATGAAGTATAGGTAAGATGAGCAGAGAGTGAGGCGAACTGGATGGACCCAGAGGGGTGGTGATCAGTGGCATGAGCTGAACTAGAGTACAGTAACTAGTGACGCACCCCAGGGGTCAATTCTGAGCTTCAATTCAGGGGTCAATTCTCTTTAACATCTTCATTAATTATGTAGATGATTGTGTAGATTATACCCTCAGCATATTAACAGATGAAATGCTAGCTACAGTGGTACTTGTCATCTTCCTGTATAACTTAACAAAATCGTGAAGAGGACAGTGTAGGAAGAAATTGGAACATTGTGAATAGAATAAAGAACATAACACTAGGTATGTAGTATTTCCATAGGCATCACAATTCAAAACAGGACCAGGAAGATGTAGAAAATTTCTAACACATGCAGAGCTGTTGAATGAAACTGTGTCTCCATTACCTCTAGCAGGTCATGGCACCAAAGAACACAAAGGAAAAATCAGCACATCAGTTCACATACATTGACATCTTCTCACAAAGAAACACAGGAAAACATAGAGTTTTATTTTATGAGGGTGCTTGTACATCACAACCTTTTCTGAAAAACTGAAGGAAATTACCTAAGAAATTCTAAAAGCAGTAATATTAGACTCTCATCAGCTTCGGTACAGAAGAAAAAAATGGCTATCAACTATCCTTCCTAGGTTTATGAATCCTCTGCTACTAGTGATTTCATAACAACACATGGTTCAAAAGCAAACATTTTGCATAACAAGTTCCATTTATGAATACATAAATGTATTCATCCACTCAGGTGTGCATTGGGCAACAAAGTAAATTCCTTTAATGAGCCTTGTGTGGATTCCTTTACAACCATTTATGTTTTTACAGCAAGTATTTTCTCAGGAAGTAGTAATTTATGTTCATATCTCAGCATTTTTTATCATAAGAAAATAATACAATTTTTCTTACCACCGTGAATATAGCCTGGGGAATGCGTAATATTACACATATGTTATTTCATTTGGAAATCATACATGCGTTAAAAACTATAATTTTCCTCACATTGCTATGACATTCCTAAAACTGAAGCAGCGTAAAACTTAGACTGGCCTATATATGCATGATATATTGGTCAGTAAATTAAATTCTTAGAGAAGAGTATGAAACAAGGTAGCATGCAATAAAACATCCTTTGCATATCCCATAGTCAAATTCCTTGGAAATTTATGAACTTAAGACATGTTCCTTTATGCTTAATATTTCTCAAGGATTTTATTTCCCAATAATTTTTAGAGGGGAGAAGAGGACATCAAATTTAAACATAAGACAGGCATTCAGTAAAGATGTGATGTATATGAACTCACTGACTTTAATATTGTGAAAGGCAAGTTTTAAAAATATGTCAACAGAAAGTACCTGTGTAGGTTGGGAAAGTAAAAGCAAACCAAAACACATTTCTTAAGGAAAGTAGAAGAAAAAAATACATGATGTGTAATAGTAATTACTTTATATGTGTATATGTAATTACTTTATATTTTATCTGTAACTTTATGATCACCATAATCCCTTCCCCTAATAAGTGTGTTGGGTTTGCATGGCAAGGTTTTGGTGGAGGTTGGGGGCCTACAGGGCTGACTTTAGTGGGAAGCTGCTGGAAGCTCCCCCTGTGTCTGACAGAGCCAGAGGCAGCCAGCTCCAAGGACAGCCCCTCACTGGCCAGCCCAAGCCCATCACAGATGGTAATAATGACTCTGGAGCAGCATATTTAAGAAGGAGAAAAAAAAATATTGCACAGAAATGATTGCAGATAAAGAAGGATATATATGAGACAAACAGGGTCAGTGAGGAAGGAGGAGGAGGAGGTGATTCAGCCACCAGAGCTGAGATTCCCCTGCAGCCTGTGGTGAGACTGCTGTGTGCCTGCACCCTTGGAGGAAACAGGGCAGCAGAGATCCACCTGCAGCCCCTGGAGGAACCTACACTGCAGCAAGTGGGTGCACCCAAAAAAAGCTGTGACCCCGTGGGAAGCCCATGCTAGAGCAGGCTCCTGGCAGGGATCTGCAGAATCGTGAAGAGGAGCCCACACTGGAGCAGGAGTGCTGATAGGAATTATGACCCTGTGGGGGGCTGATGTTAAGGCAGCCTGTTCCTGAAAGACTGCACCCCACAGAGCAGTTCATGAAGAACTGCATACCATGGGAAGGACTAATTTTTGACAAGTTCATGAACCATCTCCTGTGGGAGGCACCTCAGGCTGGAGCAGGGGAAGGACTCTCCCTGAGGAGGAACAACCTGTGATGAACTGACTGTAACCCTCATCCCTCATCTGTCTGTGCTGCTGAGCGGGAGGAGGTAGAGCTGGAAACAGGGAGGGTTGGAAGAGAGGCGGTTTAAAGATTTGCCTTACTACTCATTATCCTGCTCTCATTTTCCTTGGTAGTAAATTCAACTAATTTCCCTAATTCAAGTCTGCTTTGCCTGTGATGGTAATCGTGAGTGACCTCTCCTGCCCTTATCTCAACCCACCAGCCGTCCATTGTACCTTTTTCACCCCTGTCCAGTTGCAAGAGGAGTGATAGAGTGGTTTTGGTGAGCACCTGGCATCCAGCCAGATTCAAGCCATCACAATAAGCAATTCCGTTTCTTGCTACTGCTGAATTGATAAGATTTCTTTTAATTATACCCATGATAAACTGAAACTATTTAAAAGTGCTAATTTGCTCCTATTTTGCTATCTTTATTCTGTTTTACTCTCTCTAATAGTCCAAATTATTTTGGATGAGAGCATTGCTTTGCATTGAAGACATCTGTTTCATTGAAACTAATTAGGAAGAAATACAAAAAAGATGCAATGGAGGCCAGGTCAAGGAAGATGCTGAGAGCATCAAGAGGGCTCAGGGATACATGAACTACATAGATATTTTCCCCTTTACTTCCTTAATAACTGATGACATAATATTGTATTTTTATTTCCTAATTTTGCTTTTTAAAGGCTTAAATTATTTCGAATCAAAGCTGGTTTCAGCAAGTATATAGCAATTTTTTTAACTGTTTCTCTAATTAAGATTAATTTTCCTTGCCTGTACCCAACATATGCTGTTAGGACACTGTAGTTTAAGCAGCGGAACATCTGTATCCCACAGGCCCTGACTAAATACATTAGAGACACACTATTTTCCATAGTTTATAAACCAGTTCATTCTTCCATGTGATGACAGTAAGTGCTTGATGAGGGTGGGTGTTGCAATCAGTGAGGGAAATACCTAAGCAGTGGATTTTTGTTCTGAGTGGTTATCACACAGAGATATAAATTGCTGTAGATGAAAAACAAATTCTACAATTATGAAAAAGAAACAAAAGTATCCTGCAATCTTGCTTTGTGAACAACATATTCTCTATTCACCTCTGTCTATTTTAACTCACTAGTAATTTAACACTTGCTTTGTAGAGTGCTTCTTTTGTTTGCAACATTGTGTGCAATAGACCTTTCCCTCATATATATAGTAGATACTCATGAGAAAATTCTTTGCATTATCTTCAGGCTGAGCAGTAGTGTGAAGGTTACTTATCCCTAATCACTGGCCTTGTGGACGAATAATGAAAATCTCCTTAGCTTATAACCTTGCTGTGAAATTCTGACAACTTTTCCACTGAAACCATACATTTCCCCCAGTATTGCTTCTCAGTTTTCCTCTCAGGATTTTGTTACACTCCGAGTTGGGTGGCGGGTCAGAAAACTACTTTAATATGCTCATTTTCATTTCCCACAAAATTCAGCTAGTTATGAGGACAGAGCACATCCAAAATCAATTTTCTTGGTTATTTGCATTGGGAGGCATTGATGGCATTAGATTTCTGATATTGTATTACAGAGGGTGAAAACAGTGCATTATAAAACAGTGCCATATTTCAGCCTCAAGTTTAGCTAATAAAATTTACAAGGTAAATTATTATGAAGTTAGTACATACATGTACATGGTACAGATTAGCTGTTATCTACATATCACCTATAAACTAGAAGTAGAAGGGTAATTAAGTACTTCTGTTATCTTCATTCAGTCCTGAAAAAGCATACTACTAGTAGGATTATTCATATGAGAAAGCAATCTAGCATCCTCTGAGGTCCTGTACCAATTTTTTGTTCTGATTTTTCAGCCCCTCCTTAGTCAAGAAGCCATGCAAAATGTTAGGAATTCTGTTCAACTTGCTCACCACAGGAAGACATGGTAAAGGACATGGAAGGCAAGCAGAAGGGATTAATTTAAAATTCTAAGGAACTGAGTAGATATAAATGTACAAATTTAATTAATCTTAATTTGACATGGTTTTATAAGGTCAAATTCACAACATCAGGATATGCAAGATATATTTCTTCAAGATTAAATACCTGGCTCTGAAAGAGGAAGTACTTCTGTGGCCATGTAAAAGGGACTGCAATGTTAATACCAGTGAAAATTATCATCAGTTCCACATAAAAATCAGAGAAAAGGCCCAGTGATTTTTGATATCATGATTCTGAATAAAAGAATGATTCTGAATAAAAGAACAGGTCATTCAGCCTTAAACTAAGAATCAAATGTGAGTTTTCTACCACTTGATTCTTACATCTACATAAAATTTATTCACCTTTGAATTGAGGGTTAGGCATCTGCTGATGAAAACAGAGCTGTAAATTAACTATGAAAGCATTATTGATATTATTACTATCTAATACAGATCTCTACTTTCTGTCACCTCTCTATCTTTAAAATCTTACAGTTGTTTACTTTAAAGAGGATTGCTATAGAACAAAATACACTAGTTGTTATTAAAAAATAAATTATTTGAGTTTATTTACATATGTATGAGGAAGAGGCTAAAAAACCCCAAAACCAGATCCATCTTGAGAAGCACAAGTTTGTATCTCCCAATCAGAAGGATGTGTGTGACTGTGAGAATGGGATCAAAGTCACAGAAATAGTTTTCTCTGCTGAGATTTTCCTGATGAATATGACAGCTGCAATACTCAGTTTTGCAAAATGTATTTACTGTACAAAAATATTTTTATTCTGGAACATAGTTTCAGCAGAGTGTCTGGTTTTAAAGATTAAAGATGCCCATGCTTAGGAAACCCTGGAGGAACAAGTCTCTGCAGAGGAAAGGAACCAATTTTCTTTAAAGTTTTCTTTTATCTATTTCTATACAATTTAATTGTGATGACCCAGATAGGTACTTCATGCTATCATCTTTTGTTATATTCTGGACAGGGAATAGAGTTTAATGACAGCTAAAGAAAATGGGAAAAGATTAACCACATATATGTAATGTTAGAAAATATCATTATAGCCATATCAAGAGGATTTTTTATTTATGGAAAAGAGAAAATACATTTTAAAAGCAAAAGATATAAAAAAAATTTAATGGAGATTACTGTAGACTTTAAAATAAACTTTCAGCTTCAGTCAGCTGTAACAGTCAAAGTTGAGGCATAAGGAACATCCAATATTATAATTTATAGAGCACTGTGATCTGCATGATTCTTTGCAGGCATATGCAAGAATGTAGATTCTTTTCCTGGAAAAAAACTTAATATTTTATAAGACTAGTCATTATAGCCTTATTAGATATAAAAAACTGATAAATTTTTATTTTAAGTCTCCAAACAGGGTGCAAGACAGCATTAGTTGTGTTTCCTACACATCATGTATACATCTGAAGCTGCATTTTAACGTATCTTTCTAATCTCAGTTTTTCTAAACACTTTTTAAGGCTTAGATTAACCACTGCTCACTATAAATACTAAAACTCCATGTCCAGAATAATTGCTTTCTGGTTTAGATGAATTTTCAATCTCTCCTAAGAGACTAGAGGGTTACCTCTTCTGTTTTCATGGAGTTTAGTAGCAGAAACTGGAAACAGAAGTACATAATTCAGATTGTACCACAGTCACCCAAAAGGGTGACTCTAAATACAGCTACATCTGATAAAAAAAATATGAAATTTATTAAAAGCAGATGATATATTTGTGGGCAGAAGGAAAGACAAAATTGTGTTTTCACTAAATTTTAATGGCTGTTCAGCTACTTTTTCTAGCTTTTACCTATCTGAGCTATCATTGTTTTCCACTTCCAATACAGTTTTGGAATTCTCTAACTGTCTCATTCAAGTAAATAGGGACTGTGCATGTTTGTGTCAAGGTTAAATTTAGATGTATAGGGTAAATTATGTTCTCAGTTTCATTTCACTGTAAATACTGAGTAATTGAAATCAATGGACCTACTCCTGATTTATACGAGTGTTACTAAAGGCAGAATTTGATGTCTCTCGGGTCAATACCAAGGGTCTTGCACACAAACAATTACATTAACCTGTATCAGCTCTGCAGCTATGTCAAGGATACCACTATGTGTAAAGTTGCAACATTTCATCCAGGCTGAAGATTAACTGAACCCAGAACAATGTTCTCCTAATGGCATTAATAAATTTCCATAATGGAGGTGAAATAAGTTGCAGCAGCACTAACAACCTTTGAAATATACAACATAGTCACTTCAGGGCTGATACAGTATACATTGGCAATCAGAAACATAAACACTACCTTCATGAATATGAAGTCATTCCAACATTGAAAGGACCCTTTTTTTCCTTTTATGACTTAAAAATACTAGAAAGTTCAATGGAATTAAATCACAGTGAACAAGTAACGAAAAAGACAGCAAAGACTAGACATAAGTGGATATTTTTAGCTCATATTTGAAATCTTATTGTCAAGTAAGTATAACTGAAGGTTATTATAAATGCAAGTAAATTTTATAGATGCAATGATTTATCATCCATTTAAAAATTATTTTAGTGTTTAACATGTTACTCAGTTAAACCACTGAAAATTTTAAAATTAAAATTAGACCTAGGTAATATTTTCAAATAGGACAGCTAAAATAAAATGCTTAAATCAATTCCACTTAAATTGTAACAGATTTTTAATTGTACATTTGATGGGTGCTGGAAACAATGCTACAATCCCAGACTGTAAATTAGCATATTTCAGTAGCAGAAACCAACCTGCACTAAATTAAGCTGGTCATTGATGAATTCCTAAAGTAAGAATAAATTAGCATTGTCATTGACCTTTGCAAGTTATGCGTGTACTGCTTGCAGCACCACTACAAACGTAACAAAATAATAGGACAAATATCTGGGTCATAAAGCAGAGCTGGTGGATTGGTGAAATGTGAAGAACGTTTATATTTCCAAGACAGAAAGATTAATAACCATTCCCACTGGGGGAAAACATGAATTTAATGCAGGGGCAACTATGCTTGCTTCCCTTTTCTTACCTCAGCTTTCCTTGTTATCACACCATAACTGACCTGAATTTTTGCACGTTTTTTTCTTTGATTTCTATCTAATAAAAATTTTACCTGTTATCTTGAAAAGTCTTAGCTTTTCACTCTTTTTTATCTAGACTTCCAAGTCAATATTGTTAATCAGAATGATTCATATATTATTCTAGCCCAATGACAAGAGTGTATTCTCTTTTTATTTATTCCATTTCCAAATAAGAATAAATATATAAATATAAAAAAAACAAATAAACAAAAGAAGAACAGGAAAAAAATTGAATAGGTAAAGATTTCTCATCTAGAGCAAATCTGAAAGCTCCATTTTACTTCTCTTCCCATTCCTGCGACTTTCCCTTTTCTCCCTTGACAGGTACCCTGGCACACAGACACACGAGGAATTCTGCTTGCAGTTGCTCCACAGCAGTCTTTGGCAGGGTCACTTCTACAACACAGATTTAAGCCAAAGCTGAGCATCTTCACCCTTGGAAAATTGTATAAACACTCTGAAATAAGTCCGTCTGTTGTGTATGGAACATGTCTAAGAAAGGTGAGAGGAGCTCTACCTACCTCTTGGGAAAAGGGGATAAAGAGAAGCACAAATAGAAAGCAGCACAGAAACAGGAAATTAAACAAAAACCAGGAATAATCGAAAAGTGAGTTCTATAGCTTAAAAGAGACTGACTTTTCTGGAAGCTACATGTTTCTGTTTTTCTCCACAAAAGCAGAAATTTAAATTTCTCAGTCCTACCCACATTAGTAAGACCTGAAGTGGCCACCTCCCAGGCCCATCTTTCCTTATATGAGACCTGTCAGCAACAGCAATATTGGCTGTATGAATTAATTTAGTGCAGTGGATACTCGCAATGTTTTATTAGATTATCCAAAATACAACACAAATGGGAAAAAAAAAGCTAAAACAAAGTAGGTATTCACTACCAAAAAACCTAAGAAAGATGGAATTCACTCCAAAATGGCCTTTTTCATTAAGAATCCTGCTTACAATTTTCAGAACATACAGGCAGCTCACCATCTTTACTGAACTTGTCATTCTCACTGTTCCCTGAACACTTGAACTCTCAAGACGTCCAAGCTCTCTGTTTGGCGTTTATGATTTTGAAATATTTCAAAATATTGAAAATACGAAAGGAATTTGATTTGGAGAGCTGTTCTATGCCCAAATTTCTGTAAAAATCCAAATGTTCTTTTTTACAAAAGATCAAGTTACCTGTCATTCACGTTGTTCAAGTACTTTCACCGAGAGAAGGAAGAAAAGTAAATCTGACTGACAGACCAGTGGACAGTGGAATGAAATTTAAATTAGAGAGATAAATCCAGACAACCTCTAATATGTACAGCAGTTTTATGTATATGTGTATGTGTATGTATATGTATATATAAAAGCAGATAAAGAGTTCTCCAATTTGAATTGCTTAATATACTTTTTAATGAACTCATTCCAAATGCAGATCAAAGGATACAGAGCATGAATTCACAAAGGAAATATGATGGCCTATGTCAGATTAAGAGATTTAAAAGTTCTATATCTTTCTTTGAAATTTACTTACTTATTTAAATTACACTATAAGTGTTTAATTTAAAAAAATGTAAATTTTTAATTTAAAAAATTAATTATATTAAACTAAAAAATTGTATTGGCATAAGTTTCTCATTATAAAAACAATGATCAGAGTAAGCCTATATTTCGTGACAATCAAGCATCTTTCCTGCTAGTCTCTAAAACCATGTCAATTTATTCATCCTCATTCAGCATAGGCAATTTTAACTGAAATGGTTATGTGGCACTTTCAGTACTGAAGTGTTTGTCTGAAGATGCAGTTTTTTGTCACTCACTGTTGGCATTAATGAAATGTCTAACTCCTAAGTCAAGAATTTTTCCATTAAAATTTTGTATGAGATTTTGTATTCATAAAACATAAAGTGCAAAAGTGTAACTGAAAATAATGGATAGGATTTGCAGTAGCACTCAGGCCTGACAGAAATTCCTTCTTTTACAGTAATTAGAAGTATCTTAAATGCGAACAAGATTAGATCAATACTAAAGGCTTTCAAAATCTTACCCCCTATATTATACCAAGCTGAAATGTTTACACCTTTAAAAGGCAGCACAACATATACATATTGATATTGTGTCCACAAAGAAGAGCATTCTTCCTTTCAAAAGAAAAAAACCCCTAATTCTCTAGACTATAAATTAGCTTGTTTATATAAGCAAGTAGAGAAGTGTTCGAGGTCTGTCTGCCATGGAAAGGATTCCACATGGAAGCAGGTCAAGAGTGTGAAGAGTCCTCCTCTTGAGGATGAAGGATTGGGAGAGATGTGATGAATTGATCACAGGCCCCATTCCTCATCCCCCTTCACCACTAAGGAAAAGCAGGGAGAGAACCTGGGTGTGAAATTGAGCCCAGGAAGAAGGAATGGGTGAGGGGAAGGTGTTTTTAAGATTTGCTTTTATTTCTCATTATGCCACAGTGATTTGATTGGTGATTGAATTAATTTCCCTAAGTCGAATCTGTTTTGCCTATGATGGTAACTGGTGAGAGATCTCTCGCTGCCTTTATCTCAACCCATCAGCCTTTTTTTTTTATTTGGTGCCCCCTGCCCAGACAAAGAGGGAAGTGATACAGCAGCTTGAATGGGTGCCTGGTGTCCAACCAGGGGTGAACTCACCACAGGCTTTCTTTAAATACCACATGAGTAGAAAAAGATCTCTATTGTGCAGAGATGTTTTATGTGATAATAATTGAAAAACTTCTGGGAAAAGTAGAAAAAAAAATGCCTGTAATTCGAGGAACTAAATAAATTCAATTGCAAATTTTAAGTATGTGCTGAACTGTTATGTATTTTAATGAAACTTCAGCTTTATACATAAGGCCATTGAAGACATTTTCTGCTGCCAAATGGGAGCAAGGTATTGCTGTAAAGGGTTAATAATTGTTTACTCTGATTTTCCTTGCTTTCTTTTGCTTTTTTCCTCCCTGTTCATTTGTTTGTACTTTCAAGTGGCTTTTTATATCTCCACTTTACTTAATAAGCTTTGAAAATCATCTTCTAAAAAAAAAAGAAAAGAAATTGGATTTTTTTTTTAGATGGAATTGCTTTTGCTCTAAAATATTCTGGGAAATAGTCTCTGGGAAATATGCTCTTGCATACAACACTGAAATGTTCTATGGTATAATAATTAAAACATCACTTCAGATTTATAATTGTATAATTGATGACTACATGAAAAATATTCTCACTCAAGGCATTTGTTTGTTTTTGGGTTTTGTTGGTTTATTTTGGGGTTTTTTGGTTTGGTTTTGGTTTGGTTTTTGTTTGGGTTTTTTTGTTTTGTTTTTTGTTTTTTTGTCAGCACTTTTGTTCATAATGTTGGTTGATTTCTGAAGAGAAAACCAATCCTGTATGTATGCACGCATTGCATGTCCATTTTACTGCTTTTTAAGTGCTTGGTAGAAGTAGATGCACAGACTGCCAAATGATCTCTGCAAATCTATAAAATTTGGATGAAAGGACTATTGAATTGTTGAAAAAAAAAATGCTTGAGGCAATCTAAGCTTTTACCTAAGTTAAACACAAGTCACACACAGACAGGAGAAGAACAGCTCTGTTCCAGCTCATAACATGCTTTTTTTAGATGGCCTCTGGAAGGGAAGGAGGGAAGGTAAAAGTATTAAGGGAGCAAGTAAATGCTGTTTGTTCTATGATACCCGTGTAATTGAATCTAGCCACACAATTAACTTTACATATTAAGAAATTTGTCTGGTTCTTCAAGTCCTGTGGGAATTTTGCCATTTAGATCAACAGGAAGAGAACAGGGAAGAGTTAGTAGGATTATTTCACTGTAAATTAAATTAAACTTTTGTGTGCAGGATGAGACATAGAAGTAAGAACACACAGCTAGGTATTATGCTGCATACCAGGTATTTCATCTTTTCCCTAAAATTTTGGCCCATAATCACAGAATCCCATGTAAATATTATTTGGTTCCCATGATATAATTTTAGGGAATGAAAACTAATTGTCTCTGCTTACAAGTTTTTCAATAACAGTGAAGCTACATGAATGAATTATCAAAATTTACATAAAATTTTGAGCATTTATTTTATTATAAACTATGCATTAGAGTTTTTAAACAAGAAAGTCTATGTGTCACTAGTAAAAAAGAACGTTTTACACATGATGAAATTGATGCAATTCAGAATTCACATCCTGAAGTCATCTCATTTTAGACCCACAAACAAAGATTGTTAGAGAAGTCAGCTTTATGAGGATGAATTATCAAATAATATCAGAAGCCTGCCAAGAGCAGCAGGCTAAAGAGATGAGATATTGACTTTATCAAAATGTGCTGACAAGAGAGGAGTAACCATATCCACTATTTCTGGAATACAGAAATATTTTAGTATTATTGTTGTGAACAATTGTTTGTATTATTGTTCCTCTTAAAAGCAGACAATCAAATAAACAAACCAAGAAAAAACCCCAAACAACAAACTCTCACCAAAACTGAGGTCCAGCTGGTTTAGTTTCAGCAGCAATATACAGTAAATGAAAGCAGTTCTCTTTCCCAGCAATATAGATGACAAACAAGGTCCGTGTGCATGCCAAGTTTTTCTGCAGACGTTGTAGCACAAAATAGAGAAGGTTTAATCCCTAATAGCACAAAGAGTTGCATTGGCTTGAACTCAGCTATGAGAAACAGAGCAGTTACTGTGTTTTCGCACGTAGCTATTTCATGCACGGCCAGTGAATTACTTCTGATGCATTCGTATTTTGGGAATTAACAAAACCAGAGGGAAGGAAGGAATCAACATCCACAGGAAGATAAACACACTTTTTTCAATAGCCATCCAGCAAACAGACAAAACTCCTAAGTAAATGCAATTACTTCAATAAACCATCATATTATTTGGCAATAGTTGTTTAATCCTTGTTATTAAAAAAAAAAAAAAGTGTAAGAAATTTAAGACAAGGTATTTAAATTCAAATACTTTTCATTAAGATGCATCACTACTACATGTTATTTTGACTTAGTAAAAAAAAAACTTAATAAATTTCCAACTTTTCCCCCTACACATCTTCCAAACATATAGGGATGGATCCACATATAAAGATATATTGCAAATTGTGTTCATGATTTGTTCTGTCTTCTGGATAAGTGTTGATATTATCCAAATATCCCTTTTGGGTACAGGACTTTTGGAAAGTACTGGACATACATAAGTTCTGTACTAAGCTGGGGATTAAATAAATTACTTCTAAGCTACCGAAGCAATGGGAATTGGAACCAAAGTACCTCTGAAGATTTGAGCATTTTGAATGTGAAATACTTAAAGTCTGCTTGGCCACCTTTAAAAGATCCCAAAACAGAAGGATTAAGGACAGAATAAACTTAAAAGCTTGGAGTTTAGTATGATGGACTTGAGACATTGAGAAGTTCTCTGATATTTAGCCTGGACTATGGCCAAGCTTTTTCTCCTGTCTTCAGAACATCTAGTAGGCATTCTCAAAATTCATCTAGTACACTAGGCCTCTAGTCTGTACCGACCTTTTGTGTTCAAAAAAGAGTAACAAAGATGGTGAAGGGTCTAGAAGACATTTTAGCAGGAGTGGCTGAGGGGATTGGAATAGTTTTTTCTGGAGAGTAGGAGGTTAGGGACACTTCATTGCTCTGAACAACATGAAAGGATGTTGCACTGAAGTAGGAATGTGCTCCCTTCTGGCATGTCTGAAGTGAAACAGGGAGAGGAAAGAACCTTAAGTTGTACCAGGTGAGGTTCAGATTAGTTCAGAATTAGATCAGAAAAAAAAAAAAAAAAAAAAAAAAAAAAAAAAATATTTGAATTAGTAATTAGGCACTGGAAGAAGTTGCCCAGGGAGGTGGTGTGGAATCACTGTCTCTGGAAGTGTTCAAGAGAGGTCTGGATGTGTCACTTGTGAATATGGCTTAGGGGTTATTATGATAGTCCTGGACTAGATAGACTAGATGGATTTGATGATCTTGAAGGTCTTCTAGAACCTTGATGATTCTGTGATTTTTTCCAGATTATGATTTTTGGACATTCTCTAGTCCTTTATTTGTAGTTACTCTATTGCAATTTGACAAAAAAATACATGGGGAAGAAAAAAGAAAAGAAATATACATTTGGACACAAAAGGAACATCAAGAATACATGCCAGAAAATCTCCTTGGATTCAAGGACTAATAACCACCTACATAAATTTCCCTTCCATGTTTCATGAGTTATACATCAAACCAAAAGATGGTTATAAAATCATAAGTAGAATTCCCTGCCTTCAGTATTAATAACAGCTATTGGTCAATACAATTATAGCAAACATCAGAAGAAAAATCCTCCAAACTTCAGGGAAAAAATAGATAATTTAAAGTTCATATTAATTTGAACTTGTAATGAATATAGCAAATACATGGCAAAATAGAATATTTACATACATCAGACTACTATGCAAGATAAATACCAGAACATAAGTCTTCATTACTTTACATCTGGTTTGATTTTCTACAACCTTGCAACTCCTTTTATCACTGCAAGATTTTTATAAGAACAATGAAAGGATGGAGCTAAAAAAATACTTAGCATCTTACAGACATGGCTAAACAATAGCAATGTAGTAAATAAGCATGTTAATAGTAAATAATTTAGTATGTACTTTATTCCAAGAATGAATTTCATACTGGATATGTGGCTGGCCTCATTACATACATATTAGAATGGACCAAGGGAGTGAAGAGAGTTTGGCCTTTTTTTCCCCCTGAGATTTCTGCATGTTTCAGCACACTGTGTAGCTAGTTGCATTTTTCTACAATCCAGGGATGGAAGGGATGGAAGTTTGGGAGGTATATGTCAAAATTATGTCAAAATGTTTGACAAAGATGTGTTCCACTTTTATTAAATGGAATGTGGACAAGAATACAGACCTTCACAATGCATATTTGAGAAATGAGAATATTTACAGATTGGTAGGCATATTTTTACCACATATCTAGCATAGAATGTGACAATTCATTGTTCTGAATTCACACCTAAAATAAAAACCTTCAAGAAACCACCAAATTTTTATTCATTGCAAATTGACAATTCATTTAATATTAAAAAGTTTCAGTTGAAGTATGAAGTTGTTTTTGACATTCAAGAGAAATGTTTTCCATTTTGGACTTTAATATAATTAATAAATTCCAACAAATACTAAACTAACTTTGAAGATAATTAGGTTATTGTTACATGCATTTTGATTAATCATTAATCAGTCTACTGAAACATGCTTAAGAGATTAAAAACTTTTGAAGTCCAGTTTATTTACAGGCCAAGAATCCCACAGAGATGAGGTTTGATCTTTCATTTCTGTGAATGTCCTTTTGCCATTAACATCTTTTAAAAATGGAAATAAATTATTATTGTCATTGAAAATGCAAAATTATGATTTGGTTGTATTTTATAACAACTCTGCCTTTCAAAAGCAACAAGCATTCAATAATTAGACTCCACTGAATCAACCACATACATAGTTTCAGCCATTATTTTATGACAATATTTCCAAAACATTGGCGTATAGAAGGTGCATGTAGCACTACAAACTGCATCGAGACAGGCAAGACACCAATTTCAGTTTGAGAAGACTGCAGACTAAATAAAATGAAGGATAGTGCAAGTGCAAGCAGATTAGACAGCACAAGAAAATGCAGACTAGAGAGCACAAAGAAACAATGAGATGGTGCTAATCACCATAAAGTGCAGTGCTTTCAGTTCACCAACTGCCAGACATGCACTAGGTTTGGAGAAATTGTAGCAAAGAAACATCTTAAAAATAAGTAATTTTTTAGTGTATGTTAAAACCCCCTGTCTTAATTTCTTTTTTACTCATTTACCAGATCCTGCACATGTTATGGAAGTACAGTTATTTGTATATTTTAGTCAACACTAATAATTCTCATGTTATGCACTTATTGTATACGTGTCCTTTTCCAATGGCTTTGACTGTGTATCAGTTTACATGTCCACTCAAATTTTAAAGTTTTTCAGAGAAAGTAACACCTACTAACTAAAGACCTTTTATTTTCATTTTCTGAATTATTGCACTAGGCTGATTATTTAAAATGGAAGGCAGATCAGTACTGAAAGGTGGCATAAAACCTAGTATCTTATTAGAAAAAAATAGCAATTTACAATAATATAAATATATATTATATATATATAACTCCCCCCCTTGGACATTGTTTCTTTATACCTAGCAATAACATGGTTAGTATTTTATGTTTACTCATAGAAAAGGAGAGGATTAATGACAGATTATCACAGTCAGCACTGTGATTCTGGGTCAGGTCCACTCAGGTGGAGCATGGAAAAATATAAAGAGATGGGAATGATGCAGTTGCCTGAATCTAAACTTTAATGGTGGTAAAATAACAAACACAGGGACCTCATGGTTCGAGGGGCAGCATCCAAAGACCCAGGGGCATGACTAACGTTATTAACAATATATAAGATTATCAGAGGGCAGGGGTACAATCCCAAAAGGGGCTTGATTATATATGCCAAAGGTCCCGAATCAACAGAGAACAAGAACCAGAGACATGACCTGTTTTGGAATGACGCCATTAGCATCCTAATTTCCATATCCTGCATCCCATGGTGTCAGGTTTATGGTTTCTGCATAAGATATCTGGGCTAAGGTATTACCCACCTCAGCTAGCTCAGTTCCCACAATGGATCACTGTTAACTGAGGTTTCCTGGAATCACGAGACATGGCTTCAGCTTTCTATGTGATGAAAGACTTCTGTAACTTTGGGAAGTCACCTGGGACATTTTTAAAATTCTTTAAGATTTTTAAAAGGTATTTTCCAGATAGGGCACAACATGACTTTGAAAAATGTAGTACCTAATACCTATTGAAGTAATGCGTCTTACAGATTTAGACTTCCTTCATTTCCACTAGGAACTTGCCTGGATCATTAGGTACCTAAATACCCTGAACAAATCTGGCCCCAAATTGACTTGCAGAAAGATTTTCTATCTGCAAGCAAGGTAACAGGTAATAGTATTCCTTTATGACATTGGTATAAGGAAACATGCATTAAAGATTATAGCACTGCTAGATACTAAAGCATAGGATGGTATATCAATATGTAAGACAGATCATTAAAAATGTCATTACATAATATTAATGGTGCAGTAGTATCTAGAAAACTGCAAGCAGAAGTGCCCAGCCTGTACCAGATGACACTGCAGAATTAAAGGTGCTTTAAAGACTGCGACAAAAAGGACTAAGTGCATTGAAAAAAGAGGTGTGAACGGAACTTGAGAAGAGTTGAAAGAATCTCAGACTGAAAAAGAAAAAGGAAACCAAACTTTCAATCAAGATCTTAAATGACCTGGTATGCTTGCTATTCTAATCACCTGTAATTTGTACCAATTTACTTGCATTCACACATTAAACTAACACTTTAGCTCTAGGTATTTTCCTTTTCTCATTTCATTTTGATGCATGATTTATCTATCAGATACTCTGTAGTAACAAAGGTATTTTTTATTAAAAGCCAATATATGTGTTCATTTTCAAAGTGCATCTTTGTCTCTGCTGTTTTGTTTGTTTGTTTGTCCTGAGCTGGCCATTCTCTTTTCTCTAACTACTGATCAGATCAAAAGGACACTTCAAATGTCCATTAAAACAGGTGTGAATTTAATGTATGGCATTGCTAATGACTGAAGATCTTGCATGGTCTTATTGTACTGATGAAATAACAACTGTTAATAAACCGTATTATAGAAGAGAATAAAAAATACAAGGTATGAGAGAGTTAAAAAAGTCATAAATACTCTTACAACATAATAGACTATGTCTAAGCAATTTCTTCTGGATCAGCTGCTTTTACACTGTTTTCTGAAAATATTTTTCCTGTACTGTTTTTCTTCTTACCAGTTCTCCTTCACATATACCGCATTCGTATTTTACTAACACTTCATATTTTCTTAGAGGTCTTTCGGACCAGGATTTCTCACAACAGCATCTTTGTGTCACTGCTGCTTTGTCAGTATTTGAAAGTGAGGCTGTTATCCTGAAATGGAAAAATCCACTTTTGGCGTGTGAGTAAAACAATTCCATTAGAAATGGTTAAAGTAAGGCAACTCTTATTAGGAAAGAGAGCAAGTCTTACAAATAATCTCAGTTTTAAGAAACCACTTTGAAATAGAGAGTACAATGACGAAAGATCACTAAGAAAATTTAATCTGAATCTTAATTACCTCCGAACATGTTACACTCCACTAATAGTATTACCTTAGGTGACAGTAAATGTATTGACAGAGGCTGGAAAAACAAGAGCAATTAAAACTCCCCTAATCAGCTCAAAAGTTTTTAAAACATACTTCAACATTCACTAAGTAGAAATGACTATTATATTTTTTTTATACCTAAGCAATATTATTAAAATCATTAAAGAAAAGGTTGAGAGACAGAGATTATTAGGAAATCAGTATTCTGTTAAAAAGAATGTTTCTTTACTCACATGTCAAAACAGTGACAATATTTAGCTGACACCACATGAACTGCAGATTTTAAACATGCTATTCCTAATCAGTGGTAAAGAGAACTTGTATTTTGAAATAAAAAAACCAAATCACCAGGCAGATAATCTGCCTGGGTACCAATTTCTCCCCTATACATTTTCCTTTCCATGACTTCAGAATGGAAATGTTTGTGGTTTAGTTTGAACATTAAACCATGGTTGTATGATCATACATTTTAACTCCTTTTTAGCAATGAAAAGGAAGTATCTTTGTCTTTTATATTTCTAAGCACTTAGTGATGGATTTACTTATGATTCATTATTCATATCTGTGATGTCTGTTCTGCTCTGGACCTGAAAGCCTGTGCAGTCAGCAACAGGCCCAGTGAACTTTGCAATGCTAAGTACAGTGATTGGTTCAGTACTTGACAGTGAAAGGAACTAAATGAAATCCATAAAGTGTGGTATTTATGGCAATCTTTGTGAGACACTTTGTTTTAAACACTTGTACACTTGTCATGGGATCTTTTATTTAATTATAGCTTTTTCTAAAAAAAAAAAAAAAAAAAAAAAAGAAAAAAAAAAAAAAAAAAAAAAAAAAAAAAAAAAAAAAAAAAAAGCTCATACCATACATAGAGATATGAGGCAAATAACAGTTTCATTAAATAAGTATTTCATTTCATTCTGTACATAGAAGGTCTTTAGGTCCTTGCTTATCTGTCATGTAGAGATAGGAAGCAATAGACAGAATTCTACTTTGAAGAACCTTTTAGCTTTTTTCGGTCCTAACACAGTAAGGTTTTGACACTTCCCTTTAGAAGTACTAAAAATCACCTGAAATATTTTTCAGGTAGTGAATTCCAGAATATATAAGTTAAGGAATGCAATAATGACATATCTCCATATGTTTCAAAAGCTGCAATGAAAATGTCCTTTTAGTAATAAAATTAACATTTTCTTGATGTGAGATACAATATCAATATTATGTACTGTGTGAAAACCAGATTATCACCTAAAGGAGTTTGGTCAAGACAAAGAAGAAATAAGGTAGAGGTAAAATCTATTAATTCCCCTGTAATTTACCTTTGAAAGTCTTTTCCCAGATGAAGAAAAAAAAATCAAATAGATCTGCTTCTTCTTTAACTTCACTGGGTTGAATGATTTTGCATTGAGATCTACAGATGGCTCCCTGAAGCTGTGATTCCCCATTACATCTCAGCATGTCTGCAGTTCAGACATTGTCAGCAGTGAAAGCACTTGTAACTCTACATAGATTAACTTGCTTTCATTATGTTCTTCTTAGAAAAATCACCTCCCATTCCCTTATCCCTCAAAGTATGTGTCTCTCAAAGTACAAATTTTTCATACAACACAAAAACAATACAATTACTGGCATGAGCCAAAGACACCTATGAAGCCTTTAGGCTAAGGAAGACTTTGCTTCTTTTCTGTGGGAGGGGAAAGCATAGGGGCTGCTGCCTTAGGCATTATGAGCCTGAGAAATTTTCTGTAAGTTTTAGGCAAAGTGACAATGATAGGAATATTCAAGACATCCAAGCATTTCCTATGCAGTGAGAAAGTGAAGGGTTTATTTATTTTTTTTTTTAATTTTGTATCACTTTTGTCTTAACTTTTCTGACTGGCTTGGTATAACTCAGTAAAACTTAACTGTGAAGTATTGCTGATGTTCTTACCATTGTGTAATTTAGCACTTATATGTAGGGAGAGAATAAAAGTGGAAAAGAAAATCTGTTATGTTATGCAGAAAATACTAATAGAAGAATGCATACAGAATGAGCGAACTTCATACAGGCAGAAGAAAACACCCTAGAAAAATGAGAACCTTAAAGAAGATAATTTGAAAATAATATGATGTTTGCATGCAAATAAGATACTGATGATCTGCCTTTTCTTACAGTATATTCAATTAATTTGCCATGAGGCAATGTAAAAAGTGATAACAGTGAGCTAGTAGAGTAGGGAACCTTTGAATGTTCAAAGGACACATTCAATCATTTAAGACTCACAGTATAACGTGGTGTGAAATTATTATAATACGTTGGGAAACGGCCTAGTTAGCACAGCGGATGTTCCACTCTGCATGGCTGCCTTGTGCTCTGTGGAGGAGCATCCAGTGCTCCCTGCAGGTCTGCTTGCTCTGTACAGGTGAACAGCTAGGCTGGCTCACTGGCAGATAAACCTCCCAACTGAGCAGAGAAAACAATAGGAAGATGCCTAAAAGAATTGTATGGCTTCCTATTGAAGTAGTGCTTACATGGAAGTAGCAACTTTTAACCCAAACGACCACGAAATGCACAACAAACTGCAATTCAGATTGCCTTTTAACTGTCTCTATGGAGCAGCATCTCAAGTCAGGCCAGAACATATTGCCCTAAATGCTCTCACAAGGATTGTATGGCTCTTTTTTCCTTCTTTCTCACTCCCAACAGGGAGAGTCATCCATTGATTGTGAAATCTTGTAATTATAATGAGACAAAAAGAACTCCTAGACCACTTCTCAAATAAATGTAGAAGAATCAACCCACCAGCCAAATAACCAAAAACCTATCATAATGTTTATAATGCAAACAGTAACAAAAATTTAATTTTGGCGAAGTCACCTAAGCAGTTTTGATACACAGGCGTTGAATTGTCTTGAGAAGAAAAATAATATTTCAAAGCCAAAACTATGACTCGTAATTTAGTTGTAGTTAACTAGCAACACGCAGTGCATTCTTATTAAAGTGCAGAAAAACACAACAATTACTTTCTTTTATTATTTTTGCAAATATAGAACTTATTTTCTGAAATTTTATTTCAGAAAATTTATGAAGTGAGAGGCGCTTGAGGAATCCTCCCTTTTTTCTTCTATTTTCTGAAATTCAAACTCTTTTTTTAGGAACTGCCAGAAATGAATTGGAAAAAAAAAAAAATGAAACCTATGCTATTACAGAGGACTGAGTTCACAATGATAAGTGAGTGCAAGAGGAAACTGACATTCCCATATGTCTATTTTGTAGTTGTGTAACAGCAACCCAAGAACCTGATGCCCCTTTGCAGAAATGTGCTGAAGGACTATAGGAAGAAAATTATTTCAGCACTTGTAACTGTGTAAGTTTGTTTATACCATGGTATACCCTGAATTGTAAAAATGGACATAGAGAAATTTTCTGAAGTTGATATGGATAGTGGGACATTGAGAAGATGCATGAGTCTAAATAATCAAGGTGACACAGTTGTTTGGCTGTGGTTTTAATTTTTTACATGTTTCAGCATTTTGCATAAGATTATTTGCTCCACTAGTCAGCAGAAAAAATGTTTGATTTTAGATGTAAAAACATAGTATACTAATGAGCACAAAATTGGAAATAACCCCTATATAAATGCAAACTTAAAAGTAATACAATTATGAAAGTGGAGTAATCATCAGGAAGAAAACTCTTTCACATATGAATGAACTGTTACTCTGTCAATTTTGTTAATGTTGCACAGTTTCATTTTCAGGCTTTCCAGTAACAGATTCATGGCCCAAATACTGAAACATTATTAAAGTGTACAACAAATCTCATTGAAGCTGGTAGAAATCAAGCATTATCTGAAAATTTATGTGAAAAGAGGTTATGTTTTCTATTCCTAGTGAAAAATCGAATTCCCAGAAACTAATTCCCAGTTGCCCTCTTAACAGCATGCATTAGTGTAACCCAATGATAAAAATGAAGAAATAATTAGAAGATTGGAAATAAATCCTTCTATCAAGTTTGATCTCAGCCATTAGAAATTTTTTGTGCTGTCTGCACTGGATTTGGAACTTTGCAGAACACTTATAAAACAAACCATTTATTGCTGTTTCTAAATGTGCAAATATGAAGTGATACTACTTGCTCTTTTTCACTTTGCTATTTATGTAACTGAAAAAAAAATCTTGCAATAATACCCGTTGAAAAAGCATATAAAAAGGCTTTTATGAATAATTATTCATGATTTCCATCTGTTTAAAGTAATTAAAGCAGATGATATTTGACCCACTAACTTCGAGATTTTATTTTTGTTTTTTTTTTTTCTCTAGCAAAGGATAGTAGCAATTCCCTTGAAGCCAATTTCTTACACAACTATAAAGAACATAAGACTTCAAAGTGCATTTCGAACTGCAATATATATGCTGAATCTTTTTGGCAATGTAGTGTTAAATTGCACACCAAAGTACCTGAAGTTCCACTAACCAACAGATAATGAAGCTGTTTAACAGAGAAATTAACTCAATCCATTTTTTTCCTGATCATTATCTTAAGAATGCTGCTACTTGGTTTGGAACTGTGCATATTGTATTACACTCATATTTACTAATTTTGTATGCATGCAAGAAACAAAACTAATGAAAATTCTGTACTGAGGAGACTCCAAAGTAGCAGTTAATGCAGTTTTTGGCAACAGTAAGTTATAGTGACAATCGGGCCAAAAAGTTCTCTCTGTTTCTGTAACATCAGAGAAATGGAGATATCCTCAGTCTTCAAGATTGCAATCAACTTAACCATCTGCACTGTAATAACAGAGTTCTCTTAGAACCGGATTGAAATGGTTTCTCAAAGGGCTATAAACAACCTCTGCTTCCATTCAATCCAGACATGCATCAACCCTGTGAATACCTAATTTGCACATAACATGATGTTAAATTATCTTGTTATTGTGCTTTTTAAAACAGATTGGACTGAGCTTAGACATAGTTTAAGCACACATGAGTGGGTATGATTTTTTCTTTTTCTTAAACTAAAATAATGCCAAACGGTACCAGAAGTCATAAAATATTATGTGGTTGCAATTATGTATTGTTCTCTGTAAAACCTCTCCCCCCAAAAAATTTTTTGTGAACTTTTACAGAGATTTCATAATGAAGGATGGAACAATCATGAGCAAAAATGTTTACACTGTCATCTTTTCTTCATGGAGAGCAAAAATCTTTGGGCTTGATAGAGGGCATTCTGTGGGAGGTAAATAAGGTTGGAAGAAATGGTAGAGGAGAGGGTTTCTTCTAGTTTAACACATCTGTGTCAACAGGCCTCAAGAAAAGATGGATAGCGAATATGAGAGCACCTTTTGAGTTAAGACATTCCTGTGGCATCTCTTTGCTTCCTATCTCTTTCTTATTTTGCTGAATGCTGCTATTTATCATGAGGCCAAGAGGGAGAAGCAAACACCACTTTTGATGGACCAATGAGCTGAAACTTAACAAATTATCCTTAAACTAGTCCAATAATTACACATGTTCAAAAACATGTTGAGCAATTGTGATTAGTATTGAATTCCCTTTCCTTCTTTTCTCTTCTCACATTGAAACAAGCAACTGAACTAGTATGTACTTAGCAAAATATCATACTTCCACTACATCTGAAATGCTTCCTTTTCATCCATTTATTTCAAATATGAGACTTGACTTCACAACTGGTCCAAATGACCCATTTTCTTCTCCCTTTGATTTTTTTTTTCATATCTGAGGCAGTTCAAAGCTTTGCACAGCTTTGCACTTTTCTATATTCTCCTGCGTACTACAGTTGTGTGTATTAATCCTTCATCTTGAATAGGAAATCTTTATTTCAACCTTCAGTAACTTGCAACTTTTCCAAAACTTTCTATGTAGATTTCTCCAGGCTCATACTCCTCATCTTGAAAGAGCATATTGTATAGTTTATCTAAAATGTTTCCATGAACTCTTAATTAAATTGCAGCAATCCTGTTAAGGACGTAGTTTTCTTATTTTTTCGTACAGTATTAAGGAGCATTTCCTACATCAGTGCCACTGTGTAATTTATCACTGAGCACTGTGTAGTTAACACACCTTCTAGAAGAGTTACTTTCTCCTAGCATTTAGAAGCAGCTGCCTTTTAGATCAAATAGACCTATTGTTTAATAACTTTCAGAAATGCCCCTCAGAAGATTAGAAAGGGAAGTGTAGAAGTTATTTAACACACTCTGCTTAGAGAATTTAGATAGCAGACTGTAATTATCCAAATTGGAATTCAGCCAGCAGATGAAGGCTAATAACAATATTCTGTGAAAAATACCATGCAATCTTTCAGGACCAGACACACCAGCAACATCTCATCTGAAACATGACAACTGCAAGAGCTCAGTGTCTCTAACATTTTGCTTGGAATAGTAGCTTAGTTCAAATTCTAGAAAGGGCTTCCAACAGAAACAGCATCATTTCCTGCAACACCAGTAATATATTTTTAGGTCAGCAATTAAAGTACTAAACAGTCTCATTGTACCTCAAAAGTACTATGAAAAATGCCGTGATTCAGAAAATATTCACGGTTCTTCTCTGTATCAAAGAAGGCAACGTATACGGGCAGCTCTTCTCCTGTTGTTTTTGGTCTTTGGTTAAAGCTGTCACACCAAAGAATGCAATTCTGGTATTGGTTCATTAATCAGAAAAAAATAATCTTTTTAAGTTTAGTCACTGTCAACATTCAAAAATCTCTTGACAAGGCTTGCTACCAAATGCTTTTAAAAATAGTTTACCAGAGGACAGATGGAAAGATCCTTTTATGAACTTAAAGATGTTAAAATATTAAAATAAATGACACAGAATATATGATGATCATTTGCTTAAATGATGAATCAAAAGAAGGGTTGTCACTTTCAGCTTTGTGATGGGATCAGTTTTCCTTACATCTCCGTCCTCAACAGAGTAAGGAGTATGCAGGGAAATTTGCAAGACTGGAGATGTTAAGATCTTTTGGGTAATCAAATGATGCACCAATGTTAAGGTACTCCAGAACGTCCTCACAAAATCAACAGACATGCAAACAGAGAAGTAGGCAAGTTTTAGAGATTAATATGCATACAGGAAAATATAACTAAATGATACCTGCATGATGCTGAACTTGGAACTCTGAGTTTTGACTTCAGACACAGCACTGAAATTTCTTTGAAATTACTGACTTCATGTTCCATGGTTCTTCCAGAATCAGGAAGATTTAGACAAAGAGAGTGAAATCTATCCCCTACAGAAAACATTGATGCACCTTATATTAAACACTGCCCAGAGTTGTAATCTCCTTACGTCAAGAAAGGCAGAATGATATTAAAGAAGATACAGAGATGGGAAAACAGCTGATCTTGGAAATGAAGTAGTTTCTTCATAAGCAAAAATTAAAATTCCAGACCTCTTGTCAGGGAGGGCAGCAGTCTGGAAAGAAGGTATCAGAGCAGTATATTTCTCATTTTCATTCAGGATATCTTCTTTCAGCCTTGTCAGTCATTGCTGTGGGAACCTTGGAAAAAATAGATTTCATTTCCCCAGGAAACCACAAAGGCAAAAATTACTAGAGGATATTTTGTTTCCTTGAAGGACCACTGTCATGTGTGAAAGACGTTCTGCAGGCACAGCTGTGTGCCCTGGCTGGAGCACAGAGATTGTGTGGAGCCAGAACAAGGCTGGTCTGAGTCATCCACCCTAAGCAATCTCTGCAGAGCTAATACTGTCTAGTTTTTCAGGTGGTTATAGCCTGGACAAACAGGGGAAGATTTTTCATGGGGGGAATGAAAAAAAGATTAAAAATTGAAGAAAAAGCTTTTCCAGAGAATCCTAGACTCCATTCTAAAGTTGGCAGATAGTGGAGTTTCTACATTACAGAATTTGTAAATTAGAATCCAGATATTATTCTCTAGTTCTTCCTCCATTCAGTGCAGAAGAGTTAAGCACAAGTACATGGTATTAGGGCAGTGGAATAAAAATTGGCGTATTTTTGTTGGTTGGGATTTTTTTGCCATATCACGTCAATAAGAAACTTCTTCTATAATAAAATCTTATTATCATATTAAAAATGGTTGATTGTATCTGTTTAGTCATACTTTGCCAGAAAGGTGACTCAAAAAGATTGAAAATTCGAGGTTAAGTTAAACTTTTAAGCATCACTGGCTGCCTTTACATTTGCACAGATAATGCTACATTTTTCTTCAAATAATTTTTTTTATCACTGTTGCCTCTATAAGTGGATGTCTGGAAGAAAATATAGCATTCCTACAGTTCAGTATTTCCAACACAAATTTCCTTTTTTTCATCCTTTAAGAATTTGTATATTTACTGCATTGTGAAAGATTAGACAGATAAAGCAGCTTTCAGCAGAATCACAATACAGGTAATTAAGGGGTCTGACAGCATTTCCATTATGAACTCCATTTAGTATTAAGGGCTTAGCATTTTTCCATCATTTCAGAAAATGTCAAGCTGAAAGCTGGCATGCAGATTAGCAGCCTGGATGCAAATTTGTTTACACAAAATATTTAAATCTGCTCAGCTGTTTTAGATTTAGAGATCAGCCAGAAACTTTAAACTCTCAGGGCTTCTCATGTGTTTCTGCCAAATTCCAGACCAAATCAGTTAAATAAATTTAAAAAAAGTAATTGGTTAATAAACTGTTGATTCATTGTCTTCTAAAATTTTGATAGTATTTCCTTTCAACTTTAAAAAGAATTTTAGATTTTTGGTCATCTTGCAACTGTAGTCTTCCTCCTGCCATCTTTATAAATGAATGATGAATTAGAATAGGATTTGAAAACTATATAAAACCTGATATTAATCTCATAATCTGAAAGATTGTTTTTGTCGACTCACTTAACTAACCTTCTAAGACAGTGAAGACAAATGGACCAAAGCCTGCAAGGTTTTTTTGAGAGTATCAGTAACTTAGCCACCTAGCTGTAATACCATTTTAGGGTACTAGCAAAAAGAATCTGGTGGAGTTCAACTATTACAGCTTTGCAGTTTCATCAGTTCAGTCCCATGCAAGGTATAAACAGTTTTGTAGAGCTGTCACATCCTAAATAAACTCCTCTGTATTGAAATGAGTATTTTGCTTTTTAGCATCAATCTCATCTGTTCTGCTAAAAGTCACTGACAAATTTTCTTTTCAGTTCGGTGGGGAAAAGCTCTAAAATAATCTACCGGTAAATATTTCAAAAAGGTTATAATTGAACGGATAATCACTCTTTTTCAAAAGTATACTTCTCACTTGAGAAGAAGCTTTGAATGGGAAGACTTAAAGACACCAAGCAGCGTGAAACAGAAACATGGTTAGAAACATTAATTGAGCCATCAATGGAAATGAAATAAAAAAACAGTATTGTCAGATAGGAAAATAAAAGACACTAATATTGCAAAACATGGATATTCATGTAACAATGGGCATATTTGTAATACTGATAAGAGATGGGAAAAGAGGAAAAATCAAAGACACAACTTCTAAAAAGTGCTCAATCATCCAAGTGTGCCAGACAAAGAATAGCAACCATGCCCAGAGCAATCTGTGAATTAAAAGCACAAAAAATATATGATAAACCAAGAAATAGTGCAAATAATTTTTTACACATGAAGTGTGGAAGAAGTAGATGAGGAGAAGCTGTTGACCAAATAAATATATCCATATCATTTTGGCCAGAGGATGTTTACCTACAGGACACTGTGTACTAGCTTAATAATGCAAAATATTAAAACTTTTAAGAATGAAGAAACAGAAAACACCTCAACATTGCAATGCAGTTCTGTTTTCAGAAGTGATGATTCAATGTTCATTGTATTGCATACGATATTCTAAAATAAACTATCCATTTTCCATATAGCTACCTTAGATTTATCATAAATTCCAGGAAGTAATTCATGTTTTCTTAATAATTGCAGTGGTTCTGATGAGCAGATTCTCTCCTTAGTCGGCATCTGTGGCACTCTCTGACTCTTAGATTTGTGTTAACTCAGCTGTCAATGGATTTCAAAGAGGTGACGAATACAGGAGGCCCCAAAGGGAGCAATTTGGAACAGTACTTTTCATAAGTCAGACACACAGTAAACTCTCTTGACTTTATTGGAATACACAAAGTCAATGGGAACAAGCGCGTAACAGCGTACCGACAAATTCAGCCCTGTTTACCGTATGCGATTCTTTTTCCCTTTTCTATTTAATTATTTCATTATTTTACAATATTATGTAGAATCCAGGGACCCAACAAGTTAGTTGTGGTCATCCCAGAATGATGATATTAGTAAAGGATACAGGAGTAATATGAGATCTGTAAAATTTCTTTTACCATGTCACAGTTTAACTGTATACATTAGAGCTTGCAAAAACAAGATATACCTTGGATTTTCAAAATATATCAAGTGTTGTAATTTTAATTATCTGATACTGTACACAAGTAAGTTTAAGAGTATCAAATTTTGAACTTTTTTAATAATGTGTGTTGAAGTTTTCTTCTTTGGTGTGAATGGGTATTATTTTGGCTACCAAACAATAATCAGGTAAACAGCCACAATATACCAAAGAATGAAAAGAAATATAACTGAAAAACTACTTTTCCAATCTTTCTTCCTTGGAGATGATACAAAATCCAAATAACTTCCTGGAAAAGTTAGTAAGTCTAATATATGACAGTAAGGCTGGAAGGATGTTTTATTTCCTAGCATATTACACTTCCATGATTATTACTTTGGGCCAAAAAGGACTTTACAAATTACAGGGAAACTGAAGAGAACTTTCTATATTTTACTGCAGGCTTTATGTTATTGGGACTTCTCCAGTGGTACTTGTGGGTGGGAAGAGAATTTGGGAAGGGAGCCCAGAAATGCAGAGGAGGCTGAATAAATTCAGAAAAATTACAGGAGCTAGTTGATGAGCTAGATTTGAGTGTAGTAAAAATATATGGATAGAGCTTAGGAGAATGGTGGGCTTTTTTATGGGTAGTCTAATTTAAAAGTAGCTGAAAATAGTGTAGAAACTCATACATGTTTCAATGGACTGCAGTTGTAGTACTAGAAGGATTTAGGAATTTTGAAGCATATTTTTAGGAAAGTTATGGAGGTAGACATGCAGTAGTCAGCAATGCCATTGAATTTGTTCTATATTAAACATTGATTCTGTTGCCCATTTCTATATCAGATAAATAGGTTTGTGAATCCTAAGTTTGTCAGTACGTTTTCAAAAAGACTGTGTCTTACGTGGTTGATTGGTGCAACTTTCCACTGCAGTGGAAAATGCCAATATACTTCAATATTATACCAATAAAAACTCTAATGGGGTGAGAACTTTTTGTGAGCACTATATCGATGCAAAAAATTGCCCTTTTATTATGAGTTATTAAGTATATGTATTTCTTCTCTTGTGCTCATTAAAGCTGCCATGTCGTGCATGGCACCCATCACTCAGCACTGCTGGGTTAACAACTGGACTTGATGATCTTTGAGGTCTTCGCCAGCCCAGCCAATTCTGCCATTCTGTGGAACAAGCATTGCTCAAGTCAGTAGGAGTCATATAACTGAAGTATTCAAACTTGAAAACACAGTATTCAAGGGAAATGACAGAAGATGAGAGCATAGTCATGAACTAGGTGTAATTCTTCTTGATGGAGGACACTGTTACAGATGCCTGCTACCAGAAGGGATGGTGTGTCTGTGTTCCTGCATGCCCCTGGAGATGCAAAAAAAAAAAAAAAAAAAGCATCTATTGCCACAAAGCCAATGGGTATGATTATGTGAGGTGGCCAAAGACCTATTCTTTTCTTCCCCCAATCTTTGTTTAACCATGTAGGCTTTCCAAAAGCCAGGATTTGGGCTTTTGTTTCTACTATTTCAGTTCTTGTGATTTTGACCCGCATATCAGATGTCTTTAAACTAAGGCAGTGACAAATACAAAGAATGTGTTAGAAAATAAATACAATAAAACTAACATGGAAACTTTCCAATTTTTGTGCTTTGGTTTTACTAGCTAATTCAGCATTTTCAAATGTAACTACATACTGGAATATATGAATACGTGATCCAAGTAAAACCAAATTGCATTTATAATTATGTTGGAAGCATTTTAAACTGCAATTTGTTTTCTTAAGTCCTCCTAGTTCCTCTGCAGCCATTAGAACCATTGTGAAAATTCCAAAATGTTCTACTGGAAAACAAAAATAATTATTGTGAAAACTGGAAACTAGGTTTAAAATTCACTATATGTGCTGAAAAACACAGGACTAGTCTGGGGTTCTAGAGGACTACATCTGATATTTTATTAGTATACTGTCATTACATTCAATCCAGTGGATTCAGCTGAGAACTACTGATATGACCACCATGACATGTGGAAAGAGCATTTCTGACGGTATCCAAATAGATAATTTATTTTCCTTAATCCTAGAACAATTACTTTTGTAATCCCTTAGTTTACAAAACAATAAGAGTTGTCCATAGACCAATTCTAATTAAAAATACCTAGCATATATTGTGAAATACATAGCCTTCTGTTGTAATTAATATGTATGAGTCAAACAAAATATATGCACAGAAAAATTGTAATTCAAAACTCAGTAGGAAAAGAATCAGGAAAATCTACTCTCAGAGATCTTATCCTGACTCTCCTTTTGCCTTCCATGGGTTCAAACAACAGACAGTTTGGAGGTTCTTTTTATATCTTATTTTATAACTTCTATTTACCTTTGGATCAAGATCATACACCAGAAGCACAAATGCAACTCTTGTACAGGCTTTTAGAAGAATACTTTTAATTAGACTAAGCTTCGTTCCCAAACAAACTGCAACAGCAATCAAGAAAGCTAACTATAGCAGGACTGTGAAGTTTTCGTTCTGGGTCAGATTAAATATGGCAGAAAGGTTTTTCTAATTCAGTAGCTCCATCTCAACACTAGGTTCCATGAAATATATTTACTTTGCATTTATTTTATTCTTTATTTTGCATTTCTTCATTTTCACTAGGGACTTCAAAGTACACTTGGCAGTGTACACTTGCAATGTCCAGCCTCTCCAAAGTGATGATATAGTATAAACCAGAAAATAGCAGAAAAATGTTCATTTTTCTCTATGACTTGAAAGGTGATCAGAGGTTTCAATCTACTGAAATAGTTAGAGAAACTGTATTTGGTAAAAAAAACCACTTAAATCAGTAGAATAAATATGTCAGTGAATGCTCAATGTGTTAGGTTCAGTTTTTATTTACTGTTTTAGTAATTAGTTTTCATCATGCTGTCCTCTTAACAAGTACTCCTAGTTACCACTACTATCACTCTTCTTTTTTAGTGAAATCAATTATTGTATTATAGTAGAGCTTCTGTCTCAGATTGGGAATACACAGAAATTAAGAGGTAATAGATAATTTAGGAAGCTCATAAGTTTCAAATTGTACCTGTGCTTTGTAAGGTAACATGCAGTCTGTTGAATTTCTTCATAACATAATCAAATATGTGGATATAATTTCTACATGCATATTATATATACATGGAACATATATGTATACATATTTCCATTAGAATTAAATCAAACAGGTTATATGCAGGAACATATATGTAAGGCTAATAAGATACATAAATAGGGGAAGACGACAGAGAATAGAATTCAAGGTCAGAAATAGTGATTCAATAGCAGTATAAACCAAGTAATCAACTCAGTCATTTCTGCCTCCAGCACTCCAAATTCTTCAGTTCTATCGCAAAGACAGTCCTGTTATTTACAGGCCTTGGGGGATGAGAATCATCACCCCAGGAATCCTCTGTGGTTAAGTTACTTACAGTTATTTTCCTTATTTCTATGATACAATGCAAATATGACACATGACACTATGATGTATTTTTGTAGAATCCAAGGGAAAATGGGCAGTCTATCTCCTATGTCTGTGCTGGCTGCATCCCATCTTGTTTTGCAACAACAGAGTTCTGTGAGAGGACCAGCCCTGCTGGAATCCCTGTTTGCCATTTTCCAGTACCCTGGGGCTCACCCTCTATGACTAACTCTGTTCCTAAATCTATAAACTTGCCCAACTAAGATTTCAGACCCTGGGAAGGATATGAGAATTCCCACTATTTCCTCCTTTGACATTTACAACAGTACTCAGCATCTGTAATGTGAAATTATGAAGCCACAGTAAATCTTACACGTTCTGTGAGAACAAAGCAATGCAACAATGATTGTAAATCTGCCCACGAATCATAAACAACTGATGTAAACAAGTACAAATGTAAATGGTGTGTCTGTGTGTATATGTGTATTTAAGTATTCCTCCTTATAGTCCAATACCTTTCTCCATTCTACTTCCCAGGAAGAAAAGCTGGATATTGGAAAAGAGATCAACATTTTCTAATACTACTAGGCTTTTTTTTAAAAAAAAAGGAGTGTGAAAACTGGTGCATTACATATCACACCCTGTTCTATTTAGGTTTAAGATAATTGCCAAATATTGTCTCTTGAATTTTAGATGAAGACAAATATTAATCCTTTTTTGTAGACAAAATGTACCATTTAATTGACAAGGAAACATTCTTCTGTAAAGTTGATTGAAAGACATGTGTCTAAATCTTCTAAGAGTTCTGGATTTTTGTAATAAACTTTAGCATGAAAATTATATAACAGAAATATGAGGTAAAGTTTATAGCCTTGCAGTAATTACTTTTATCAGATGGGTCTCTGATATTTTGACTTAAATATTGCTTCTTTGGGACATCTTGCATACCAAGAGCTCGCTTAAAATTATAGGGGTTTTAGGAAAACAAAACAACAGTTTAGACCAAGTTGTCTGTTCTCTGAGGCTCTTTCCTGGAAAATTGCTTTGTAGTAACTAGTAAGCTAATTTCCCTCAAAGGCTTTGTTGTATCCTTTCAACCTTAACATTATGGTCAGAAAAACAAGCTGAATGATACGCATCAGCAAGAAGTTGAAGCTGAGGTGTCACACCCCACGGAATTAGAATTGAAGTTTCCCATTAGTGGAAAAGGAAAAAAAAAAACCCTAAAACAAAAAACAACAAAGCTAATTTTACAGCAGCCTTCTTATTCCTACCATTCCAATTTATCAGATTCTGTAGAATTAAAATTTTACATATAATTTTAATTAGTTTTATAGATGCTTTCCTTATACTGTTTCTCTCTGTCTCAGAATCATGATGGACTCACTCAGCCTTGCTTCAGAGGTGCTAACATGTCCTCCAGACTCTTACTAGAGCCACCTGAAATTGTAAATGCTCAATACCGCTGAAAATTAGACAATGTCTTAGACATCATAAAAAAAAAAAAAAAAAAAAAAAAAAAAAAAGCTACGATACAAGGCTATCTTACTCTTCATGACATCATAACATTTTCTCTGAGAAGTTCTTACAATCAGGCAAACTGAGCCATCCCCACGAGATATTTTTAAAGTTTTTCAAATTTCTCTGAACAAGTACGTGTTTTTCTTTCTTGTTACTAGATACATGTGCATTCAATGGTTTCAAATCTCAATTTTTGTGGGTAGAACTTTACAGCACGTCAACATTAATCACAAATGCTCATACAAGCCAGTGCTTTCAGCCACATGAGAGTGTAAAGAATGGAGGTTTTATGAGTGCCATGGTATGGAACGCGGAAGGAAGGGAAGGTAAGGCAAAGGAAAAAGGCAGCAGAATAAAAGAGAACGGAGAAATGAAAGGAACACAGGCCCTCCATGCCTTTCCAAAAGCGATGTTCCAAAGCAACCTGTATCTTAGGAAACCCAAAGTTGTTGGCTGCTGACATCCAAGACTTCCTAGTTACTGCCACTTTCTATGCTCCTCCAGTCCTTCACTAGACTGCTGCTAATTGTGATGGTTGGAGATAAAGGACACTAAGCTAGTTAGACTTGTTGCTCAGAAACATCACCCCCTAATACAAACAAACAAGCAAAAAACCACAGGTAGACTACAAGTTTCTACTACGTTTCTGCACAGGAATTCTGGGAAAGGAAGGAATTTTAAAGACATCCACAGAATTCTTTATGTCTCATGCACTGGCGCTTGGAAATGAGATGCTGATAATGGAGTTGAAGCTACAGCCTGTCCCTCTGCATCCTGTTTGGCTGCCTGAAGTGCCTAGCCTCTCGTGGAGGAACGGGCGGCTTGTGTTAGGGAGTGAGGGGCTGTTTCTGTGTCAGCCAACCAAAGCAATCAAACCGACCACCCTAGTGCTGCCTTAGACTTGTCAACCAAAGACGTGCAGAAGTCAGCGAAGCCGAAGGACGGAAGACTGTGTCAGAAGGACTGGCCGGAGGCGCGGTCACCTCAGGCGGCTGCGGGGGCCGGGCGCGGGCGGAGGCAGGCGGCGGGCAGCCGCCGCTCCGAGCCGGCTCCGCCTTGGCACTGCTGCCTCTCACAATGAAAAAGAGGAAAGCGAACGTGAGGCTCTCCCGTGTCCTTTGCGAGTCCCGAGTGGCACCGGCGGGGAAAGGAGAAATGGTCCCTGCTGGTGCTGGGAGAGGTCGTGTGCCTCTTCACTGCTGCCCTGCAGGAGGGGAGGCGGAGGAGCCGAGCGCTAAGCGGGGGCACAGCTGTGCAGTGTTTTAGCCCTGAGAAAGGCGGGTGTGAGAGAGGGTAACTTTGCCTGCAACCCTAAAGAACTGCGTAGCTTGAAAAAACGATGGGTCGCGATGAGCACGCCAGCCCAGTGTCACCTGCGGGGTTACGGCAACAGGCACCCTAGAGCAGGTGAGCGGGTGTGGAGGAGTTGGAAAGGAAGGACGCTATCCCTGCTCCAGTCAGTGTGTCCCTGCCCCCTTTCATGAGTACATACAACACAACACAGGAACCAACAGAACACACGCACGCAAAGATGCAGGCACCGGCATCGACCATCTGGATATGATGAAACCTGAACCTGCTGTTACTCTCCCGACCATTCCTGCTTCGGGGACGAGCCAGCACCTCGCTGCGCTCACCCGCGCCCCACCGAGGAAAGCCATCCGCCAGTAATCCCATACCCATCGTCAGTAACACCATAAATCAAGTGACTGGGAAAGAAGAGGTGGGGAGGGGCTGACAGAGCATGAAGGGAGAGGGATTGAGGTTGAAATGAGGGAAAAGGGAGATTGCAGAGGTGGCTGAAAGAAGCAGGGCTCGCTTTGTCCCTGCTAAATACTCCCACATGCCAGGTACCTATCACTGGAAATGCTTTTCATTTTCTCATCACTTCTCCTGTCAATGAGCCATTTAAAATCTCAGTGCTTCATCTCCCTTCATTTTGAAAGCTGCCCTTGTTCCGCTTGTCACAACTGCGAGAGGGGAACAGAGGAACAACAGCAGCGGCAAAGCTTCATTTTAGCCAGGCAGACAAAGAGTCGACCTTGGTGACTGCTCTCTCTTGGAGCGACAGGCAAATAGAAGAAATGGAGGAGCCTTGTGAAAATCTGGACATTTCCTTGATTTCCTCTCGCATTTGCCTCCACTAACAGATTGCAAGCTTGCTTTTTTTTTTTTTTTTTTCCTTTTTTTGGTGGAGGGAGGTGCCAATCGAAGCGTGCAAGTATCTGTGACTTCTCTCCTAAATCTCAGGAGGCAAACTCACCGATGCTGCCTAATTGTTTTCCCCTCTTTTATGCCCTCTTCCCCCTTTCGGTAAGGCGTGGAGCAGTGGAGTTTCCATTCCCTACTCCTCCAAACTTGGCTTGTATCTCCCTTGCTTCAGTGGTGCTTCTCATTTCTCTCATGGTGTGAGGGTAGGGAGCTTTCCTGAGTGTCTCGTTCACGTAAAGGGAAGAGAGCAGGATTCATCACCCTGTAGCTGATCAGAATCACTCCGTTGGCCTTTTCTAAGGCTGGATCGGGATGTGTTTGTTTGTTTGTTTGTTGGTCAGTTTGTTATAATGCCTTTCATGCCTCTCAGTTTTCAAGGGTGTAATTTCTTTGCTTTTTTACTCCGTGGGTATTGAAGGAATTTTTGTTTGAGATAGTTTCATGGCGTAATGAAACTGAATCCTTGTGTAAGCAAGATTTTCATTGAAAAAGGAACAATTCCTCTTTACTTTGCTCTTCCTATCACCCCTTCCTCAGCAGTTCTGAAATTCCTTTCTTCGACCTTCTCCTGCTTTCTTACCCCTTTTCTAACCCCTATCAAGGGGTTTGAGGGCTCCAAAAAGGCATGAATTTATAGATAAATGTGAAAGATTTGTTTTGTATATTATATATATCCAAAAAAAGCCTAATTTTTCACATATGAACATGGTTCCTCTAAGCATCCTGGGATAGTTTGACATTTGTAATGATGGGAGCTGTGGATCAAGACTGGGGAAATGGTGACAGGACAACGACAAAATAGGAAAAGCCTGAGAAGCAAAGCTGCGGAAGTGGTCGACACGACAGAATGACAGCAACAGTTTGTATGTTCTGATGGGTGGGCTGAACTGTTCAGTAGAATGTTTAAGCAAGGAACGGTTTGGGGCTAGAGCTTGCAGAGACAGGGTGTGGTAAAAAGGCTTGCCGGCAATGGTAGAGCAGACGTAGGATCTGGGAGGTCATCTTGCTCCCAAAATCGGAATGTTTTACCGTGGGCAGGTATCATTCTCGTTTGCCTCTGCTTTCTGGGGGCAGGAGCTGTGTTGACACAATGGGAATGTAAATGGAAGTGAATGCTTCATAGTGCGAGTGGAGAGAGAATTAATATAAACGCCCAGAATAGATGCGTGCTGCAGTGAGTGTAAGCCAGCTCTGTGAAGCTGGCTGCCTGAAGGAACTCGCATCCAGAATGTAAATCTCACCTCCTGGTCGGCAGTTTCTTGGAGAACTGCCCCGATCCAAAGGAAGGTCTATGGAAACTACTAGGGTCGCACCGCGGAAGCTTAGGCCCTGACAGCGGGAAGGAACGGAGAAACAGCCGTTTTGCAAAGCCCATTTTTTATCTATTTCTTGGGGCTGTCTCTGGCGCTTCACCCAGCTTTTGCCCTCTTGCCCAGCGTTTTTTTCCCTAACCGCACCCCCAAGGACAGGCGGCGGCTCCAACAGGTGCCGGGGAAGCCGCTCCAGCTCGTCCCTCGGTCGGGTGCTGCCGCCCCGCGACTCGCGCTCACCAAGCAGCCGCGGCGGAGCCGCCCCGGAGCCCCCGCACCGCGCCCGCGGGGCCCGCGCAGCGCACGGCGCGCCGGCCGCACCCGGCCCGAACCCCGCGCCGAAACGCGCTAGTGGCAGAAGGCTGAAACGGGGAAAAGAAACAGCCCGAAGGCCCGGTCGGTGCTGAGAGCAAATCGTCTCCAGACCGGGCAAAGCGCCGGGAGCGGTTCCCATTCGATAGATGGAAACAGAAAAAGGCTGCCTTTATTAAAATGTGAATAAACGTCGCAGGCAAGCCCCTTCCCCTTGGATAACCCGCGTCAGGATTAACGCGGGATGAGGTAAAAGCCCTCCAGACCCTCCCCGTGAAACGCGAATTGCCTTTTCAACGCGAATGCAAATGGGGGGAAAAGCAGCTGCAAAGCTCTACAATAAACTGTTTCATCCAAGCCAGCGCCAGCTCAGGAAGGCACGCCTTTGAATGCCACCCCCACAAGACACCTCCTTCCCACCCGTGCAGGCAACCTCCGTAGGCGATAACCAAGTCTAAAAACTCGGAGAGGATCGATAATGTCTACTAAATATTCTGGGACTGTATGAGTGTGGCGGGGGGGAGGGATGAGGATAAAAGGGTGATTAATCGGATATTAATCACTGGCCACAAACAAGGGGAGATTATTTCGGGTAGGCAGCCGACTGTGGGGAGTAGCAGAATAGATCCTTTTACTGAAGGCACGCGTGATGGGATCGGCACTTCACTGTTTAGCGACGCCTGTGTAATTCTGCAGGTGCACATTATTCAAGCCACATATTTCTTCTTTTCTCTGTGTGTAGCATTTCCCTTAACTGTCTGCAGGCACAGACTTAGTGGAGATATTTATGCCGCTAACTAGACATTTCCTTTTTTGCTCTCCTTTCATGAACACAGAAGAAAGAAGAAAGCAAAATAGCCCCTGCCATGGGGAAAAAAGAAATTAAAAAAAAAAAATAGAGACAAACCCCATCACCCAACTCCCTTACATACATCAGAGAAAAGGGACCAAGGGAGGGAAGAGAAGAGGTGTCGATCTTTGCACCCAGAGACAGACCATGCCTTCAAGGCTGAATTACCAACGCACCTTTCCGACAGCCTGGGAGCCCTGCATGCGTGCAGACAGCTGAGCGTGAAGCGCATTTCGGGCTGTGAGACGGCTACGCGTACACTGGGCTCCTCCGTAACTTTCCACCATGCAACGGGTTAACTAATAAGTGCATCGATACAAGCATTCCCGCAAAGATCCCGCAGGCTCGACCGAAAACCAGAATTGTAGGTAATCCCCCCACACAACCCCTCACTACATCATCGTCACCTTAAAAAGTGAGCCAGTGGGATTTGTTTGAATATACACTAGTTAGAGGCTATATGAACCAACTCACGTCTCCGTTTGAGCATACTGCAAGAATATTTATTGAGCCCCAGCTCAGTCACTGCATTGAACGCCAGCTTTGGCAAGCAAATACATTTCCTATCTCAAAAGAGAGCTCTGAATCAACTCCTTCTTCCCCCCCCCCCCTCCCGCTTTAGCGATCATTTACATATTTCCATTGCAAAGTACCAAGGGCAAAAATATAAAATAAGAGATAAATATATTTTGAAACACACCTTGGTACAAGGCGAGAGCTTGCAACGCCCTGACAGAAAGCAAATGGACCCCTAAAAATATACCACTCAAAACTACCCTACCTTTCACACACGAAACCATCAATAAAAAGACGAGGTTCCAAAATGTAAATCCACTTTTAATCTCCATTTTCTTCACCAGGATGAAGTCCAGCCGGCCACATTTAGTACATCCCCTTTCCCAAAAGTCTGCTAATTTCGATTCCTTTGCACGGATTTCCCCTCTGCAGATCCCTTTCATATTATTCTTGAGAGCTCCTAATTCCTATTCCTCGGCCAGGCGCAGCGGAGTTGTTGCTGTTGATGGTGCGCGGTCACAGCTCGGAGTGAATGGTGTTTCTGGGATACCACAGCAACCTTGACGAGGACTCAACCATCTCTCCAACGGGGGCACAAAGTCTCAGCTACTCTCGATCGTGTCTTTTCCTCCCCCCCACCCCCCCGCTACCCCAACTCCCTGCACAGCCGAAACCCACCACAACCCTGCCTCCTCACAGCATCCACCGGGAGCCACGGGAGAGCACCTCAACGCTCAGACGCTCTCTCCAATAAACTCCGACAGTATTTGCAGTTGAGACTCTTCCCCCACCCCCTCGTTCCCTCAGAGATCAGTTCTGCCTGAGAGAACGGCTCGGGAGATAACGGAGTGTCGGGGTCCCCCCGCCGCCCGAGCAGCCTGGGGCTCGCCCATCCCGCCGCCGCTCGCGGCAGCGATCACAGCCTCGTCATTAGCCACGCACGTGCGGTGCCCGGGGCTGCCATCGCCACAGCGGCTGGCACACAGCGGCGGATCCGCGCCTTTGGGCACACACCCAGCGGCAGCTGCGCGGCCCCCGCGGGCATACGCAGGCGGATTGCTGTGCGCGGGGAATTAATTACAGGCCGGGCGCGGGGGAGCGGTGGCACAGCCCTGCTCCCCGTGCTCGCAGCGTCAGGGGCTCCTGGCGGGGCCCGGCCGTGCGGCGCCGCGGGCGGGTGGCTCCCGGCGGGCCTGGCTCCCGGCGGGCCGTGGCTCCCGGCGGGCCGTGGCTCCCGGCGGGCCGTGGCTCCCGGCGGCCCTGGGTCCCCGCGGGCCGTGGCTCCCGGCGGCCGTGGCTCCCGGCGGGCCGGGCCGGCCGGCCGGGAGCGGAGCGGGGGCGCTGCGGCCGCGGCTCCGCCAGGAAGAGCGCTAGCGCCACCTCCCGGCCGCACCGCAGCGCCGCTCCGCGGGGGCGGGGGCGCTGCGCGGGGGGGCTGCGGAGCGGGGGGGCTGTGGAACGGCCTGCCCCGGCGTGGCGGGACTCCAGCCCGCGCTGGGGCTGCCCTCTCTGTCCGCCCAGCCCCGCGCAACTGCGCGGGGCGGCGGTTTCCTCCGCTGCGGCGGCCTTTGGAGGGGCGTGCGGCACCGCCTGCGGAGCGGAGGCGTGCGGAGCGCGCACGTGGGTGGGTGCGGAGGCGGTGCGGGTGCGTTTCTGCGCGTAAGGGGTGCGCCCGCGTGTCGAGCCCGCAGTGTGTGTGGGAGGTTTCTCTTAGGGTGGGGTGCGTGTTTGGGTGCGTGTGTGCCTGTGACTGCGTTTGCACCTGTGAGTGTCTGTGTGTGCTCGTATGTGCTGCCGTGTTGACGTGAGCGCACGTGTGCCACGAGTGGTGTGTGATTGTGCGTGTGCCCTCGTGTGCATGGTGTATGCAAGTGCTTGTGTGGTTCAATGTGGGTGTGAGTACACTTCTGTGTTTGTGTGAGTGTGCACGAATTCTTTCCGGTGCCTCTGTATATGTCTTTTGTGTACGTGTGTGTGTGAATGTGTTCATACAGGTCAGCATGTGTGTCTCCGACGTGCTTTTGTCTTGCATGTGTGTGCACACGGGTTTGTTCACTCAGCTGTTTTTTCATACAGATTTGTGTGTATAAGTTTTTGCATGGATGTGTACATGGTGCATGTGTGCACATGCACATGTGTGTAAATGCATGAGCTGTGTAAATGCACATTCTGAAGTGCTGATGGATGGACACGGGTGTGTGAGCTGGTAAATTTTGGCGGCCAGTCACAAAGCATGGATCTTTGCAGGTGTGTCCACAGAGGGGTTTGCATTTCCCTGTGTTGAAGTGTGTGTGGGGGGGTAAGCTTGTAAGCATGGAGTGCATTTGTGGAAACGTGTATCCTGGTTAGGAACTTTAAATGTGAACTTGGGGTTTCTATATAAAGGTGTAGGTGCATGCATGAATTTGTATAATCACATATTTTTATATATACATTATATACGTAATAGTACCACAACAACATAGATAATAGTATTGAAGAAATATGGAAAATTAATGATTCACCCTGTACTTCCAAAGCACAGTGTAAAAGAGGAGGTTTGCATGGCTGTAATTCTGCTCCCATGAGAGTGTCAGCCTTTCTTCCACCTGTACTTAAACCCAAACCCTCTTTCAGTGAGGCCAGCAGTGATTCAGAGTGTGGCTCTGCATGTGGCTGGCTGAACTCGTCTCTATAGCTCTAATGCTTAAGGAAAGAATACCTTCAGCTACAAGTGATGACACTAACCGGCCCCATTGGATCCATACTTGTTTGTTGACTGGGGAGAAGCAAAGGTATACATTTCACAGGCTTGTGTACCATCCACAGCCTTCTCTTGCACACACATAAGTCTTGAAATGTGAATGCTGTAATTGAAACTTAGTAAGCTTGTTTGCTTCCTCTGCAGTGACACAAGAATGTGATCACACAAGTGATGTGAGTCTCATGTTGGCATTAAGGGCAGTGTCATGTTAGGATCAGTATTATGACAAAATTTTATTCAAAAATTTCAGCATTTTTAAAGCAAGTGGTCCTTGTTTTAGCTAAACTGGGATAGGTGAAAATCACTTTGTTCTAAACCTATCAACTATATTGCTTAATTACAGAATCTCTCTCTTTATTATATATATGTATTTACATTTATGTATGTAACTGAAATCCATTTTTTCAAGAGAGTTTCAAAACTGGAGACCTGTGCTTTCAGAACAGCATAAATGGCTACATCTTGAGTATTCATATTTTGAGATGTGTGTCCTTGGAATAAAATTCTGCCTTTATTCCCCCAAGAACACTTTCTGGTTCTGAAATTCAAAATCCCTTGGGCTAAATTCTTTCTCAGTTGTAGAGGATAAATAGTAGATACTGAAGATATAGACTTGTTATTTCTAATCAATGAATTGCACTGCTCAGTACTTCAATACTGAACTTACTTAGAGGTCTTACTTTAATGTCATTTAGAAGTCCCATCTGTTTGACATCCAGCAAGATTTATGCTGCAAGTTATCTGTATTACTTCTGATAATGAAATTTTGGTTCATCAGTTAGATGTTAAACATGAACAAAAAAATGCTTACAGTTAAAAAAGGACCAAATATATTTTTGTGGTGAAATCATAACTAATTTTCAATGACTCTTAGGTTTCCAAGCAATTTAGATGCATTTTAAAATAACACTTCAGCTACTAAGGCAAATGTTAGGCACATTTGGTAGTATTAACACTAGAGATGGACTGAAATTTTTTCACAGTTCAGACCCCACCCCAACCCTCCAACACTGGGATGTTGAATTTTTCTTATGGTTGATTTGTTGTTCAATACTAGCAGTTATACTAGCATCACACTTTTTGTGTGATTCTGGGTTCAAGTTGTAGATTATGCTATATGTTTCATATCCAAAACAAAATGTGTCCTCCTCCATCTTACTTCCTGTCTTCTTTCCCTCTCTGTCCTCTCCTTCTTTCCTTTCTCCCCTCCACTTCTTTCTTTCCTTCCCTTCTTTCTCTCTTTCCTTCTTGTGCTGTTTTACTCTGTTTTTCTTCCTCCCTTGGTGTTTTTTCTTCCTAATTCTTTTTCTTTCTCTCTCTTTTTTTTTTTTTTCCCCTCCCTCTCACTTTTGGCATGGTCAAGCTTATTGATCATTTGGGTATCAGTCAAGGATGAAAGTGACTTGGCAAGGACCATTAAGTCAATCACTATGATTAAATACTCCCAAGAATTTTAAAATGTGCTGAAATCAGAAATGGGCAGATACTTAACTGTCTGACCTGTCAGGCACATGAATACCAGCACTGCTAGTGGAAAACTTGTATCATAGACCTGACAGGCTGTGATGCCTTAGTTACACTATCTGTAGGCAGGCACTCTTGCCTCTGAATCTCGGAGAAATAAATACACCAAAATAGTTCTATGGAATAATGTGTTACTATTGGTATTCACATTTCCCCCGTTCACAGTTCCCTGTTCACTTTGCCAAGGCAGATCAAATTTAAGTTTAATAATTACATTACGAATTCCTCCCACATTTTCAGCTGCATTTGTTATTCCTCATTCACTGTCATATACTTTTGTCTAAGGTAGCTGTATTTTGTTAAATAGCTCCTACATTTTGCTTCCAGGTAACATCACTCTAATTGTAGATAGACTTATTGCCTTGCTTTAAAAAATGCAGTGGGGTCTTCTGTGACAAATAATGCTATGAATAATACAGTGCACAATGCTTGCAAGCACAGACAGCGTGTGTAGGCATGTATAAAGCATATAGGCAGTGATATTTAAAAATGAGTACTTGACTTGGGATACAAAACTCATTCACTCATATTCAGATAATTCTTTTGAGAATCCTGACCAAATGCAGAATATTCTGTATTCACATAACTTAAACCATGTGATTATAAATGCTGGTATGACTGTTGGTCTGAGCTCTGACCCAGAACCCAGACTGCATTTTTATTAGTGAGACCTAACATTCTTGAAAACAGTAGGAAAGTATTACAAATATGCTGTAAACTTCCATTTCCTCACTTAGGCTTTTGAACGTGTGTTGGAGTCCTTCAGGGGAGGTCACAAAGAGGAGGACACCATTGTGCCACCCCCACTTCACTCAGACTAGAATAATTTTACTGCATGAAACAGATAATGAATTTTTGAAAGATAAAAGTATGTAGACATCATTCCACAAATACTGGGATATTACCATGTGCTGCTGTCACTGCTTCATATTCACAGTACAGGATACAGCCATAGTGTGAAGATTAAGTATAATAACCCGAGCAATAAAAAAGATGCATTAAAGCAAATATAGGAATGAAGACAGCTGGAGGGAAAGTGCCATATTACTGACCTCCTCCTGACTACTTAAGCTTTCACAAGGTTCTAAGCTGCCTCTAACACAAAATATCTCTGTTCAAGAAAACTAAAAAGCAGCAATATTCAAGAGTATCCACGACAGTCCTGACTTAAAAAATAGAAAATATTTCCTTCAGATGCACTGTGCACAGGGAGATGGGGTTCATATGCTTCAGTATCACAAATAGCTGTGATTTTGTTAACTCTCTGTTAAATGTTCCTTGTATTCTGCTAGAGGCCAAGTGAAATCTCTTTGGAGACAAGAGAGAGAATGCAATTCTCTTTTCTGCAGCATTTTCTGATTTAGATGTTGCACTGTATAACACTTAGTTCTCAAGTGGAAGTCAAGGAATTAGTTTTGTTCTACTGCTACAAGATTTTTCATATCTTAGTGACTAAATTTATTGTACTGTATCAGTCATGATCAGTCAAGATGATGTTGGTGTGTAGTTGTGCTTGTATGAGATTTAGACAACTGGCACTCTCAGAAAAGCAGTCACTACTGTAATGTTCTGCCATCTCTCGTCAGCAGAGTTTGACGATCTGGGAATCCTATAGGGTATGTAAAAAGCAGAAGTGTCTTGAGTTCTTTATACAGGCAGACTGACTTTTTACATAGTATGTGCTGTGCAATTAGCTTTGGCAGAATTTATATCTTGATCTCCCTGTCTTTACTAATGTTCTGTTCAGATATCTGGTTGAACACTGGCTGTATTGCCACTTAGCTCCAGTAATTTAGGAGTTTCAGTCCATGCCCCAAAATGCCCATGTTTACTCTGCCCAATGCACTGCTTTTGTGAGTTATAACGTAAAAGATAGTATAACAATGATGTGACAGCTCCCACATGAATGTGAAAACAGTACAGCACTGTGCAGTGGAAGCTTTCCAAGGGACGCTTGAATGGTGAAAGTTTAGAAAATACATTTAATATGATCATTGCACCAAATAAAATTATGTAGTATATACTTTAAGACAGATTATCACCTTGAGTTCTGTATACCATGAAAAAGGGAATTTCCATAATAGGAAATTACTGCACACAGTGTCCATAGAACAAAAGACAAGAAAAGGTAAAAATTGCAGAAAAAAAAGTGTGCCAGGAAATTGCTATGCTTTGTCACTAATAAGCAAAAGGGAATTATCCAGAATTGCATCAAATATTACCCTTCTGTTATAGTAGTACTACTGCTGTATGTAGAGGAAAAGAAATCAAGAAAGGCTAGTGAGGTGCTGAAACAGGAAGAAAAAAAATTTGTTTATTAAGTGGATTGTCTAGGTAATAAAGTTGGTGAGCTCATGGAAGGATGTTAAACTGTCCTTCCAAATTCCACTTTTCTGTTTGCATTGGATTGAGATAGAGTTAAAATATATTAAACACTTCAGTTATTTACTGTGATTCAGTAATAATGAAATGCAGTGTATGTACAATCATTCTTCATTCATCAAATCCAAAATGCATTCCATTGGTGAGTGTAGATTTTCTCAGTAAACTTCTATTTGTTAGATGGTGGGGTGAAAAGAATTGTTTATACAAAAAACTTTCATGCATGTCAGGTTTTGCTTTATTCTGTGACTGGTTTTTTTCTGTATTCTTTGTTGTAATGTTTTGAATGTGTATGGTTCTTGAAGTTTCAGTGAAGATATGCACTGTAGTTATAAAATTATTCATTATTCTTGATAATACTTGCAGAAATTATTGATATAAATATTCTGGTATATGCCAGAGAAGCGAAACAAATCTAGAACAAATCTAGTAGGCCTTTGTTCCTCTGTTATTCTTCATGAAGTATCCTCCTTGGCTTGAACCAGAATTCTGTGCATGTAGCAATACATACACTAAGCCTATAAAGTATTGGTAACCTTGACTCTAATTTCAGATTAAAAATTGCATAAAAAACATTTATAAATAATTTGTAGCTAGAAAGAAGATGGGCATTTTATCTACCTGCCATATATTCTTTAATAAACACTTAAGAATATAAAGACTGTTGATATTACAGGCAATTGATAACCTGGTTTAGAGACGTATTTCTGGACACACAACTAACATATACTGATGGCTTTTGGATGCCATATGCTGAGGTTATAAAGTTACAGATAGCTTAGGAAATTTTGGTAGCAAGTGTTTGTAATTACTAATCTTGAAGAAAAGATCTGCAAACCGGAATTTAAGGATATCTGATAAACAGCTAAGATAAATTTTGATTCATGACTGCATTATTAATTTGTCACAGTGTTGATGGTAGCCTAGTAAAGTATTTCAGATTTTGTTTCATATTATTTAATGTTAGACATTGATCAGAAGCTGAGGGAGGGTCAAAGAAAGTGTGTGGGAAAGAATATTGGACTAGTATCAAGCTATTTTGTTTCAGCTAGATATTTGGTATGCATGAACATAGCTAGACCCTTTTGCTATCTATTTCTCTCTGTACTCCATTCCAAAATGATTTATAATGTTTGAATCCCTTCTTTTTTAGCTGAGTGCAGTATTACAGCAGAGTACATCAGTACTGATTTTAAATAGCATTTCACAACCAGCTCTGTCTCTTGCTTTGTTCTCTCTATGGGCATTGTGTCACTCGGAGAATGATGAACTAAAAGGAATGAGTGGTGATGTGGTGATGCTCTAATTTTTTGTGCAGCTTGAAATACAGATCTGAGCTGACCTGTGTTAATGGATGTGATGAAAGGCTCACCTTCCCCCACACAGAGGAGCATGAAGACACAAGCCCTTGCCCTGAGCTCCTCAGGGCTGTCCTGGGAGAGCCACAGGTGAGATACAGCATCACAAGACCCTGGGGATCATCCTCCAGGACAACACACAGGTCGAGGGGGACCTGCCCTAGGGAACAGGGCTCATTATGCAGTATAAGGAAAGAGCTGGGATGCTGGAAGACTTACTGTGGAACGTTAAGGGGAGGAACCAAAGGTGGGCAGATGAAGGAATAAAGCTGGTTTGGGTAGGAACCTAATGTTTGCAACCAATGGAGAGAAAAGAAGATAGAGGGAACTTGTTGACAGTTTGCTGGTTGGTACCCTAGTCTGTGTTTCAGCTGGTGGGCTTCGCTTCGCAGTCCTATACATCTACGGTTTATGCAGTTTGATGCACTTAAATATGCTGCCTCTTAACTATTCATTGGTTTCAGTTGTAGCAAAATTTGTTTACATGATATGTGCACTAGTTTTGATTCTATAACTATTCTGTAATTACTCTTTTTTACATAAAAATATAGAATGTATTATATTACCCATTCTGAAATGAATGAACTATTGTTTTAAGTCCTGCAAATTCAGTTATTAAAAAAAAAAGTACTTCGATAAAGTATAGTATTAATATATAGAGGCACTAATTTTTAATTTTCCATACTGATGTATTTTTACTGCTTTAGGATTTCCAGTGTCCCACTAAAGTGTTAGCTACAGTTCTGAAAGAGTAATCAGTTACATTTTTTTTATTTCAGGCATATTGTCTATCCATATATGTGCTTGTCATTATTATAGAAACAAAGAAAAATAAGACTGTAGTATATTGTCTTACTGAATGTATGACTATATGCATCTCAGTCTCTTCATCTTTTTAAGAAAATTGTTTCATTTATAAGCAAGTAGTTTTTAGACTGAAATCCCAATGGCCTCTGGCAGAAGTATTTTAGAGAACCAATAAATGGTATACAAATATTATATACTAAATGAGAAAAAAGATTTGCACTAGAAACATTGGAGGACTACAAGTAAAGAAAATAATGAGATCCTTAAATATTGAATATATTGAAAAATTGGCAATTAACCCAGGTGACCATAAAAGAATTTTTAGTAGCCCTACAATCATTAAATGTAGAAAGTGAAATTTAACTGTAAATATTTGTGTTATTTCAAGAAAAATATGTTTGAAGCAATGTTTAATATTTGAAAGACTTCAATTAATTTGGTTTCATCACATTAAAATGTTGGAATATGCATAGAATCAGATGGGAAATAAATAGCAAACTGCAAAATATACCATGGGAACTTTTATATAGTTTTTCAGAATCATTAATAGGTAGTATAATAACCAAGCAGTTGGTGTAGAAGACCAACTTGCCTGAACAGAGAACCCTTCTTGGAGATCAAGGAGAAAAAGAAATTGTGTGATCTCTGTAAACAAGGTTAGGCTTCACAGGGAGATTACAGAGATGTAGTTCACCGACACAGGGAGAAAAAAGGGCAAAGCTCAGTTACAGTTGAAACTGGCCAATATTATGTCCAAATACAAAAGACATTTCATTTTGAAATATACTAATAGCAAGAGAGGTCTAAGGAAAATCTTTGACTGATATTTGATTGTCATATGACAAATAAGGATGATGAGAAGGTGCAGGTATTCAGTGGGGGCTTTTTGCCTCAGTGGCAAAATTAATTAATAATAAAAAATAATTAATTAATTACAATTATTTAATATTACTAGTAAACCCCCGGACTACTTGAACTTCTGAGTTGGGGGGCCACAGCTACAGAAAACAGTGACTTCCACTGGTGGACACTGAAGTATTAAGGGAGCAGTTAGAAGTGCATGAGCCTGGTGGGATTTGAAGACTGAAGGAGTGCATATTATGGAAGGACCCCTCTTGATCATTTACCAAAATTCTTGGAAGTTCAGAGAGGTCCCTGCTGACTGAAAGCTGTCCAGTGTTACTCCAGTCTACAAAAAGGGTGTGAGGGAAGACCCAGGGAATGGCAGACATGTAAGTCTAACCTCAGGTCCTGGAAATATTATGCAAATTATACTGGGTGGTACTGAAAGTCATTTAAAGAACAATGCAATCATCAGGCACAGTAAACTTGGGTTTACAAAGGGGAAGTCCTACCTTATTTAGTATCTATCTGGTTAAGGTCACCCACATTGTGGATTAAGGGAAAGCAGTGGAAGTAGTTTTTCTGTATTTCAGTGAGGCTTTTTGATACTGTCCCTCACAGCATCGTTGTCAACCACCTGTCCACCTGTAGGATGAGCAGCTTCAACAGTGAACTGAATGAAGAACCAGCTCAACAGGTTGCATTGAGTGGGGATACATCTGGCTGTACTAAGTGCCCCTCAGGCTTCAAATCTGGGGCCAGTTCTGTTCAATACTTTTATCACTGATCCAGGTGCAGGAGTTGAATACACACCCTTAGTAAGTTTGCTGATGATACCAAACTGAAAGATGCCACTGACTCGTGTGGTGCCATTGGCTCATGTGAGACCCACGTCATTGCATATAGAATTTAGGGGAAATAGAGTGAATATAGAATGGAAAAAATATAAGAGTTGAGAGAATATTTCTGAATATAGGGAAAAAGTTGGAACTTACTAAATTTTATTCTCTTTAATGACCGTTCAGTGAGATTTTTATGTCATACTTCCTAGGACTAGACACATGTTTCTATTCTCTTATGTGAATTAATCATCTAATACTTATTCATGAGTGTTTCTCAAGGGGGCAAAGCATATTTTTCTCCTTTGATCAGTGTCTATACTTTCTAGGTAGTCTGTCTTCTATGCTAAGCATCCAGTCTGACTCCAAAATCCTGGCAAGCTGTCTACTCCTGAGATTTTTGCTAAGTAGAATTCCTTCCAGGCATCCTTCGGAATAAATGACTCATCTGTGTTTCTTAAAGAAATTGTTTAAGAACTAAGGTCCATGAGAGAATTCTAGGCTGATAATCCTCATAATAAAATAACTTCCCTTTGGAAGAGAATCAGGTGTGTAAACTCTTGATGCGTTTTTTCATCATTCTATAATTGCTAGTTCTGGAAAACTCTCTAGTCAGAGGACTGGCTGTTGTGCATCTGACTATTGAATGCCTAGGTCTCTGTGTGTTTTGCCTGAAGCAAAGACTTTGAGCTTAGGGTTTAAATAACTTATCTTGGTGCCAGATACCTTGTATTCAAAGCAGAGGCCTGTGTCAATGAGAAACTGTAAATGCTGTAATCTGTATTAACTTGCCTTGAACTCAAGTGTAAGGGTGTTAAAATAAGCTAAAATAAGGCATTAATATTATGCATTGGTTAGTGCTGTGATGGCAGAACTGTGCATAACCACTTCACAAAATATGTGAGGACTGTGATCATTAAAAGGACAAAGATGTGTGTTGTTGCATACAGGATGATTTGGGGAATACTCAAGAAGCATGACTTACAAAATGAGAAAAAAACCCCAATATAAACAGTTTTAGAAACTGTTGAGACCCTGCTTCCCCTTGGGACAACCAAATACCCTAGAAACATTAGACAGAGTGAAAATATAAAGAAGAAATAAAAGTAATGCCTTTCAGTTATAAATTCTGTTATCAAAGTCTCTTGGTCTTAATCAGCATAGTCTCATCAACTGAGAACCAGTAACAACCATAACCAACAGTGTCATCCTGAAATCCTGGGTGTTGTATACTCATAATAAATGACATACATATTAATGAATAGTATATTAATGCTACTGACTGACAGTTTTGTATACGTTATGGTGAATGGTAATGCAGAAAAACTAATTATTAGCATAAAATGTGTTGTTAATAAATACATTTAGTAACATTTGAGTTTAAAGCTCTTAACTGGCCTGATTTGTCAGTCTTATAAACCCTATATAGCATTATCTTAATTAATTAAAAAAGAGATGCACATACACATATTTTATATGTGTACATACATGTATAGAAACATACTTGTGCGATTGCAATGACCTAAAATTTGAACACTGAAAACACTGACCAGCAGGAGCACTGAGTGGTTTTTATCAGCCTACTTATCTGCATATATTGTTTCCACCTCTGGATCTCCCAGGCCTCAGTTTGTACCCTCTCTTGTTTTTTCATCCAGACTCTTCATTGCTGCTGTCACCTCTTCTCCATGCTGTCCCTAAGGACAAGAAATTCTTTTTTTTTTGCTGGTAACATTCATTGAAGCAGCAGCTGTTCAGCTTGTGGATACTTGCTTACTCAGAAGGACACTCTTCTTGTCCCATGCTTAGTGCTGAGTTTTCTATTCTTACCAGTCTTCAGATAATCCTAGATCCATGACTTAATAATTTCTAAAATGACTGGTTTGTTAACAGAACCATTGAACATGACAGCTTTCATAGCATCTCACTGCACAGCGTTTGAAAATTAGATTAAATGGACCTCTGATCTTCTACATCAGATGCTGTGTTCCTGTGAAAAAGATATGAGTCAAACATGAAAATAATGTTGTATTGTATTTTTAATGGATCTGTGTAAACGCTGTTCAAAGCAAATCAAATCAAAACTAGCATATCTAATTCAAAGGTAGTAAACGTGAAAATGTTTAGCAAGTTATGTGTTGTTAAAATCTGGGTTCCAGAGTCATGGTTCCTTTACAGTTGCTGAAGCCCTCTCAGATGCAGCTAGGAACCCGGAGGTCTCTCCATCCTGCTTCCATGGCTGCTGCTGCTGCTGTTCCTGTCTGCAGGTCTGGCAGCTGGTGAGGCTGAGCCTGTGTCCCAGAGAGTCCATGTGTGAGCACGTGCTCATTCACACACTCTCACACACTCATGCATGCAAAGGACTCAAACGTTTGCTAAGAAATCACAGGCACACACACACACGTTCAGGATTAAATTCCCTGGGGAAAGATAAATACAGTCAAGTCTCTCTAGCTGCTGGGACATTTATCTGTAGACATTGTAACCTACAGCCCCTCCTCCGTTTGCTGCCACTCCTGTGGTGTGCAGCACTGATACATAGGATAGAGAATGAGAGAACACCAAGAAACAAGGTAAGAAAGTAATTTAATAAATTCATGTGAGGAAAATAAGGGGCATGAATAGCAGAAAAAATCGTTACAGTCTTCACTAAAGAGTACATAGTCTTCTGCTAATATATATTTTTTCTAGAAAAGACTGAAGGTGAGATTTAATTCCAGTGGAGGGTTTTGGTTTGTTAATTATTTCCTCTCTTGATTTTTGCCTTTGAGCAAGGAATTAATTAACTTTGCTATCATTATGGAGATGGCATTGAAGAGGTTATATTAAAGATGCAATGTAGGGTATATCTATTTTCTGTTTCAACTTTAGGTCAAGAGATAGTAATCATGGAATGGCTCTGTATCACTTTGTAGATTGAACAATGATTATTTCATGCTGTTGTATCTTTCCACAATGATTTCTTGCCTTTCGGTTTGCAGCTGGAACAGCTTTTAGCCCCTTAATGAATCCATGCAAAGCCTTTTATGTCTGATCGTAGTCCTCATTGAAATGTAGGAAAAGCACAGCAAGAAAAATGCAGAATTTGATGTTCTGGATTAGCAGGGGAAAGAAGAACCAAAGACATATATTTTCAATTTGTTTTGGATTGGTTGCAAACATTATCAGTAATATGTTTCTGAAGGTTCTACTGGTGTGAATTTAGTAATTCTGATAGTTGATTTAGCAGGAAGTTGAAAGGAAATGTCAAATTGAAAGGGATCATAAACCTCTCAGTGGATTTGAAGTAGATGTTAGATGCATAAATGGTAGGACCTGTGGAGTCTAATTATCAACAGATCTTTTTATTTCCATACTTGGGGAAAAAAAAATCTGAGAAGAAAGGGGAAACTTTAAATGAGCATCATTTAAGTCATTAAATGCTGACATATGAAATTAGTTCATTGGGTAAATTAATTGCTTTAAGTTTTACTTTATTTTTAGTGTCTTTGTATACTTGCTCTAAGCATAGAATAAGCCCACTTTACATTACTATCACAATGCACCTTTTCACCAACACTAAATTATCTTCAAATGGTTTAAAGAAAAAGAGAGAGAAAAAGAAAAGGGCTTTCACAAGGGATTTAAAACCAGTATTCTGCTTTAAAAGCCTAAAGCCAACATTGTAAACCTTAGAGTTACACATCTTTTTTCCTCAAATGTGAGACTGATGCTCATTAGGGAAAATTTCCTACCAGCAAAATAATAAAAAAAATTTATTTGTAATAAAATTGTCAAATTATCTGGTACTTGCAATCCCTAAATTGATTTTAATAAGAGATTGCTATTATGGAATAATTTACCTAAGCATATGTTTAAGAAAAGCCACAGAAACAATTATTTCCATGACATGAGTAGTGTCTACTCAAATGTATTATAGGCACAGACTCAGATTTCAGGCAACTTTTCTAAAGTAAGTTATGATGTTCAAGGGCCTTAAAACAGAGTTGAAATTTTCACGCACTTTGTGTACCATAGCAAAAAATGAAAGGAAAATTACTTTTTCTTTTTTAAAAACTTTTCTTTTTTTGGTGAGAAATTGTCAGAAAAAATCAATAGGGAAAAATGTATACAGAAAATTAAAAATGGACTATTAAGTTGTGCTCAAACCTTTGATATCACAGAAGTTCTACAATATGTTGCATAACTAGTATCTTATATAAAGGATTATATTACTATTCTATACAAAGTTGTTCTTCAGTAATTAATAGAAAGTACTAGTACTCTGAGGTTTTTAATTTTCTTTCATAATTGACAGACTTTTCAATGTGAGTTGATACTGATAGGCTTTCTTCTGACATAGGAACGTGTTTGTCCTGTAGCATTCACATACTGAGATTATAAAAACCTAGATGTTCCCTATTCACCTGGTAGCTGCTACTTAGTGCAAGGTTTCAAAGCATACAAAGAAATGTACATTCTTAATTTAAGATGGTATCATACTAATTTACTTAAGATAGTTTGCTAGATACCTAGCATAAATCAATATGTTCCCAGCAGAGTCAAAGAAGGTAGATCCTAACTAGCTGGTCTTTTTCATAATATATTTAATCACCTTTAAAAAAAAAAAAAAAAGTATTTTGTAGCAAGCATTTTAAAGGCAACCAAAAGAAATCATACTCTGTCATAAGTAAGTTTCTTGATGATGAAGAACTAGGAGGAGCTTTTGACTCCCTCAAAGGCAAAGAGACTTCAGCAAATTAGAGGACTGAGAAATCACCAACCATGTGAAGTTTAAGGGCAAGTGCTGGATTCTGCACCTGGGATGGGGCAGCCCTGGATGCATGGACAGACTGGGGAATGAGAGGCTGGAGAGCAGCACCATGGAAATGGCCCTGAGGGTCCTGGCTGATGGCAAGTTGACCATGAGCCAGCAGTGCCCTGGCAGCCAGGAGGGCCAACCCTGTCCTGGGGGACATCAGGCCCAACATTGCCAGCTGGGCAAGGGAGGGGACTCTCCTGCTCTGCCCTGCACTGGGGCAGCCTCACCTCAAATATTGTGTCCACTTTGGGCTATATGAGAAAGATATTAAGCTGTTAGAGAGCATCCAAAGGAGAGCAACAAAGATTAAAGCCTTGAGGGAAAGCCAAATGAGGAGTGGCTGAGGTCACTTGGTCTGTTAGCCTGGAGGAGACCAAGACCTCAGAGGATTCTGCAGCTTCCTCACAAGGAGGAGAAAAGGAGCAAGCATCAATCTTCTCTCTGATAAGCAGTGATACTACCTAAGGAAGTGTCATGATGTCTGCTGAGATTAGGTTGGATATTAGACAAAAGTTCATCACCCAGAGGGTGGTTTTGCACTAGAACAGGCTCTCCCCAGGTCATGGCACCAAACCTCCCATAGTTTATGAAGCTTTCTTTCATGCTGTGTTGACTTCTCAACCTGTGTTTCCCAACTACTTAAACTCTGGAATACTGGATGCCACAAAGTTCATGTCATACTGTAATCTCTTATAGCCCTAGGCATTTTTTAATTATAAAAGTTTTGTTTCACTGTGGTGTGGAGTGTGATTTTTTTTTTTTTTTTTTTTTTTAGATCTCCTGTCTGACACATCTATCCAGTACAAAGACAGTACGTGCCAAAAAAAGAGCAAGTGTTGCTGAATCTTTTTCTATATATTGAGCTCCACAGGGGACAGTGAATGTGCATTTTTCCTTCCACAACTGCACAAAGGCAGAACTAGAACTCAAATAAAATGGTCAAAAGTGTGTTTTACCTGCTGCCTCTGGCTTGATGATAGGTATGTTTCTCACTAGTTTTGTCCTCAGAGACTGTCTCAGAAAACAGTATTTCAGCATGATTTATTATGGCTTGACAAAACACTGAAAAATTGATGAAGGAATGCAAGTACAAATACAATTTGTGCTCATATAGTGTTCTTGCTATAAGTATTGTTAATGCTAGTAGAAATGTAACTATTAGAAAAAGTACTCTGAATACTTTCAGTACAATGTGAAAATAGCATTAAGATGTATTTTCAAAGGAATATTATAAATCAGCAGTTATTCTTTATCGTTCTATTTTTGGCTGAAATAGAGTTAATTTTCTTCATGATAGCTTGTGTGGGGAGGTGTTTTGGATTTGTGCTAAAACAGTGTTGACAATACAGGAGTGTTTAAATCCCTGCTGGAAATATGTTGTATGTGTGCCTATCTCTGATCTTTTCTCCTGTGTGGGATCTGCACTGCAAATGCCTTTGCTTCTGGATGGACCTAGGTCCTAGATTGTCATGTATTACCATAGTCATAATGTAGAATAACCTATTCTATTCTGTTCTATATTATCCCATCCCATCCTATTTCCTGAGCTCACCGTGAGTCACAGGAAGAAGCGACTTAATTCTCTGAAATGCCAGGGTTTTTCCAGCTCCAAAAACACTTTCAAGGACACATATCACAAAGATTACAAGTGGAAACTTCATTTTATTTTTATTTTATTTTGATCTTATTTCTCTGAATCTGTTTCAGAGCCGATGCTCATCAGCATTAACACAAGGTGATGTAGCTAAGAGCAGGCTGATTCATTCTTCAGTTTCACTTGGAAAAAATATCTCAGTCTGACAAAGGCAAGTCACAAAGCAACAAAATGCAGCAGCAGCAAGGCAAGACTAGTTGGTCCCATTTCTCAAAAAGGTGGAAACTTGAAGAATGATGACCAGGACTGACCACAGTGAGACTGAGATGTGTGCTTCTCTGGGGTGTTTGTCAAAGTGTGACACATACTGGTTACAAGCCTACTTTTTGCCTTCAAAAACTTGTTCTGCTGTGCGTGTCGGCCAGTGATGCATGAGAAGCGCTGCCACACCTGCCCCGTGCTTATACTGCATGCAGAGAGAGCTGAAGAGTGGCAGCTCCTCATGGTGCAGCAAGCCTGGAGCCCATCCAAGCACAGGCTGCTTTGCATGAGTAAAAACACCTGGGAAATGGAGCCAAAGGAAGTGCAGAGCTTGCTTCCTCTACAAAAGGCTGAGATACATCTTTCTTTTTGTCTCATGGATGCCATAAAATCCAGGTTATGAAGTAGACGAGGAAACCTATTTCTTGAACTATTGTTTTCTGCAATCTAAATTCAGAAGACCTGAGCAAGAACTTCACTGTTACCTGCATTTGATAACATCATGCAGCAGTAGCCTGCCAGAGTCCAGTTCCACATGGCCATGACCATGGATCCAGCCCTCCACTGGCTGGGTAAGCACCCACTGTGTGGGTGGACTCTGAAAATGCCACTGTGTGGTGGTGCATTTTGTTTAAGTTCACGTATATATTCATTTTGTAAAGCTATATGCAATGGTTTGTTCTGTGTTCCCCCCCTCATGTTCTTCCCCTTATGATTTCCCCCCAGTTACAGTTATCTGTCACATTTGTTATATAACCTCCTGGTCCTGTCTGTCACTCAGGCGTCTCTCCCTGCGTCCTGAATGTTCCAAGGAGAGCGTCGAGTGACTGGACAGGATCCAGGCTTCCCCCTCCCATTATTTTTTGTATGGTTATTGCACCTGTCTATTGTATGTTGAGCCACCCCTTGCTGTACCCCATTGGCCTCTGACTGAACCCTCCCCTGTGTTACACTCCCCCTTAAAAGTTGTTGCAAAGTCCTACTCGGGGGGTCTCTCTGAGGTTGGTACCCCGAGGGGAGGACTCCATGTCAGAGCCCAATAAACTGCTGCTGGATTTACCCGCTCGAGCGTCCCTCCTTTATTCTCTCTGCTATTGCCACGCTACGCTCCTGGCAAACCAAGACCCAGGTATTGCTGTGGTGTCAGGGCTGCTGGAATCAGCGATATAGGCACCGCCGCACCACTGCTGATGCCAGTCCAGGCACTTTAAAAATGGGTCTTTCCCCCTAGGAAAGAAAATAACCACAGCTGACATTAGTGAGCTTCAATTTAGAAGTTTAATTGGGAAAAGTGTCAAACCAGCCCAAACACTGAAAAATCTACAACATTGAAGCAGTGGTGGTCAGTGTGATGCAGTTAGTGAGAATGTTGTTTATTATTTAGAAGTATGCATAAAAGTTGCTAAATTTTAAAGAAATTCAGCAGGCATTTAGTAAAGAGTAAGATTCTCGTCGATAATACTGATGTGGGTGAGGAGGTGGCTGGCAAGATGGTCACCTGACACTGAAAGGCATCTACTTCTTTGTAAGATATCTTCAAAAAAAGACAGAAGATTTTGGTTTTTATACATCTACCTGGAAACACTTGAGAATCTTGGTGTGAAGAAATTAACTGATGATGTTTTTCAGATGCAAAGCAATTTTTTTGTTTCTTTTTCTTTAAATTAACAAGACTTAATAAAACAATCTTCTAGCACATACATGGTAATATGTTTTCAAAACAGGTTCAATAAGTGGAGAAAGCAATCCAACTATGTCTATTCAGTTAAAGAATTTCAACATTTTGATGCAAGCTGAGTGTGACGAGACAGGCCCTTGCCTGTGTCCAAACACATATCTGATACATCAGCAGGAACATCGAGGCTGGAGATTAACTCCCTTGCCATGAGTGGGAAGGCTTTGAGAAAAAAGACTGTCTTTAAGCAGCAAGGATTTCAAACAACTAGGAATTTATGAGCTAAAAGATATGCTTTAGAAATGAAGTTCTAGCCAGTGTATTTTAAGACCGTGCTTTGCTCTCTGCAGAGGGCTGTACAAGGCAAATGAATTCTGACATAGCGCATCCTGAAACAGCTGTAGCTGTGCTAATTGCATTCCCATACTACAGGGAGTGCAGTCCCATTCCTTGCACCCCACAATAAAAAAAGGATGTTAAGGTACTTGAACACATCCAAATGGGGGTTACTAAACTTTTGGAGGGGCTGGAAAGCATGTCTTCTGGGAAGTGACTGAGAACACTGGGTTTGCCAGGCTTGTAGAGGACAAGGCTGAAAGGTGACCTTGTTGCTCTCTACAGCTTCCTTGGGAAGGGGAGAGGGAGATGCTGAGCTCTTCCCTTCGGTACCCAGTGGCAGGACACCTGGGAATGCTTCAAAGAAGCTCCAGGGCAGGTGCAGATGAAACAGTGTTGATAACTTAGGAATGTCTTCATTATGGCTGAGCAGTGCTTACACAGCACCAAAGCCTTTTCTGCTTCTCATCCCATCCCACCAGTGAAGAGGCTGGGGGTGCACAAGATGGGGGAGATACAGCCAGGACAGCTGACCCCAGCTGACCAAAATGGTATTCCATAACGTATGGCGTCATGCTCAGCATATAAAGCTGACCAAAAAAGAAGGAGGGGTGGGACATTCAGAGTGATGGCATTTGTCCTACCAAATCACTGATACTCATGATGGACTCTGCTTTCCTGGGGAGAGCTGAATACCTGCCCACGCATGGGGAGTGGTGAATTAATTCCTTGCTTCCCTTGGCTTTTGTGTATAGCTTTTGCTTTACCTCTTAAACAGTCTTTATCTTGGTCTATGATTTTTCTCACTTTTACGCTTCAATTATCTCCTCCACCCCTCCATGGAGGGAGCAGCTATGTGGGGCTAAATTGCCATTTATCAAAACTATCAAAGTTTTCAGTAAGGCATATTTTAAATTTTTAAATTGCTCTTAAATTTTCACATAGGAGTGTTAGCTATAGAGATTGTTATGTTTCAGCTTATGCTTAAAAATATTGGTGTTTTACTGCAATCAATATTTTTTTACAATTTATCTGCTGCAATACAACCTGATAGAGCTTACTCAATAGGCTAAGTTCACAGTTTAGGATTCAGATATTTTATGTAGGTAGCTGTGGGTAACCTTGCTAATTGAGCACAAACAAATGTGTTTGAGAAGAAGAAAGCAAAGTGAGTTCAACAGAGTTTTCTTTAAGCATTTATTTAATGACACCTCTTTTCTGTGTTCTTGAACAGAAATTGGTTCCTTTGACAGAAGTAATGACTGAGAATTCAGAAATCTACTAGTTCTCAGAAGGCAGAGAAGTTTGTGGTTCCTCTGACTTTTAAATAAAAATAAATATAATATTATATCAGGTAATGAATGCCAGCGGAGTGTCATCTTTTGCAGAGTTTAAGAAACAACATCTAAAATACTAAAGAGGCTCCTATTCACTAGTCATTGAACTTGTATAATTGTCTTTATAAGGTTAAACAAAGGAACAATGTAATAGAATACATTGAGACCTAACTGTTGCAAAATAAAGGAATATTACAAGGGTTAAAGCTAAAATATTACTGAGCTAAAGGTAAAATGTCTGTCCTTTGCAATACCTGAGTTTTTTAGATCGGTTGCAGTTACAGCAATGATCTAATGACATGTGTGAATTTCTTTAAGGAGATGGAACAATGTAGAAAAACTCTCACAAAGAATCTCAGAGAGACACATAATCAAATAAATGCTTTTTTTTTCTGTTTTTATTTTCTATGTGGGATGGATTCTACCTGCTGATGCTAAAGTGATTATAATAACTAGGCATTTTAGAGCTCTTTCATCATTAATACCCTGAGGGAAGAATCAAATTCTCTCCTTTCCTAAAAATATCACTTACTCAACAGACCAGTGTTATTGCTAGAATGGAAGAGAAATTTCATTCTGAAGCCTTCAGAATAACAATGGGGGCTTTTTAATGAGATATAACAGCAAATTACACAAATTCATTGAAATATGCCTACAAAACTTTATGGTCTATAATGGCAAAAGGACTGCTTCCACAAGCAGGTGTGCAGGTCAACCTATTAATGTTTCTGTGTGTACACACATAAATACATAGCTGTAGGTATATCTCTGAGAGAAGACATTTATGCAAGATCCATTTGATCATTCCTCATAAATTACTACTTAGGTACAAGGATTTTGTTTTATTTATTTGTACCTGCTTCATTTTAGCACACTGCAACAAGAGTTCAAAACAAATCCTTTTTCTAAAAAAATGCATAGTAACCCATACCATAGCATGCTATCTAAAATGCAGAGCAATAGCTCATTTCCCATCACCTATTATTGTGACTTGAGTAGTTTACTCTGTAATCATATTTCTCATGCAAAGTAAATAAATTATCTTGGTCTTACAGAATACAGAGTGAATTTTTCTTGACATGGTATATGAAGTTCATAAAAATACACAGAAAAATACACAAATGTTATTTAAGTTCATATTCTTAATATCTTTCTGTTATCGTGAATTATGATGTTCATCTTATGATTGTACCTAAAGGCCTCAGCAAAATCATACAAATGTTCTTTGTCTTAAAACACAGCAGGAAAACTCTCCTTTTTTTTTTTTTTTTTTTTTTTTTTTTTTTTTTTTTTTTTTTTCAAAAACTAACCAATTGGAGGAGATAAATCAAAGAAATGGTTGCTAAACTTTAGGAAACAAATCTTAATTAACTTGTAGGCTGATAAGAGATTTTGTTTAATTTTTTAAAGTTCAGTAAAGAGGTAAGGATGTCATAGAGCTGTTCAGGTTTAGTTAGCAGGATCAAAAGAAAAAGCAAAAGAAAATTAAATTAGAGAATGAAAACAAAAGACTACAAAAAAGCAGAAAATGGAAACATAAACCATTGCATCGTACAGACCAATCTTGACATTCCCTTTCCTTTTTAGAATGGATTTTCCCATGCTGTCCACATGAAAATTATTCATTTCAGGTCCAAATCTGGTAAATAAATTGCCAGTTCTGAGCTAATAAGAGCAATATTATGTCCAATTATGCTTCCAGGTTTTAGAGTTTTAACAGTAAAATATTGTATTTCTCTTGTAAAACATCATCTGTATCTTCAGTGTTACAAATAACGAGTCCAACTTCATAAAATAATGCCAATTTAGTGACAAAATTTTGCAAAATAGAATTTTATGGAAAAAGCCAAAATTAATCAGACAGCATTGATGCCGGGATTGATGCTGGGCGAACCTCATATCCAACAGCGTGCTGTGTCCTCCCCGTTCATAAATTCTGTCTGTGCACAGTCCATTTTTATACAGTTTTTCTCGCTCGAGGTAAAAGTTGCCTAAGCCCATTGTCCACTTTGTTGGTGTTTCAAATTCATACTTCTTTTCTTTCCCTCTGCTGGTCGGGTGAACGGTTTTCCAGGCAGTGTTGGGGCTCCTGATTAGATTTATGGGAACTTGGCATTCACATGCCCAATCAGGTGATGATCACCGGGTCAATCCCATCTCTGGAGAAGGCTCATCTCCTAGTGGGGACACCCTTCTTTCTTTTGCAGATGAATGGGTCTCATATTCCTGGAAGCAGCTTGTAGTTGCACCATACTTTTATTTCAAAGACATGGCGGCGTTTGATACAGTATATATTTTTATACAGGATATCTATCTAAAAGGAACAAATTAATTCCCCAATATTTGCAATATTCAGTAACATCCTGTAACTTCACAAATGCAGGAGATGTTGAAGATTTTTGTTGGGCAGGCAACATACATGCTTTGATTTGAAAAAATTCTCATTTCTGTTTTTTGTTTTTTTCATAACTAGTGCTACAAAGCCCATACTTTCATCTTTGGAAAGTGTTTAAAAAGAACTAACATCTACGTTCCCAAAACCTTTAAGTGAAAAGTATTTCTTCAATGAGAAATTCCATCTAGGAACTCAAAGACTTCCTGTTGCAAAGATGATGGATTTTTGATGCTCAACCTAAAATTATGAATCACTCATCAAAAACCTGGAATATAAAGTGATGCTTTAAAATAGTTTGGAGATGCTTTTTGAATATTTTTGACATCCACTTGATTTATTTTTCTGACTCAGATAAACTGTCAACTGACTTCTTTTCTTTCTCTGGCAAGTATAAACACAGAGATTGACAAAGTTAGAGGAAAGAAAATATTAATTAGCATACTGAATATGGGCAGCCCAGCCAAATGTGTATTTTCTAGGAGTGCATCTTTGATGGATCAATGTGTTTTTATCTGGAAATATTCTAGATGGATACCTAATGAAGTTATCCTCTGGGCTCATAGTACTGTTAGCTGAAGCATGACAGAATGCTTGTAAGGAGTGCATAGATTACATTCTTAAATGTTATCAGACATAAATCATAGAGCCACTAATATGACTTTTTATCAAATGGATATTTCTCTTTATTAAGGTTGGTTTAGCTAAAGATGTTTACCTCATAATACCTTGCATTTCTTTCAAAAGTTACTGAATATGATACAAATTTCACTGAAATATTTTGAGTCTTTAGATGAAACCGAGAAATATCTGATTTTCTTACACACATTCAACATGTAAAACTAATCAACTGATTGCTTACTTTTCTTCTTGCATCTGTAATTTGTTGTCTGATATCAGATACACTAAATTGTGCACAAGTATATGCATACATGCATTCTAGTAAAAGAAGAACATCTACTTCATAAAAAATCAAGAGGAACATTTAACTTTTCTTCCTGTAGAACCATGAAACTACCTGAATAGGGATATCTTCAACCGTTTTATCTTTTCTGCTGGAACATGTTTAATTCAACAGCACTCTTTAGGACTCTGTGGAAATGTACCTACTTTTTTTTTCCTGAAGCCTTGCATAGCTTAGTAGTTTATGAAATCAGTAGACCAACTTGAATTAAACACACCATCATAACTTATTATTTGTTTAAAGGACTTTAAAACTAGACAATAACTTCTAAATTAAAAGAAGATCTTCTAGTTTATAATATCCATACAGCTAATGAGTCTGATGCAACACAGTATAATCGTAGGGACAACCTTTAAACAAGTAACTTCTTTTTCAGAAATCCAGGCAGCAGTACTGTAATTAGAGGTCCAGAAGCTCTAAGGATATTAAAAATTTAAACATGGAACCAGCTACCTTTACAGTGTCTGTTTGCTAGCAGCCTGTTCTGTAAGTTTAATCAATATACAGTCTCTGTATAAAGACTTTTAAGTACACCTGTAATTTTATTTTTATCAAGGTTAATAGTTCTATTAAATAAAAGTTTTCTAAGTAAAAGAGAATAAATTATTATGCACAGAGAAAAACCTCCACTCTTGTGTTAACCTGTATTTGAGGATTATTTGCTTAATATCCTGATTTCACTGAATGTTTTTTCTTTCATCTTTCTGCTGAAGAGTTCAGATGAGCAAATTCATACTCCATGTGCTATTGATTAATTATTCCCTGCTCATCGTTATTGCTTCAGCTTTGGGCAGTTTGGCTGATCAATTTGTTGTGTGTATAAAGACTATGGGAATAAATCAAACTTTTAAGAAATGTTATTAATCTGTGGAAATAATATAGCATATAAAATGTAAAAGAATTAAATACCATATTCCTATGGATATTAATATTAGGATATTTTTTTCTTAACTACAACTTCTCAACTGATAAATTTCTGAAATACTAAAAAGTCACAGGCCCTCTAAATACACAGAAATGATAAAATATTTGAGATGGCTTTCTTGTTGTTTAGAAAATATTATCCTTGATGTTTCATTTTAATTTATTACTGAATAATTTCTTCCAAGCATAAAACTTGCTATTTGTGCAAGATATATTGTACTAAAGATTTTATTTACACCTAATGATATGTTTTTTTTTGTTTTGTTTTCCTGAGGCATCTGTGTTTTGAAGAAATCCAAAGTAAAATCTCTTAGACAACTTTTATAACCTGCTCCTCAGAGTACCTGTAATTTTTTTTTCATTTAACAGGACTATGTATACACCAATATTATAGTGTCCTCTGTTTCACAAAATGATGAATTCTGTCATCTGCTAAGTATCATTTTTGTTGTACTGAGTAATCTTGTTCAACTCAAGAGGACACATAAATATGTGCTCAGGTTTCTGCTGAAACTAGTATACATCATGAATGTCAGTGAAATCAATTTATGTGAATGGCATTAGGGACAGACAATTCACTACATTCCTATTATTTAGTAATAATTTCAATCCACAATTCCCAAATTCTGAAAAAACACATCCCTTTAATATCACATAGTGCCTTACTTGTATGTCATCTATCTCTCTATAGAATCTTTAGAGGGCTATCTTAGTATTTAATGCAAAGATATGTGATGACAATATTTAGGTGTGCAGGTGTTTTATATAATCGCACAATTATGTATTTTGTCACCATTCTTGAAAATATTACAGGATTTTATAAGGGGGAGAGCTAACATTTTTTGGTTGCTTTATTCAGTGTGATGTCTGAGAAACTTAATATTTTTAAAACCCCAGTGATTCTTTCTCTAGTGACACTTGCCTTTACATAAGTCTCTTGACATTGGGAGGCAAGGCAGTTTTCCAAAGCATCAATTTGATTTCAAAACTCTAGACTTTCTTTTAAATAATTTACTTTATTATAAAACAAATCATGGCTACATCCAGTATCTAAAGTCTAAAATAATCTAAATTTTAAATATTCAATTGAGCTCTGAAAGCTCTCAAGTTTATAAAGTGGCACTCTGCTGATATAGATTTTTTTATTGGTCATTGTCCAGAGCAATGGAAAAACATAATTTATATTTAGTTAACTCTTTATCTTGAAGACACTGATGTTAGATTTCAATTCATCTCAGCACAGCAAGAAAAACTTATCTACATGTTGTTCACTTGTTCTTTAGCTCTAGTAACATAGGTTTCATGTCTCACATTATGCTTTCTTCAATATGTGCCAGAGTACACTTTAATTAAGTAGATGAACATTTGCTGAGCTGTATGTAAGTATTCACTGTACAATGGAAAAAAAAGTAACACGGCATTAATGGATCTCAGCCCATTGCTAATCATCCTGAAAGGAGACACAGTCATAATAAACACAGGAAATTAAGTGAGGATTAACAAGACCTTTAACTGCCTGAAAAAGCAGGCTGTAGGAGAGAACAACAGTTGCTCTTTGATTACAGTCTTCAGAGAAGCAGTTCTCTGAACTCATACATGGCTTGATTATGATTAGAACCATATTTTTATGTGCTTTGTTGTCCTGGGTTGTAGTATAGGATGTATTCTATCACCATCTTCATGAACTGATGAATCCAATTGCTGGAGCAGTGCTCTTCCCAAACTTCCCTCCCTCTGGGGTGCCTTCTGTTAATGGCCCATCAATGCCTTGTGCATGACTCATAGATAACTCCCTCTAGGAGCTATCTCTCTTTAATGGGCCATCAAGGACCTCCTGTCCAAGCATTCTCACCTGGATATAAGCTGGGATTTGGGACAGTACAGCTACCCCTCACCCACTGGATTCCCAGATGACCAGAGCTACCTTTCTATGAGATCACTGCTTCAGGAAGACCACCTCACCTGGACTGCTTCCATCACCCTGCTCAGGTTGTATTCTGTGGTCTCTTTGTATTATTGCATTTATTTTATTTTATCTTTTTTTTTTTTTTCCTTCATTAAATTGTATTTCTGACTTGGAGCCTCTCACTCAGCTTACTTTCAAACCACAACATATGTGCATTCTTACCATCTTCAATTTACTGTGAAAACTCCTATTTTAGTCTATGGAATCTCACAAAGAATTTAAGATATTCAGGTTGAAGGAATTTCATGGTACTTCATCCAGGAATAATGTAACATAATATTGCTTACAAGTCCATATTCTGACTCCTTTGTCTGTATAGGGAATTTAGGAATAAAAATCTGATTATTCTGATGATTTTAAGATCCTGGACTAAAAATAAAAGTAGACTAGAAAATTTAATTATTTTAAGAGAAATATGGCAAAATAAAAAGCTTATTTGTGTACCTAGACTGATTAATATCTGTGTTATTATTATCTGTGTTTTATCTTCTTATTATAGAATCTGAAAATTTATATTGGATTTACCAGATGCAATATGGAAAAATAATGGAAGATATATTTGCATATAATTTCACCAGTAACTACATTCATATTCTGCTTTTAAGCATAATATAACATGATCCTGTTAATTAAAAATTAGGAAACCAGGAAAAAATGAAGACAGGAAAAAAAAGTAAATTGTATTGTCATATTCCTGTATTTGTTGAAAAATTTTCATTTTACAAATATATTGGAAAAAACAGTTCATAGGTGTCTATCTTTGCTATTGAATTAGGAAGCTGTGTTTACTGATTTTATAGTCAGTATTAAGTAACAAATCAAAATTATCTATTGATGATTGCACTGGTTTTAAAAACTCATTGGAGGAAAGTGCTCAAGCCCCACCCCTGGGAGGAAACCAAAGAAAACAACACTGTGAGAAGTTACAGATGTTAAAGACACAATTCTACTGAAGCAAAACTCACAAATAATACAGGGAAAATGATTTACGTACAGAACCAACAAAGACAAAACCCCACCTGGGCCCCCATCTCTCAGGCAAAACCAAAGTTGCCATGTGGCTGGGAGATCAAAGAAGGCTATTCCATCTGAGGGGATTCACAGCCGAGGTGCTAGTGTACAGCCCAGTGCAGCAGCGGAGGTGTTGGGGCAGGCAGGGCTCCCCCAGCACTGTCACAGTCTGGTCTGGTGGGGAAGGGTGCTGTGACCTTCCTCGCTAGAAGTGCCTTTAAAAAGACACCCAGATCGACAGAGGCACAGGTACCCCCAGGCAGAGAGTGATTCAGCTCTTTGTGCACCCTGAGGTGCAGCTTTTAGGTGCACTCTCAAGTGCAGTGATCTGCTCTTTGTGAAGATGCCTGAACAACAGAGCCATGTTTGCCACCCTGGGTGACACAGGAGTAAAAGCAAGACAAGATCTTTCCAATCTCCAGAAAAGCTTCTTTGTTCCATTAAGGTCACAAGGAAAGAACTCCATGGCCCATGGGAAGAGTATTGGGTAGCTGGGGGTGGGGTTTCACAACTTGGCCAATGGGGAGAGGAATTGGGAAAAGGACCAATCAGGGGAAAAATCCAAAATGGACCAATCGTCTGGGGTAAAAAAGAACCAATTGGGTACAATTGATGAACGCATTTCTTCACCACAACATAGAGAGAGCTGGTTGTCAGGGTTTCTCCTTTAGGAGGTTGTGTTTATATTCTGTATGGCCTAACCACTCTCTTTCTAAGGGGGCATGTTTATATTATTGTCTGGTTTCTCTCCAGGGGAGTGTGTTTGTATTGATGCTGTCTGGCTTAACAGCCTCCCCACAACACCACGGTGGTTCCAGCAGCAGCCACTTCCCCTCAACCCTGCCAGCAAAGAACAGCCACCCTTCTGCTTCTGCCTGCTGCCCCACACAGACAGTCCACTAAGGTACCGTAGGTGGGTGTGGAATGCTCAATTTGGTCACCGCCACACAGTGCTAAACTTTGTCTTCTATCCCTCTGGACAATGATGGAGAGAACTGCTAATGCATATCGTAAATGTAAGTTTGAAGAATTAATTTAAAATCATTCTTGGAAGTGATTTCCTTCACTAAAGCTAATGCTATTGTAGAAATTACATTTATCACAAGGCAATCTTCAAAGAAACTGCAAGTAATGTATAAATATCTCAATTTACAGAAAGTTCTGGTGAGTTTTTGATTTTGTGTTTCTGGTTTTGGGGGTTTTTTTAACCTGCTAGAGACAGGTATAAAAGGAATCATAGCTTGAAAATATAAAATCTAGTGAAATTAGAAATAAAGGTGTATTTTTTGAAGGGAAGATGCAATTAAATCAAGTAGAAAATGGTGGGGAGCCCCGGTCCTCATTCAGCAAGTTTATTTAAAAGAGTCTTGAGGTCCCTTGATGCCTTGGGAAGGCTTACTTGGAACAGAGACTAGACAGTGCTAAGAGAATTAAGTGGGTGTTTATTAAAAGGCCTTTAAGGACACACCTTGAGAAGTACAAGAGCCTGGCCAGGGCTACACCCAAGGTGGATCCAAAATGGTCACAAAATGGATGACTGGTCACAAGTCTCACACTTTTATAAGTTTTGGTTTATTTGCATATTGGGGTTTAATTGTCCAATTATAGCTTCAGATTAAGAAGTCCCATTCTTCCTGTTTTCTCTCTTCAGTGCACTAATATTTATGCTTTTGGGGCCAAAACTTGTACTCGTTTCCTTGATCTTCAGCAGGAAAAAGGATTTGTTTTGCCTACCTATTCTGCAAAGAGAGCTGACTAACACTTAGGCTCAGAACTATATCCTAAGGCAGCACAGAATCTGAAAAACATGAAAGCTAAAACTTAAGGTATCACCCTGAGGTAGGTGTATGGGAGAAATGCAACAACATTCTCAGGAGGTTAAAAAAACAAACTTTATGGCTGGTGTCTTGGATCCTGCTGTTGTTTCAGCTGCCATAAAATCCAAGGACAATAGGGATGCAACCATGTGTGTCTCCAGGCAATAAGTTTTATCTCCTCTGGCCTCTTGTTGCCACTCCCACTCAGGTGGGGCTTCCGGACATGGGGCCACTCTGAGGCTTAACTAGGGTTGCAGGGGTGGGGTGGGGGCATTGCTTCTCGTGTGCCAGTGACTGACAACTGTTCTGGGCTGGACTAGAGGCTCCAGGGTGATGAGGTGTGGAGCAGTGCATGTCCTACTTCTACAGAACTTGCACTGCTTCCCCCAACAACACTTCAGTTATTTAGAGCCAGCAATAATTTTCCCCAGTTTCTCACACATGGTTAAGCTTCCTCTTTCTGACTCTTTGAGTAAAGACTGGATTTTTTTAAAGAGATGATTTATCATTATGCAATCACTGAGATCAATAAAAATTACCTTTTACAGAAGTCAAGCTGATAGTGTAAGAGCTTTGTCTGGATCAATCCAGACTGAGTTACAGCCTTCCAACAAGTCAGCAGACAGATGCTATATCACTACAATGGGCTACGTGTCATCTTAACCTTGCCAAAAGATAAGCTAAAATTTATACACCCATGAAATTACTTTAAACTAATGCATTTTACCTCAGAAGATAGGGTGAGCTAAGTGTGCAGGTATGGACTATCGTAACTCACCTCATGAAGAGTGACTTGTAAAGCTGCTGTAAATTGTTAGCTTTTGATTCTGTGCCCCTGTGCTTCCATGGACAAGAAATACTCCATACTTAAAAGTTTTTACAGGTTGGCTTTCCATGGGTAGTAGTGTTTTTATGAGATGTGATGGATCTGCAATTCTTGTGAGAATAAGTATCTTTTAAAATAGGAACACAAATTAGTTTTGAGCCCCTCACTACAAGAAAGACATTGAGGGGTTGAAGTGTGTCCAAAGAAGGGCAATAAAGCTGGTGAAGGGTCTGCAGCAGTCTGATGGGGAGCTGCTGATGAAGCTGGAATTGTTTAGTCTGGGAAAAAGAAGACACGGGAGTAATCTTATCTCTGTAACTCCTGAAAGAAGGTTGTAGTCAGGTGGGGATCAGTCTCTTTTCCCAAATAATGAGCAATAAGACAAGAAACGGCCTCAAGTTGCACCAAGGGGGATTTAATTTGGATATTAGGAATAAATTCTCAACTGAAAGGATTGTCAAACATTGGAAGAGGCAGCCCAGGGAAGTGGTTGAGCCACTACCCCTGGAGGCATTTAAAGATGTATACATGTGGTGTTAAAGGACATGGTTTAGAGGTGGACTTGGAGTACTTTTCTACGTAAATGGTTGGACTCAATGATCTTAGAGGTCATTTCCAACCAAAGGAATTCCGTGATTTTATAATTCTACGTGAAAATGAATGTAGGTCTGTATTTAATTAGTTACAGGACCAGTTTTTGTGAAAATCATATGATTCATAGATGGTAGTAATGCTATACATTTCATACAATTTGATACTTTAAGACCTTTGATAAAATAATTTATTTTTTAAGTCCACTGTCTACTTCTTGTGAACTTCTAGAAAAAAATCTTTCTTTTATAAGATGACCTCAAGGGTAAAAAAATTAATGAAAAGGTTTGATCAGAAAGGCCTTAAAATTCAAGAATACTACAAGGCACTATAATGAAAATATTTTCCGGCCGTACAAAATGTTTCAGAGTTCAAAACTATAACTAAACCTACAATTTATATTACCACAGACAGATGATTACAAATTCAGGCTGAACAGATGACCTGTTAGAAAATAAAAATCCTATTTACATTTACACTGGTTGATAACACTGCATGAAGTAACAAGGTTTTTTTTAAAAGAAATTAAAGAATGTTTACATTTTTCATAAACAAAGCATTGTCTGTAGTGCTGCAGAGTGTGTCTGTACATTTGTTCTTGCAAATTAAAATCTGAAAATAAAAATAAATTATATTATCTCTACTTTTCTCAAGCTTTACAGTGATTCATCAAATGTTTTTCAGAAGAAGCTGTTATTCTCATACAGTAACTGGCTTCTGTGTCACCCTTTCTTGTTGAACAAAGGAAGTCAACAACCTTCATACACTGTCTTAGATGCACTTCTCCCAAAACAAGGCTGAAACACCTACCAGTATGTCTGTGTGAGAGGCTAAAAGTAGTGACACCTGCTCCACAGATAAACATCAGTCTTCAGAGCTCTCACTGCAGTATCTGCTGATGCTCTGCAGTTTTATGTAACCCATTTTCTTATTTTCCATACGGCCAACAACCTTGAATGAAAACAGGATCTTATCTGCTTATTGTCTCTACTTGAATTAATAATCTTCTGTTTGTGATATCTCAAATTATTGCTATGAAAATGATTATAATTTCACAGAAGGCCATGGTAAAAAATAAAATGTAAATGCTTCTAATCAAAGATACTCTTCATGCAAATGAATCTCTAATTAGAAGAGGAAACAATCTGTTTCAGCAGACCACCATGAGAAGAGCTGCTCAGCATTAAATATACTTCGGTAAAGACATTAGCTTGCAAAAAGATACTGGAGTAAGTAAAAGTAATCGAGTATTTAATCTGGCTTTTAGGATATAATCCTAGAATATTCAATCCATGGACTGAATTTAGGAACTGGATTTAGGGTTGAATATAGCTGAAATCAGAATAATTTTTGCTCTTAGGGCCTTTACAAACATAAATCTTTCATTTTTTACATGTATTGAAAGCTGCTTCGTTGAAATGGGAAATTCATGTTAGATTATCAGAGTTTAGTCTATTTGCACATAGAATTCTATCATGCAGTCAAATAAGATTGTCTTGAAATGCTGAAGACTATTACACCAGCATTCCAAGAGTAACTGTCACACTGCATATGAAAAATTAATTTAGATTAATTATTAGTTTGCATATTTTTTATTTTCCTTTTAAAGTATCTTCTGTTGTCTGCAAAATTAATATTTTGCAGTAGGGATTCTTTATTTATGTTTCTAACTGTAAAGATGGGGCTTTTTTCAGCTCTATTCCTTCAGGACCCTTCAAACCCATCACTCTGAGAAGCTTGCAGGCATGCATTTATCATTAGAGTTGGTAGACACAAGTATTATAAGCAGACACTGGTATAATAACAAAATGTACTCTATTAGGCAATACAAGTTTTTCAAGACAGGAGATCTCCAGAGAAGCAGACCGATTTTATGCAAAATGTAACCAAGACAAATATTTAATTTCAGAGCAAAAATTCAAGATCATGAAAGAGTGAAGCTGAAGAAAACCTTGGAATAACTTCATGTTTTCATAATGGAAACATTCAGATCAAGTCTTCCCGTTATTTTGTCTTCTCGCACTAAAGGTATTCATGAAATGCCTGTTGTTTTCTTTGGATACTGGTTTGTCTTGCTTTTCTCAGTCTTTTTTCCTGATCAGTAGAATGTGATCACTAGACAAAGGAGAGAAACCCATAGCTCACAGGAAGCAGCATGTAGCTGGGTTATGCAGTTTAGGTATATCCTGTTCAACTGAATGGGGCAAAGCAAGTATTTGAAATTATGGCAGCTATTTCCTACACTGCTTTGACAGTTTCCTTCTCAAACCAGGCAAACCAGGATTGTGAATGAAGGCATAGTTACAAACTGACTGCAGCTTTATAGGATTGTGGTGATTCAGAGGTATAACCAGTTCTAATAGGAACAGAACTAAGCGACCTTGATGTAACCAAGAAGCCACATCAAAAATGTAAAAGCAGACTCAAAAGCCTCCAACAGAGCTGTGCAATAAGTTTGGGATGTTCAATTAATTTTCCTGTCTGGGATAGAAGAAAATTATATTCATGGCTTTAAGCAATAAAGAAGTTCAAAGAATGAAAAATAACATCATGCATTGTGCATATTCTATCTATGTGAAAAAACAGATATATGATGAATATTTATTGTATATAATTTATGGAGTGCATGGTATATTATAGAAAAGTTTGTTTAAAATCTTTTGTTGTGAGAAGACTATTGGAATCTAAGCATGCTACCCATTGAAATATAGCTGCATACTACAGCTCCTTTAACTGATAATTATAATGAAGAAATGTTATCTAACCTTTATGTTTCTATATTAAAAAATAGATTTTATAAATATATTTTATAAACTCACATATGCCAAAATAAATTCTTAAATTTATAGGGAATGCTAAAAAAACCAAACAAACAAACAAGTCCAAATAAAGAACCAAAAGTACCAAAGAGGCCTTAAACCCCACAAAAGCAAAAATCCAGATAAAAGACATAATATAATATGATTTTTATTTGTAATCAGATATTTTATTATTATAGTTAAGGAAAAAAAAGGGCCTTAACCAATATTATCAATATTTTTAAAAACATGCTAAGCAGTGAAATTTGTGAATTTGGGACAAATCCAATGAACAGTGTCACCTGGGAGAAAATCCTGTGATGGGAAACTCTTAATCTGCCCTTGATCATGCTATTCTATCTGATTTTATACTTCCCAACATGGATTTCTTTACCGTGTCACTCAGCAGGTTGGGTGTGCAGGTGGGAAGGAATGAGAGTCTGTACTCTATGTCAATGATTGTTTATGAACTTCATGTTTAAAGTTAATTGGATACAATGCATGATTACCCTTGGGAACATTGATCAGAAAAAAAGAAAAACTTAAACCTCAGAAGAGGCCTTGTCATATAGAAGCCAACTGGCTTCTTTTTGCTTATTCTCTGTATGACTTTCCTGGTAACTAAAAGTGTTCCCTTTCTATTAGGAAGGCTAACTGCTCAGCCCCAGGCTCTGCAGTTTGTAAATTCAGAGACTTTCTGAGAAAGCAGAGTTATGGGTTTTAGGCTTCTCAGGGCAGGCAAGACTTACTATCTCAATTCTGTTACTTTCAGTAGTTAAGGTGCTATTACTACAAGACTGCTCTGTAAAAAAAAATTGTTGTTTGTTTCACTGGTCCTGTTTGATCAAAAACATATTTCACAAAATATTCTTAAAATAATATTTTGATGTGACTCACATTTTCTGTTGCCTAGTTCTGTTAGTTGATGCAGCCTTTGGAAATGCAGATAGAGAAATATGTCAGTGAAGAAAAGTAACTTCTCAAAAAAATCTTTTTGGAGAAGCTGTGGAAGCAGTCTGGCTGCCTCATTAGGAGGTCCTGGGGCCAGAAAACCACTTTCATGTGATAGGTAGGCTGCATCTGGCCCTGGGTTGCTTTTAAGTTCACGGTCAGAACCTCAGCTGATAAAAAGCTGATGTAAGTCTGGATGATGTCAGGCCTGGGCCTTTAATATTCATTGGTAACACCTTGAATCCTTTTAGTGGTGTCTTGTCTTCATTAACTTTCTTTCCTGGTAACACATCAATTCCAGTATTTGGACCTACAGCTGGCTTTTTATATTGATTTTTTAAATTAATTTAGAAAAGGTTGTGAAGTTCTTTGGAGTAGATATGAAATGGTTTATCACGACCAAGAACTATATGTCTCTTCAGTGGAATTGAAAAGAATTCCAGTGGGGCCCAGCTCCCACAGTTAACTAAGAGCTCTTCTGTATATTGAGCTACACTTAAAAGGTGCAAGAATTACTAGAAATTATTTAGGTATATTTTATTCTTTAGATATATATATTAGAATAAATCTACACATTTTGTATAGCCTTTGGAGAATCAGCATGCTTCATATAGCTAAGGAATACTGGTCCCCTTGCCATTTAGTTATTTCAATTCAGTTATCTTGATTCCAATTCTTCTGGAGAGAAGCAAGGAATATACTTTAAGCCAAACATTGGTCTAAGAAACCTTACACACTTGGGGATAAAAGAATTAAAGTACCAATCTAATTTTAGTTGTGACTAGCTCTTATTTTGACAAGCAGATATTTTATCTGAAACAATGATAAGTAAGCAAATTAATGGTAAGTTTTCCTAAAGTGGCAAATTTGCCAATTATGAATATCGCACTTGGTGACACCCCATGTGATGATAGCAAATTCAGAATGAAGAATGATGCCCTCTTCTCCCCTGACTTTTGCAGTAGTATTTGACATGGTGCTGGGGGGTGTAGTGCACTGTTACGAATCTCTTTCATAGTCAGAGCTACTGACAAGACTCTTCAGTGCTTCTTCATCTCACACCCCCATGGTACACCTATCCCTCACACCTTTTACTCCTTTTCTTCTATTTCTCCTTATCAATTACTTTTCTAATCCATCTCCCCTGTGGTTTTTTTTTCACTTTATCCAGTTATCCTCTGTAAATAAGGTTATTTCCATTACAGGTAGAGAGGCCACAGTTTTGGAGACTCAGGATGTGTTTGTACTTGTCTTCATTTAGATATATTAGCAGTTGTTTAATTATCAGGTAGCTTAAAAATTTTGCTTTAGCTTATAGTGAGATGAAGTAGCTATTCTGTGGAGATTAAATTGTCTCTGAATAAAACATAGTATGGATGAGTGGACATGTAATGATACCAGAGGCTACTTCCTAGTACTGAAATCTTACTATGGGTAAACACTTAATATATGCAGCCAAAATTTTACTGTTCACACAGCTTGAATCTTACCAGTCTATTCAAAGATTTTTATTTTATCATTTCATTTCATTTCATCATTACCAGATTCAGTTATTGTAGACTAAGGAAATAAGGAGTAATGCCATTATCAAAAAAAAAATCTTCAGAATACAGTTGAAATTACTATGCACACATCCTGGTACCTAACCCATTTTTTGAGTTTTGACCATCTTTTCACTGTTTCTCTGTATCCTGAGGTAAATGGCTTCAATCTAATTGGGGTATTGCAAGTCATCAGCATCCTAAGTCCTTTCATATGGAGGAGTATGGTGTTAATTCTGATGGATTCTTCCTCCTCTCTCCTGAATTTACTTAGGGCTATTTTTATGCTTTTGTTAATCCCACTTTGCAATTTGATCTCTCTCCTGTGGTCTGTAACCATTTCTTACATATGGTGCATTTTATATATATAGTTTAGTTTTCCTTTGTTTCCTTTATGAACAAACCCCAAAAAATCAACTCTTATGTCTGCATTCATTTGAGTTTTTTATAGCACTGAGGTCTGGAACCTGTGCTCTGTCTCTTGGCCACCCACATGCTTTTACTTCTATTTATATAAAAACTGCAGCTACACATATAAATACGAGTGCAAATGAACCAAAATTAGTCTAGCCCCAGTTACTGGAAGGGTGCTGTTACAGACAAATCAAATTTTTAAAAATTCCAGGTAGGATGAAGCAAATTCAGACAAAGTAAACTTTGTAAGCACCAGTCTGGAGGTCTCAACTAAGTCATTACACAGCCAGTTATTAACAATGTCAACCACGTATTTACTGAGCTACAGAGCTAAAATCTTAGTTCACAAACAGAAAACACAAATCACACCAGGTATTATTCAAGATAAAAATCCGTTTTAAAATTAACAAGGGGCATAGGAAGCCTGAATAATCAGGACTCACTAAACAAAAGGACACATGGACAACCAAAAGTACCCCAACTGACAGAGCCAAGCTGCTGGAAGACACCTTTGCACTCTGAAGGCTTGTTATGATGCTCTATTTTATTTTTAGATCAGCCATATTCATTTTGATTAGAGGGTTAAATTGTTTTAATTGACTAAGTTTTTGGATTCTCAAAAAAAAGGTGTACTTTTCATGCCCAAGACTAGATTTTTAATGCAACACTCTTTTTTTTTTTCCAAACAAGATTAAGAAAACATTGATAAATTATTTGACTAGAACTTTTAAGTGATTATTCTGGGTTTTATCAGTGCTTAATATCTCAAGAAGGCTTATCAATGTCTTTCTAAAATCTACAAAAAGGGAAAAGATTTAGTCCTAATTTACTACTTTCCAATGAAGAAATTAGTATTCATTAGCTTTTGGGATCTAATTTTATATACTTTGAATTCAAACATGGAGAGAACAGAACTAATCTCTACATTCCACTTTATGCTTTTGCTCTGCCTGATTCTAAAGCTGGACTGCCTTATTTGTATTGCATTGTTGTGAAAGTTGTGAAAGTCATAAATGACACATTTTTAAAGCATTTTTATCAGCTGACTTTGTCATATTTGCCTTTGTAAGCAGGAACATAATCAGAAAAGTATTTGGGAAAAGTCTCAACAAATACTACAAAATTCCTAAAAGTATCCTTCCAAAAGTTGATTTAACTCCTCAGCTGAGACTTGGTGAATGAATAAAATGGAGAAAAAGAAGATGAAAAATTTTCATAGCAGCACAAAAGTCAAAATCTGGACTTGCTTAATGCTTTTTTTTTTTTTTTTTCCTTCCTGTGTGTTTGGGGGTTCTCATTTAATCTGTCTTTGATATCTAAGTTCATTCTGTGAAAGTTTTGAAACCTGCTCACACTTGTATACCTCCTAGTTCTGCTGTCTAATCTGTAAGGACAAATATGAGCAATATGTTTAATGAAGTTAGCAGTCTTAAGTATAATTTAAGTGACTACTAATTAATTACATCTCCAGTTTAGGCATTTAGGTAAGGGGTAAAATCGAAGCTTTTCAAAAGTCTGTTTCCTTTATGGATGATGAAAAAAGCAATTACTCCATGAAGAAAATCAGAGAATCATAAGGAGTAGGACTAAAATATGGCAGCTTTGAAGACTCCAAAAGGTCAGTCATACCAAAATCAGAAAGAATTTCAAAATAATGCTGAGACAAAGCTATAAAAATTATGTAAGCAAGTAGCTTTACTAGGAGGAGGATAAATCATGGTGTTTTGTCTGCCCAGGATTTTATTTTTGTGAATTATTTACTGAGGGGGAGGATGATGGGGGGACGGGGACAGGCAGTCATTTTTATTGTGTATTCTTTTTTAGTGATTTCTTTTCTCTGTGTAGATTTCATGCTGAGTTCCAGATAGACAGCTCTCAAATATCATGTTTGCTTATCTTCAGAGAGGTTACAAAATGTACAGCAGTCTGAATGCTGATTAAGGTGTTTTGTCTGCATGTCTGAGTTTAACTATGATGTATCTATAATGGCCAAGCATTCAGAACTTGGATTTTGAATAATTATTTTTACAAGAAAATTAAAGAGAAAGAGAACTGGACTGGTCATGTTGATACAACTATCTACTGCTATTGATGTATTTTATAATCCATGTTGTAGTGTAAAACATACAAACTTTCCCTCTTTCCTTTTGGAAAATACTTCTTTATTTCTTTGAATCTTGCTCCTGGGATGGTGTACTGGCTCTCTGTGTTCTGCAGTGTTTATTCTGTTATCAAAATCTCCATACTATCTTATCTCTCATTCCTATCTCTTGAAAACTTTATGTTTCTTTTCTTTTTATCTGCAGGGATTTTATAGTTTTTGATGATGGCACTAAGGTTATTTGATGTTTAGCATGTAACTTGGTTTTCAGGTTGCATTTTCAAATCTGCTTTTCAATGGTGATTCAATTCTAAAGGAAAGCAAATAAAACTCCTTTTGCATCTTATGTTTATTTTCATGATAGCAGAATTCCACCAAGTGAAGTTCTTTTAAAATGTCTACATTCTCATGTCTACTTCTGTTGAAGTGTTTTCTTCTTTTTTGATAGGTACTTTGTAACTTAAACAGTTTATCTCTTCTTCATTTCACTTTATACAGCAGCATTCCTTTTTTTTTTCTTTTTTTCCCTTAATGCAAGTTGAATTCCTATTTTCCACTTTTGAGTGAACAGTATTTTATGTATTTCACAGGGCATGAAATATTGGGGAATATTTACAGGGGAATTCCTCAAGCAGCCAGTAAAAATTATACAATCAGTAACAGAACAAAATATGATGATTATTGAAGAGAATGAAAAGAAGACACAGTTCTTCCTTTCATATTTAAATACTTGTCTTTATGCACAGGTCAATAAGCAAATTAAGTTTTGGGATAATTTCTATTTTTCTGGCACAATACTGACTTGAAAAATCATTTTCATTTAAGACAACCAGATGAAAGTTTGGCTTTCAATTTATAGTATCTTATGTAATAGAAATGTAGCATTTGGAATAGTAAATTTCAAAGTCTTAATTACCATTGCTGTCTTTTCTGACATGCAATTAAACATTTATCTTTTTATCTCTCCTCTGAGATAGAGTTAATTTTGTTCACAGCACCTGGTATGGGGAGCTGTGTTTTGGATTTGAGTAGAAAACAGTGTTGGTAACACAGGGAGTTTTTTCATTATTGCTGAGCACTGCCTACACAGAACTGTGGCCTTTTCTGCTTCTCAGCCACCCCACCAATGAGGGTGCTGGGGGTACACAAGAAGTTGAGAGGGGACCCAGCCAGGATAGCTGGTCTCTGCTGACCCAAGAGATATTCCAGACCATATGGCATTGTGCTCAGCACATAAAACTGGGAATAAGGAGTGACGGGGGGCTTTCACAGTGATGGTGTTCACCTTTCAAGTCACCATTATGCCTGCTGGAGCCTTACTTTTCTGAGCACCTCCTTGTCCACTGGAAGTGGTGAATGAATTCCCTGTTTTGCTTTGGTTACATGGTTTCCCTATTAAACTGTCTCTATCTCAAATTATGTTGTTTCTCACTTTTACTCTTCTGATTCTCTCCCCCATTCCCATCAGGGGAACTGAGCTGACATCTGGGATAAAACCACAACAATCCCTTCATCTGCAAACACAATGTCATGATGCTGCACACTAGAGTACTGCTGTGATGATACATGGAATACTGTGGAAGATGACATACTCTGTTAGTTAGCTGCATCTAAAGGAATACTTAACATGGTAGTGTTCAGTCAAAGATCAGACTTGATGATCTAAGTGGTCTTTTCCAACCTTAATGAGTCCATGATTCTATTAAATAAAGTATGTGGAATTGTCTATTTGGGAATAAAAAGAATATAAAAAAGAAGATCATTGGAATTTTCTATATAATGAATTTTCCATTTATTTATCAGATTATGGTCTCTTCTCACTCATGGATCTTGAATGAATGCATTTTTGTTTTTAAGACTTCAATAACTTTCTAAAAAAAACACTGGCATGTTCCTCAATAATTGAATAGTTTTAGGATGCAAAAACCACTGCAGAGCTGTGTAACTAATTATTTCTGACATATGCAAGTAGCAAAATAAAAACTTTAGGCCCTATGTTGCTGTATAGGGCTTTTTTTTTGCATATGATCAAGAAGATGAAGATTAATACTAAATCAATATCCATCTTACTCATTTACTCAATTACAAATCTAAGGAAGAATCTTTTCTAAGTTTGAATCTCTGAAACTCTTCACACAGAAATGAACTTTGTTCTTCAAGAAAGAAATTAATGTAGAAATGTAAGTATAAATTCAGTATAGAAAAACACACTGGTGATAAAATTCTGATCAGAAATGAAGTGTTTAAGTTTCAAGATCGAAGCAATGGGTTTGTATATTGACAGCAATTGCTGTCAGCAGTTTTGATCAACTAAAAAATACTAAGTAAATAACAAAGTAAATAATCTTAGCATGGCAGATAGATTGTGTTCACTTTAAAAAAGTACAATCAATCATTGTATTGTAGCTCACCAGAAGCTTCCTACCTTCTATTCCCAGCACAGCATGATTTGCTGGTGTTAAACACCAAGAAAATCTATACTGAAAATGGCATTGCTTCTTAACCAATTCACATGGTCTTTGATATTAAATTTATATACATTAGTAAGAATAAATATATCAATAAATTTTAATAGATCATCCATCTTAAAAAGCAAAGGAAAAAACCTTTAAAAAACAAAGAAAAAATGTGAAGCAATGAGTCATTTGGATAAAGCAGGTCATTTTATCAATTCCATAATTTTACTGCAGTATATTCTAACAGAGAACTCTTTAAAGATCAGAAAAGGCGTCTGTCTCAACAGACTTTTCTTTCTCAGTGATATGGTAATCATAATTTTCCATTTCATCCCTTGCTACCAATAAACAAACTAAAATATATTTTAAAGTCACTTGGATCCACTATTTTAAACTCTAAGGAAGTTTACTTATGGTTGCTAAAAACATATTGTTTCATTTTCTGAAGCCTTGTCTTGATTTCCTTGGTAATCCCTAATAGGAATGTATTTCCCTTCAGCTGTCAGTTTCTGGTGCTTTAGAGAAAGGTCTCCTGTATTGATCTGCTTTGGTTTTTGAATCTGATTGTCCTTTAATTTCTTCTTTGAGGTAATTTCTGAAGAGATAAAAATGGACTGAATCATAACTTTCTTTTGAATATGATGAGTTTTGCTTTTGCAAGGGTTTTACTGCTTTTACTGGTGTTCATCCAGGATAAGGCCTAAACATGTAAGTGGAAAGGAACTGCACTGGATTTTGAGTGCTTTGCCTCTGGCACTGTAGCAAGCTCCCTGAGAAATGAGACTGAGGGTGATAAAAGGGAAATAACTGAATTATAGATGACTATGCTTTGCATCTCCTAATGAAGAACTGATAGAGATATCATACGAGTGAAGCATTAAGTAGGAGCACCGCTAAGAGGATTTCATGAGACACTAGCAATACATACTACAAGATTAGAGAACATCAAACATCCTCCCTTCTGCCTGTGCTGGAGGATTCCTTTGCTGAAGATTCAGCTTGTTCTAGCTTACATGTAAGGTTTCAGAGGAATCCTAGAAATTCTTTAATTAGCTAGTGCTTTTGTGAACTAAAAAAACATTTTTTCTGCCTCCTTCAAACCTGTGTTTCATGTCTATGGTTTAGCTCACCTCTCACTGTATTCTGTAACAGTGTACTTCTGAAGAGGAGCTGGAAGTTAATTAGATCTTCTACCTCAAGTTAGAAGATCAGCCTCATTGTTGTGTTCCAGGACAAAGAGACACTGTGAATGATCCCGTATAAACTCAACTGTCCCTTGCATCTGTTGCTTAGAAAAAGAAAGCAAATAAATTGTACTAATAAATTGAATGCAACAGTTTATTTTGTTCTGTCGATCCTACTTCTATGAGAAAGATGTAACTTATATGTATATCATAAGCAGATATAGCCTCAAATAATAAAAATTTTAAAAGTCCTTTTACTTTTCAAAGTAAAGAAGTTCTAAATTGAAATGAAACAAAATAAATATAAGGAAAAGTGTAACAGGGTTTACACATGTGTGTGTGTTATATCCTTGTCCCCAAACTCATCAACTCAGTCTTTAAATGGCAAATACATTTAATCCAGGCCCACAAATATTACTTTGCAAGTGATCTAGAAATCCATGCTATTTAATAATGGCACAAGTATTATGCATCCTGTGATGGTAGAAAAACAAAATGATAAATCTTATGCCAAATATGCTGCACAAACTAATATTTTTCCAACATCTTATTGAAAAGCTTATAAAATTCAGTGTAATTTATCCTTCTAATATTTTGAAACTTTGTTAATTTACATGTTCCCCTACTTCAACTTATTCAAAGGCATAACTTCTCATTTACAGCTTGAACTGTAATTTAGCCTTTTTTTCTGTCATTTTAGGAAAAGAAACTACAGTGCTCTCTGTCATCTAATCTATTAATTTTCACATTTGTACTGGTACAATGAGATTGTTTGTCTAGTAAGACACATGAACAAATTTCAAAGCTGGTCATAAGACCTTTGTTTTTCTTTTCATGTCCTCTCTCTTCTGTATTCATCAGATCAGAGCATTTAACTATGAAAACCCTTCTACTTCTTGAGCCATCTGCTGTGACAGATAACCCAATCATGTAAGTTATTTCACCAACAAATTGAAATTTATTATTAAATTGAAGTTTATCATTAAAGTAATTTTTGCATCCCCTTCATCCTTCCTTGCTTCCTTCTGATTTATATCCTTTCACTACATCATTGTCACTGAGATACTTCTGGAATATTTTCATTAGTTTTTAATTTCTAAGGTAAATTATAATCTTAATAATAAATTAATAAAAACAATTTTTTGATAGGAAATTTCTAATAATATTTTTCTTCTACCAGAATTTTCCATTTATTGCTAGTGTTTATTTCCCAGATAATTACAGCCCTTCATCTTCCTTCTTCTTTGCCCCTTTTTCTTGCCAAATTGCTTTCTTTGTCCTTCTCACCCTCCTCTCCTTGTGGCTCAGATGCGTACAAATTCATTTTTCAAGATTACATTGAGCTGATTAAAAGCTGATCAGAACTTCAGGAAACACAATTCAGATTAAACCAAGAGGAATCTACCTCTGATGATGGTTCATTCACCATAAATTGTCAACAATATCCAGCAGAGGTAAATCTGAATGGCCCTGCTCATAAGTGTGGGGCAAGGATTTTTTTTTTTTTTTAATTTTAGCTTGTGAGAGGAATAAAGAATCATTGAAAAACTTACATTTTCATTGCTATCCTTTATGGGATAAAATTATATAAAGTGAAACAGTGAATCCTATGAGGCAGCAAAGCTAAGCTATTGGTTATGGAAAGTGCTTTGAAATCTTCCACCGAGCCCTTATTAAATCACTAGTAACTGCAAGAGGTAAGCATTCAGTACTTCTTTTCAGTGTTAGGTCAATAAAAGTTAGTTATCTGCTTAAATTCATATGTCTTCTGTCCATTAGGCAATAAATCAAAAGCATTAGGAAAATTTAAAATGTTTTATTTTTCTATGACAAACATTTGAATTTGTTAATGTTCTACCATTCATGTTTGAATAAGTCCCATGCTTCAAAACTCTTATTTTTAAAAGTAAATCCTGCATTGTAACCTTTTTCCTGTGATTCTGGAGGAGTCCTTTTCCAGCATTCTCCTTCATTTGGGTGGAGCATTATAAGGTAATGCATTATTTGAAATTAGTAGGTAGATGTCTTATCCTACTTGAGGACTACTAGTGCTACCTACTGTGCTATTCCCTTTTAATACTAATGTTTACTATTTCAACTGCTGCTGAGTCAGTAAAGTGAACTAACTAACTTTTCCACATTATCTTTTAATTTTGTTTGCTTTGGGTGTATCTACTTGAATGTGTTTAGTAAATGAAAACTAAACAAACCCCTGAGATTCAGAGTAGTTTGAATGTCAGAAATGCCAGCTGACTGAACAGTTTCTGAACAAATGGAAGACAGGCCAGTGCCATAATTCTTAATACATCCATGTGGCATTTACTGGCTCCAACTTGAATGGCACTTCAGCATGAAAGGTTGAATTAATAGCTATTACTTAGCCCAAGTAACGCTTATACTAGAGAGTCCTTTGTTGGAAGACTGAAATATCAAGGGGAAAAAAGCAATCAACTGGCTGCCACAAAGGGCTGAACCTTTTGCAGTCAGGATACGATTTGACATGGATTCTTTACCTGGTTCCACTGCTGCCATTTGCAGCTGCCCTGCCCCAGTTGTTTCCGCTGGTAAAATTATCTGTGGGGAAGGAAAAAAAAACCTTTTTGTTTTGCTTTTTTCATTGTCTCCACATTATTTTTATGCAGATCAGTTCCTCCACCTGGCATTTCTGGAGCTCGCAAAAATTCCTACCAATGCAGCTGGTGCTACAAAGGGAAGGCCATGTGCAGGATTTGGAGGTTCCTTGCTGCCTGAAATGCAGCCAGGAGAAATCCATGTAAGTCACAGCCTTCTCTATAACCAAGGTAGGAAAAGTAGTTATAAATAATAAATAATAAACAATATTAAATTTAAAGATAATTTTACATAACAATTTTGAATTGACAATGGGTTAAAAGTTGTTGAAGTTGTATTGTAAATGTAAATATACCCAAAATATAATAGGAGAGAAATCAAACAATGTTTTATGCAATAAGAAATCATGTGTGCCAGTTTATTAAGTGTCAAGAGACATCCTACTTCTAACTTGTAATAATATGGATAAAAAATACTTGCATCACCTGGTTGCCTCTTATTATTGCATCATTCAGTTAGAAGGTATTCACAAAATACCTGTCTGGAAGATGTGTACATGGCTTATGAAGTAACTAATAAAAAAACAGTAACATCTTAAACTTTCATAATGTAGAATGTTAATATTGACTATCATATATATATGGTATAATAATAAAATATTGACTGTCATTTGTGATATAAACCAATGTACACTTAGAGAGCTAAATAATATATGTTTTAATTCAGAACAGAATGTCATTTGATCTGACATTATATGACAGCTGAAAAACTCACAGGGAAGTATATCATCATATATGGATATGATGTAAAACTATACAGTGAACTAATTTTTTCTAAAGAGAAATATTGCTATTTTGAAAAAAAAAAAAAACCTAATGGTATAACCACATGAACCTTTTCTAGATAAAAGGATGAGATTAATCTATTCCTTTTGGGAGTGAACTTTTCATATTTTATGCTAGTTGTGGTCAAGTCTGCAAAAATTTTTGACATTAGGTATCAAACCACTTTTTGTTCCAGTTTTCTGAATGCCACAAAATCATGTTATGAACATTCCAAATTTTGCTGCACAATGAAATTATGCTGTTCCAAGTAAAAGAGAGAGTAGCCTTGGTGTCTCCCTGTGGAACTCCTTCAGCTCCTATATCTTTAACGTATTAACCACAGATCTACGGTTCACCAATAGTTTAATTGGAATATATTAAAAAAAAATTTGGGAGTAAGATGTTGTCAAAGTTGAGAATTTTTTTTATATATACATAGTTCTTGAGTTCCTTATAACCTCATGATATCTTTGTGCTAATACAAGCTGGAGAAGTGGATCTGTGTGAACCACGAGGATCAGCAAAGCCAAGTCCAAGGTGCTGCACCTGTGTCAGGTACCAATACAGATAATTGTAATTATCTGTATTTATCCCCAGGTAAATATCTGTAATTATCCCCAGGTCTGGGGAGGGGATTCTCCCCCTTCCACTCTGCTGTGCTGAGACCCCACCTGGAGTACTGCTTCCAGCTTTGGACTCATCAGTACAGGAAAGAATGGACCTGCTGGGAGTGGGTCCAGAGGAGGCCCATGAGGAAGATTCTGATCAGCTCTCCTGTGAGGAAGGGCTGAGATGTTGCAAGGGGTCCCTAATTAATAGGAGGCTGGACAGAGCAGACAATAAGTCTGAACCAATGTGGTTATCATGTCGCTCTCTCCTTTATTGTTTACAGCAGTGATTTTTATACATTCACAGCATAGTTGACAATTACAGGTCATACAAAATATGTAAACAATCTTGGTCTTAAGGTGGCTAAAGTATCAAAGCTACAATTCTGCATATCAGACCTCATTATTACCTGGAACACCTTAATGTCAGAAGGGAATTTTTACTGCGCCACAACTGGGAATTTTTCCTGCGTCATAGAGCCCAAGGGGCCCACAGGCCTTAGGGCTCAGTCTGGAATTGCTCACCCTACAATAAATCATGTCTTCACTCTTCACAACACTGAGACAGCTGGGGCTGTTCAGCCTGGAGGAAAGGGGAAAGAACGGAAGGGGAGAGGAAGGGAAGAGACCATTATTTATCTTTTCAGTACCTTAAGGGGGGTTATAAGAAAGTTGGGGGAGAGTTTAGTAGGGCCTGTTGCCATATGACAGAGGATAATGGTTTTCATCTCAAAGAAGATAGATTCAGACTAGAGAGCAGGAAGAAATTTTTTATTATGACCACCGTAAAACACCGGAAGAGTTTCCCAGGGAGGTGGCAGATGGCCATCTTTGGCAACATACAATATCAGGGTAGATGGGGCTCTGAGCAATCTGATCTAGTGGGAGATGTTCCTTTTTATTGCAGAGGCATTGGATTAAATGACCATCAAAGGCCTTTTCCAACTCAAACTGCTCTATGATTCAAACTACTCAAGATCCAAGGCCTTCAAGTGCTTTTGGCACCTCTACAGTACTCTGCCACAAAAACAAGCCTAAAAAATTGAGGATATGAGATCTGAGCTAATTTAATGGGTGTAGGGAGGTACCTTCACATAGGGTGAAAGTCTTTTAGCTGTTTCTTCAAGGAAGTTATTCAAGGACTGTATTCCATTGTTGACCAGGATTTGATAATTTTTTAGATGTTATATGCTTGAAGGCTCAGGTAGTGGCCACATTTTCAAAGTGTCTGCTAACATGTTACACTTGCCATTTTCTGCATTTAATTTTTATTCTAGGGTTATAAAAATACCTACTTGCTGTGAAGATTTATTTGTTACAGAAATTTATAAAAACAAAAGGAAACAAAAGGTGTAATAATAGGAGAAAATTCATATAGAGGTAGATTGAATTGGGTAGCATTCAACCTAGTTGTTGCAGTGAAACAATCGAGTTTTACCTCTAGGCAGGCCAAGATCAATCTGGGCAATTTTTACTCCTGAGGCCCTGAAGAGTTAGACACAGTGGACAGCAATATTATATTTTCAGGGCTACATTAGCTCTAAATGGTTTGCAATTCATCTCCCTGAGCAAGTAGTAGGTATTTTGTGCAGAGGAATCTAAGACAGTCTGGAAGAAATAAAGATTTCCTGATTTATAGTCAGGATTACTCTGGGTGTTTTCAGCCCAATCAAACTGCAGTGAATCCAGTAGTCCTTACTGCATGCATATACGATATTGTCAGATGCACTGCAAGGAAGGTCAAACACTTGATTGAACATCATCTGATTCCAGGACCACCATGTAGTTATTAGCAACAAATACTGCACAAAAACCTTGCATCCATGGGGCAAGTGAGGTGTTTAAGTGACTCCTTGCTGGCGTCATGCCGGAGTCCAGGGGCTAGCTCTGCCACCCCGACACTGGTGCCAGGGAGACACGACTCCCAAGCAGAGGATGGGAGCTGTGGCTTAGAGCTCTTGCTCTACAACACAATATTGTTAGCAAGCGCAGGCCAGAGACAAGAATGAGGAGGAGGTCCTTCTGCTTGTTTAATCCAAGAGCTTTATTGAGGAAACAATCTCTCGAAGGGGCAACACAGACAGAACCCAGAACCTGCGGTACAAGGACTTGTAACTCCGGGCAGTCCAAGGGGTGCAAAGGAGAGAGGGAGGGTCATAAGGCGTGGCTTACAAGACAATAGCCAATGAGGAGACCTCAGGGGAGGGTACAACCTGGACAAACCAATGGTGCACCGAGTAATATAGAACTTTCTAGAACTAAAGGCAGGGACAAACAAGGATCGACAAGTGGTGTGGTATTAAGCAGAGGGTTTGGTTCAAGGGAAGATTGGCATGGAATATTCAGGAAAGGTGGGCAGGATCAGGCTACACTGACAGCTTGGAGGGGAGGACATAGCTTTTGGGACAAACCGTTAAAAGGAACAGGGGAGTACAGAACTTGTGACCATCGTAACAAACTTGAATGCATCACCACACCCCGCTCTGTGGCTTCAGCGCTGGTTCCACTGGCAGTGATACTGTTCTGAGTACAGCAGTGGTGCATGGTACAGGACTGTGAGCATGGATACTAGCAAATTGCCACAAAACACCCCTCACTAACACACCAGATGTGTAATGTAGATGCACCTCGTCATGACTCTGGATCATATTTATGTTCCGCCATTTTTCTATAAAAATAAAATGGTTTCTGCTTTCTTTGGTCCTCCTGCTGTGAAAAACTCAGCATTTGCAGAAAAGCTTTACCCCATAAAAAAATCAATACTGGGTCCAGTGCTATTGAAAATCCTTGTAAAATATCTGGATTACAGGACTGTATGCCTCCTGAAAAAGGCATAATCCACTAGCTTTGAAATGCAGTCAGCATCAGAGTGGGAGGAGAGGCAGATACACTGCAAAGACAAACCACTGCATGGAGGCACTGCAATGGGCTGGAAGATTGGGATAGAAATAATTTTATGGTGTTTAACAATGGTAAATGGAAAGTACTGCATAGGAGAATAGTGCCCAAAGGAAATACAGGTTGAGGTGCAGTTCTGCTGAAATGCCTCTGTGGACAGGAAAATGAATATTGATTAGCAGTGTGGAAGAGCAGCAAGGAAGGCAAACCTCTGCTACATCTGTAAGATAAAATCCAGCAGATAAAGATGTGTATTTAGCCCACTCTACTTGGAACATCATAGGCAACACCTGGAAAGATGTGTCTAGATGTGGGTTCCCCCAGTTCAAATAAGGAGAAAAACTGTAATATTGAAAAGGGCTCGGTAGGGGCCCACCACTGATGATTAAAGGACTGGAGCACTTGATGCATGAAAATATTGAAGAAGTTGGCTTCATTTATTATGAGAGGAGGTTGCTGACAGACATGTGTGAGTCTAATCACTGTCTTCCAACACCTAGAACATCATTACTGTAAAGATGGGGATATTTCCTTTGCAGGAAGACATGGTGGCAGAACTGCTTGCTTGAGTTTCTACAGGGGGAAATCCCATTTGGATATAAGAAGCATAATCATGTCTGTGGGAATAAGAAAATCCTGCAATAAGTTGCCCAGAGGAATGGTTCAATTTCTTTGCTGGAAATATTCAAGACAGTTTTGACAGAGCCATGAATAGTTTAATTTAATGCCTCCTTTCAACAGAAAGGTGAACATCTGATCTCAGATCTCTCTTCCAACCTGGACTTTTCTATGATTATGTCATTTTTCTATGAAATTTCTTGTATATATATTCCAGCTGAAGGTGATCTTGAAACACAAGGTCTAAAAGAACATTGGTATTAGAGCTGTATGTCTGCAAGAAGCTTTAAAGATCAAAGAAAGAAGTCTGACAGAAGGGATAAAAAAAAGACACCCCTTCAAAAAAGCCATCTAGAATCACTACATCCAAAATCTACAGAGGTTAATAGAAGTCTTTTCTGTGACCACAGTGGGCTTTGCTTGTCTCTTTAAGTATTCTGGCTTATTCTATTCTGTTTTTTTTCTTTTTTTTTTTTTTTTTGTTTTTTTTTGGTTTTTTTTTTTTTTGTTTGTTTGTTTGGTTTTTGGGGGGTTTTTTGTGTGGGGTTTTTTTTGTTTGTTTGTTTGTTTTTGTTTTTTTGTTTGGTTTGGTTTGGGTTTTTTCTTATGGATGTCTAAGAATGTTTAAGAATGCCTAACGTTGTCCATACTCTGTCTGCACACTGGACTGGAATTTTTTTCATTTCATACATAATTTGTACTTGCAACTGTGATTCCATGAAAAAAAAAGGTGTTAATCTTTACCACTCTGGAGACAAAAAAATAAAAAAAGAAAAAAAAAGTATTGTTACGGAACTGAGGAACATTAGCTGTGTGCTTTAATAACAGAACATATGTTGCACAAAAGATGACTTCTATCCTAATTTTAATGAATAAATGTAGGTATTTTAATATAATTTTGAAATTATATCTGAAAAACCAGAGAACATGTTAATATAACTATTTATGATAATATATTAGCAAGTGTGATTAGCCCTATTTAATAGACACTAATAAAATTTCACAAGCGAAAGGATTTGAATTTGTAAGGAGCTCTGTGTTAAAAGAAATGGAAAGAGGGAAGGGAAATTCTTTTAAAACGCTGCTTTAAAGATCAACAAAAGGCTCTTCCTGTTCAGTGAAGCTGTCTGTGAATGTAAGGATAGCTTGAGTCTCTGTCTAGCATGTTAATCAAAAGACCATCTTTAGGAATAATAAGATACTTTTTTTAGCATGTACAACAGATTACCCATTCAACAGTTCAGTGCTATCGATCATCAATGCACAATTCACTAAGGAGATAAGAAATCTGGCCTGTACGTTTAGGGGATCTGAATATGTAATTTCTAAATATGCAGAAGACCCCAAAATCAACAGATTGAGATCCATTTAATAACTTTTTACTTGCCAGAAATCTAATGACAAATACCTATCTAGGCTTCGTTGGTATTTAAGAGCAAGAGACAAGCACATCTAACCCTTCTGCAATGTATGTCCTGGAGAGGTGTCTTAACTGACCACAGAGGCATCCCAGGTACCTAACACTTTAAAAGGTTAATATTAGTTAAAATCAATTATGTTCTGAAGGTAAACTGGATCTGTTAAATGTACAAAGAAGTGAAATGTTAGAAACAAATAGTTTTGAGCCTTATACAAAGTGAGTAAAGAAAATAAGAATACTTTCATTGACTTAAAATTATTTAGATATATCTATTAAATATACCCACTTATCAAAAGGTGATAGTACAGTGCTAGAGGTAGAATATTCTATTTTAGAATCTACTTCCAATAGTAGAAGAGAGTGGGTTGTTAGTTTGCTCTTGCTCTTTCACATTCTGCTGCTTTTCCAGGAAAAAGAAATCAATCTTTTGGTAAAGAAAGATGAAAGTATTTGTATTTTTTATTGCTTTAAAATAAAAAATGAAAAAACATAATGTTGAGATTTGATAATTTTCTATGGAACTGATTTCCTTAGTAAATGGTCAGTACTTTTTGTAGTTAATATAGAATCAACCTCTAGTGCAAAAGACATACAAGTATGTCACCCTGAACAGCGACAGAAGTACTTGAAAAAAGACACAAAAATGTATCAGTGCACACCCATAGAAAATCAGATAAAAACTTGCAGATTTGAACATTTGATGGGTCGTTTCCTTTTCTACATGACAAAAATACTGAAATAATATTACATTTAAATGCAACAATCTATATTACATTTGAATGACAGATGCTAAAAACTTAAAATATCCCTAAGTTAATTATATTTTGCATTCAAAAGATATAAACTTAAAAAGAGATCTGATGTCAATTACATTTACTGTTTGAAAATAATAATAATAATAATAATTTGTAATGAGGTAACACTGAGGAATTTATTTCTATTTTAGAGGATACTACATTGAACAAGAATAACTTTATTCTTCTATTATTTCTTTCTGTGACACACAGAGAAAAGATTGAGAATAACAACAGTAAAATCAGATTAGCTTAATAAGTGTAGCCTGTTTTCTATTAAGTTTATGCCTGATGTGTATTATGTGACTGCAAGACTTCTATGAAGTAGAAAGGAGCAGATTTTAAAAATTGCAACTGTTTTTTGGCTTCTATTTTACAGGATACACCAGGGTAAAAATGAAGGAAAAATGTTGATGGTTAATATTATGCTGGCAGCTGGGTCCCCCCACAGTTGCCTAGCCTGTTACATGAATCCCAGAAGACTCCATTTCACGACTTGGTTGTGCTGCTTCGACTGTAGCAATGCATGGAAACTCAGTGGGCCAGTTCCCAGATGTAGTAATTTCAACTAGCAATAGATTGCAATAAGCAAATAAAACCCATGCAGAATTTAAAATATTTTTCAATCAAATATTTGCTGTATATTTTTTGCATTAATTTTATGTTGGAAATTACATTTGCCATTTTTTACTTCAACTGGATGGGATAATTTTTCTTCTAAATAGTTTTTATTTATACATGTATGATTTTGATGGTGTCTTAGAAATTTCTTTATTTATTGTTTTTCTCACTGAATTCCAAGAGATTTTGCATCTCTGCATTAGAAACCTCCTGCTAAAGTCACAGAATCACAGAATGAATAAGGTTGGAAGTGTCCACTGTGGGGCCCATCTGGTCCAACCTCCCTGCACAAGCAGGTTCAGTCCAGATCACACTGAACAAGAATGTGTCTGAAAGATTCTTGATTATCTCTAGTGGGGGAGACTCCATAAATTATCTGGGAAAATACAATTTCTTATTTGAAACATTTGAGTACCTTAGAGTCAGTTTTTATTTCTTCTTGAAGTACTCATATCAAACTACCAGTGCATAATATGTATTTTAATTTCTCTAACAATTACTGTTTTCCAGCTCTTGTCTTTGGCAAAGAAAGTTCTTTTTAATCCAAAGGAAGATTGGCAGTAGTTTCTACCTGAGCTACAGCTCACCTACTTGCAGCACTGTTCCTTTTCTCATTTTTCTTTGCAATGGTGGAATCTTTCTGGAAAAGTATTTGACCTCTAAGTTTATCAGAGACCAGATGTAAGCTGCTATTAGTGTTCAATGGGACTGAAAACAGTCAGGGCATCTATGCACCAATTAATATTATAAAAATTATATATAATGATGAATCTATAAGCATCTTTATGAGTTTATAGATAAAGCAGTTGTGCAGTCTTCTCAAGGTGGACTTGCAAGGTACAAATACTTTGACTTAAAAAAAAACATTAGTGAGAACATGAAGTAGACAGCAACGCCTTCTAACCAAGTAAACTCATCATTAAACCTTTAGTGATCCAAGATGCATGTGATTTCAATTTCAGCTTTTTTGATTTTAGAAAATATTTTGTATTTATGCCTTAAAGATCAGCAGCAATAGCCTTCATGATTAGCATAGCTTGCATTGCAGAGCACATCCTAAAGGGAGTAGTTAATTTTTCTGGCATGAAGCAGGGGTAATTAAGCAACTTGCAAAAGAGAATCCTTATGTTTTCTTCCATGCAATCTCTCATATATTATTCTGAAGGTATTTTTTAATATAAAATATTCCTTCAAGGAGTAACCGACTCAGATAATCTATTTCTATGCTCTGTGTTCTGAGAATGATTTCTGCTGGTTTTTAAAGCAATAATATACCTAAGCCGCAAAGACTGGTCCTGAATTTAAAGTCTATTCAGATTTAAGTCTGTAGTGTAGTCGTATGTGATGATTCTGGCCTCTTTTTTTCCTTGCAAAAGTTGGGATTAATACACGGGAAATGTAGGTTTCGAGTTCGGACTAGGTAGTTTATTATATCTTACTTATTACTCACAAGCTCAATCTAGCAAGCTAGAGAAACGAGGTAAAATGGAGTGTTTCTAACTCTTTCCAAGGTTATTTAAGCAATAATTGCCCAATAATGAGGTGACACCTATATTTTATATAAATATAAAAGTATATATTTTATATACTTTTGACCCAATAATGACCACCCAAGGCCCCCAATGCGGACCTTTTTAACCTAGTTACAGAAAACCACCCAAACCCATGAAGAAGAAGAAAGAAGAAGGTGAAGAAGAAGGACTTAGACAACACCCAGAATCCTCCATCTTGGCTCACATGTATTACTATGTATTAAAATCTTAGTTATTGTGAGATTTCAGAATACAATTCAAACTACACACCCACAACCCCAGTGCTATCACTCAATCTTGGGAGCCTGTCACAAGGCCTCAAGTAAAATGTGGTGCTTGCTTGAGGGTCAGCACCTTTTAGCACAGAAAGCCTGAAATTTTCAGCCTCCAGAGTTCCAACAGTTGTGAAAACTGAATCAGGATCCTGCTTCAGCTGTAAGCCGAGTAAATTAAGATCAAGTGAACAGATTTAGATGCGGTGAAAATTCTACACCCCCCAAATTAATCTGAATATTTTTCTTTTATACATAGATATATGCACTCTTCATGAAGATTGCAGCCTAAAAATATCTGTATGAGACTCTGCCAAAATTAAATGCCTTCACACTGCCCAGAATTTGGAAATTTATTTAAATGTTCTGGTAAATTAATCCTTCTACTTTGTTCAGTACTGGTGAGCACATTGTGATTTTTCCTCAAGCCTGTCTAAAAAAAAAAAGTAGATTTTCTTTTCACAGAATAATAGCAAACAGGATTTTATAAATATGCAGATTTGGGTTCTGTGAAATGGATCTGACCAATTATAGAAACATTATAGCTATTTCTTGATTTGATTATTTAAGGTACAGATATGTGAGTGCACAAAATTGTGAACTAACCGTATCTTTGTTCTCAAGTTTTAAAAAATGGATATTCCCATTGGTCACTCCAGTGAAAGAATGGCCAAGAGGGTTTTTTTGCCTAAATGATTTAGTGAAAACACAGATATACAGGGCTTCAGAGAGAAAGAACCCCCTCTGTTTATGTGAGAGGGGCATAAAATAGGGCTATCAAAAGAGCTTCATTTGTGCAGGTTTTTGTCCAGGAATTCCTCTCATTTTTAAAAGCAGAAATGCCTTTTGCAAGCTTGAATTTTTTCATGCAGGCAGCCTGATGTAGGAAAAAAAGTGGAGTGGAAAGGGCTGTTGGAGATAACTTTGATAGCAATAATACGGCTAATGTATCACAGAAATTCGGGATCTGGATGCTTAGAGAGGTCAGTGAAACTAAGCAAACTCTCATTTTTTCTTTTCTTTTACGCATTACCTGAAATTGAAATTATAACATGTTGAAGACAGAGAATGATGATGGCACTCTCAAGAGATCTGAGACAAGTTGACTGAATATATTTCTCATGTGGGATTTAAACATCAAACTGTGATATGAGAACAATTTTCTGGATGGAAGAGAGGTAAATGGTCTGGTACTGGATGGTTTCTCTACTACATAAAGCTGCTGGGGAGCCAAGGTAACAGTTTCCTGATCATCCCCCCTTCTAAGATACTAGAACCGTTTTACTATGGATCCACATGCAATAGTAATGTACTTTATTTTCTGATAATTTTCAATGTTTTATATACAGAATCAGAATTTACTTCACACAATTTTAACAACAAAATTAAGAATCTATGGAAATATCGCCAAAGGCTAACTGTAGCCCAGTGATTTTAATCTCCCTCTGATTCATCTATCATTAATGAGGACAACTCAGCATTTATCCCAAGGGGCAGTACTCTGCTGAGGATACCAGAAAGATGTAGTTCATGATTTGAAAAATTCTATCTGGATATCAAGTTAATAATGTTAGTTCCAAGAAGAAAATCTGCTGATTTGAACCTATTTTTTTATTTCACTGACCATTTGATCAAAGCTGTGAAAAAATATTGTTGGATAATAATTTAGAAGGAATAATAATCAATCATTTTAAAATTGATAGAAGTTTTCATTTTATGTCCTCATTTATCCGAAATCATCAATTTTCACTGGAAAGAGATTCTCCAAAAATCTGGGGAAGTTAATCAAGGGTGTGTTTATTGTATTACATTCTCATTTTATCATGTTTTTTTCATGGTTTCTATAGCCTTTTTTTTTTTTTTTTTTTTTTTTTTTTTTTTTTTTTTTTTAGGGTTTGCTTTCTTTTTTCTTGCTCCCTCTCTTCCTCTATTCTAAGGGAAATGAAATAAACAAAGACATGGCTTTGGAGCACATTTTTGGAAGTCAATTTGATAATGTGTCATGTGCACTTAGTTCACATTCTTAGTTTCATTACCTCTCAATAACTTTTGATTTTATGATTTTCTTCCAGAACTATTCACTTTGAATTTACTTATTAAAAACAAACAGACAAAAAAACCTACAAAAAACCCACCAAAAAAACCCACCAACCAAACAAAAACACCCTTGCCAAATGGAAACACTGAGGAATACTTTTTTAGCATAGAAATGACAGAATAAAAATTATCTCTCTATTCATTCTACTTTCAATGTTATTTGTTACAATAAGAGACTTAATGGGTGAGATTTTATGAAACTATAAAAGAGGTAGTGTTGGGTTACTGACATTATTAAACCTGCTCTGGCATTCTGATTCCATAAGCAGCTGCCTATACTTGATGCTTCAAATAACAGGAAAAGCCACCATAAAACACTTGTCCATTGTTTAATGTCATAATGAGAGAAGAAAAGTTCTTTTCTGACTCCCACAGATTATCAATTTATGCCCTGGAGCATACAGTTTTATTGTAATTATGTTAGCTTGCATAGTTGTAACTGTTATTAATGATCATAAAGTTGTAGCTTTGCCATGTAAATGTATTGCAGAAAGAAATAGGACAATGTAAAAGGTAACTAACCTTGACATCAGTAGCTGTGGGAGCCCAGCAAACAGGTTATTTGCTGAAACGTTGAAAATACAGTTCTGTTTCTATGAAGTACATATCTAATGCAATGAGGAGGAGAAAAGAGTTCACATTCTTAAGAGTCATTATGGTTTTATGGATTGCGAGTAGGTCATCTAAAGATTTGAACAGAAAATGTGCAATGGCTGACATAGTTTCAAATTGTCCGAATGTTTAGGTGATAGCAATCTGAATGAAATGGGATTAACAGACTGAATATTCTATCTCTGAAAAAACCCTCTTCAAGTTGTGTCGAGTTTGTTTTGTTTTTGGTTTGGTTGTGTTTTATTTGTTCATTCATGTTCTTCTTTCTGGCAATGTGTTTGCGTTGGCTGTAGTTTTGCATCACTAGGAAAGAAATGGTGCTCTACGGCCTCTAAAGATAATTTTGAATGAAAACTGGGTATCAATATGCAGAAAAAATTAGAAATTAGAAGCTGAAAACAATGTCAGAGACTACAAAGAAAGGAACCTTGAAAAAGCTGAGAAAGGGCTAAATGGAAATATATCTCCAAAAATAACAAAAAAATATAACCATTGAATGAATTAAAGTTTTGCATTCTAATGGAAAATTTTTAGAGTCTTATCTGGACTTGTCTAAATGACATACCTGAAACCTATATAGATTGTGACCAGCAAAACACTTTATACAGAAGCTACGTCCTGAAAGGATTAAAAGAATAAAGGAGTTTAAATGCTTTTATTCCCTTATTTTTATATTCAGATTTCCCTGCATGGTTCATTATGCTTATTCTTATTTTTCATTCATTTCAATATGCGAATGTACTGTGTTGCAAAGACTAGGCATATTATACAATTTAGGAATTAAATATTTTGAATTTAACATTGTGGAAAAAGCCAACAACTGTTGATTGTTAATAGGTGGATCGGTCTTTCCATTCCAAGTTATGTGAACACAGTTACAGTTTTCCTGCAGTGTAATTGTGACTAAGTGTATAAAATGTCAGTTGGGATAATGAAATAAGAGCAGCAAGATGGTGCTGAAAATTAACTGCCAAACTAGCAGCTACATTTGCATATTAATATTTGTTTCAGTCTTTGACTTTAACAGATTTGAAAAATAGCAAAGAAAAGCACTTCTGTACTCTTTGTTCCTGGGTAGACCCTTCAGAAGGAGTCTACCAGTGCCTGTTTGGAGTAGACATTCATGATTGAGGGAGCAAATTTCTGAATATATTTTATTTCAAGAATGTTTGACATTTTGCCTGGGAAACTGTTCTCTAGCCCTGAAAGAAAAACAGGTGTGTTTTTGTACCAAGGAAACAGAACCGTCTTCTTTCATCACTGGGGATACAGGAGACTAACACCAAACAAGTAATGAAAAATCCTTTTTCATAGAGTGTCCAGTAACTGCATGTATCACACTGTAACTACACATGGCATGCTTTTCTTTCAAAATCTGTGTGTGTTACTACTGTTAAATCTTAGTGGAAAAAGAATTAATTTTGGCACAATGTTACATCCAGAAAGCAACCAAGTTGTCGCTCATATCAATACATGGTCATAAACAAAATAGATATCAGTATGACAGCAATATCAGAAGATTACTATGCAAATTATTGTAGTATTGTATTAAATTAAAGTGTTATATATGTTTTATATAAATTATATATATATACAGGCTCTGTTGTTGTCAGAGAAAATTATTAATATATTAGGAATATGTGTAAACGAATTATATAAAGACTATAGAAGTCACATCTGACCTTGCTTGTATTTCTCCCACCCCAAAACCAGAGTTTTTGAAAGTCCAGCAGGCTCTTAGGCTATTTGCAAATGACTTTTTACTGATATAAACTGCATCATACCCAAATATGGAACCTGTACCTGACATTGTAGGCAGAGCTGTCTGTAATTTCTCTAGAAGACTACAAAAGACTCTTGGAGAAAACAGATGGATGATTCACAGTATACCTGAGAAACTCATCTGCAGATTGATTACTCCTGTCTCACATTGCACTGATGCCTGTTTAAACACTGCCATTAAATGGAGCTGTAGCTTAGTATTTGCTCCAGAATTTTGTTGGTTGTGTTTATCTGGTAAGGTGTTATGGTTTAGAAATGACACTCCCCAGGTCTGTACCCCAACAGACACTCTCCAAACCACGTACTACTCACTTGTTCTGCCACTGCCTCCCCCCTGAGGCGGACCTGAGAGGAGAATTGGAGGCACAAAAAGTAAAGGTCACAAATTGAGATAAGAACAATTTCCTGGAAACAGCAATTAGAGAAAACTGAACAGTAACAGCAACAATATTAATGGCAGAGAATACAAGGAAAATATGTTATTGCTCACAGTAAAAGCTCCTGAAAATAGACAATACCCCAAAACTCACCCCAGCTTGAAACCAGCATTACCCAACTGGTCCCCCTGGCTTGAAACCAGGGCCACCACCCCATCTCTCCCTCTACCACTCTTACTCAACGAAAAGAAACCCCTTTTCCTCATATGAGATGCCCTTCCCCCTGCCCTTGGCAATGCCATGAGGTGGTACAGAATAACCTCTGGGTCCTGGTCATGTCCTCTCCTGGCTACTGAAAAATTAACCCTGTCCTGGCTGGAACTGCACACAAAACTAGCTTACTTTAAAGACTGGCAGTTTAATATGAATGGAAAGGCTTCCCCAACTTTATAACATTCCTTTGCAGAAAATGGCAAAGACAAGGCAGATGAGGGAGACAAGGAAGAATCATTTATATAATTTTCCTTTGCTATCAGTCTGTCCATATTAATTCTACTTAGCATCTTGATTTTTTTAAAATTTATTTTTCTTTCAAGAAGAGAAATGTTTTCTTACATTTTCGTTTTGTTCAGTTTTTCTTGCTCTCCCCCTGGAAATGTATTTCTACCACACATACTATATTTTCCGAGGGAAGATCAAACAAAAGGGAGAGTCTTTTCGGGTAATCTCTGCCCATCATTCTTTCCTTCATTCTCAGTTACCAAGGTGAATAAAAAATTTTAAGTATTGGAAAATTTGAATGTCTATGTAAATTGCAGCATAATTTAAATATTTTTTTAAATATTCTTTGGTCTCTGTATATACCTGCTCTACACATCAGAGAAGAGTAAATTTATCAAAAGAATTTAATAAGCATTGACATTTGCAGAGCATCAAGACCGTCAGCTACTGAGTCACATGACATATTTCTACTGAGATGTTGAAATAATACAAAAGTGTTATAAAGTGTTATAAAATACAGTGAGAAATCTCAGTTCTCATCAGAAAAATTAATCTGCTGCCAAAGTTGAAAAATTTTTGTATAAAGTCGTTCTGTAAAGGTTCCTACATAAGTTTGTCATATAAACATTATAAATGTGTGCCTAGTGACCATTTCAGGCTGAAATTTAGGAAAATTTTCCGCAATGTTCTCGTGAGCCCTGTTAGGTTTGCATTACTAGCAGATTTCCCAAAGTGTGTTAAAAGACTTTTGGAAACAAGTCAAGAGCATTTATCTCCCTATGGAAATCCAACACAGTATACCAAGTACAATACACAAAGAGAGAAAGGGATATGTTCATGTATCTGACATCAACTGAAGTAATGTATACAATCAAGATTTTCTTTGAAAGCTGTAAGCAACAGATCATTTCAAAAGGAAAAGTTCTGCCTGCAAATATTTTTTCAAGTGACATTATAAAAAGGGTTCAGGATCAAACAAACACACAAACAAATAAAAAGGTTTTCTGTTGTTTCTCAGAATTTTCAACTCTATGTTTAATTGCTTTTCAGACATGTCACCTCTGATATTTCATGTAACTTTAGTCTACACTTAATTGTAGCACAATAGTGAAAGGAAGAAAATCTGTGGAAATTTAGGTTGACTGGAAAAGGACAAGATCTATAGTTAATATTAATTTGTGCTGGTGCAAACATTATCTATGCTAGTTAGAATTCATAGGGTTTAGGTATGGAACATATAAAATAATCTGTGTAACTTCAATGAAGAGAAATGTGGTACTTAATGTACCATGGATAATGAATACATTATAACCAAAACTTCAGTCATGCATCCTTTGCTACTTGAATGCATATGAAAGCAACTGTATGGGCTATTGAGAGGAATTTAAAACTCTTACTTTCTTGGTACCTTAGGGTAATTTTTACCAATATCTTTCTTTAAGACTCCATTTGTTTGTGTTTTTTGTTGTTTTTTTTTCTTCCCAGTGGAAAAAAGAAATTAATATTTTGTATCCATTACCAAATAAGGTATCATAGAAGTTTTTCACCAAAGTCATAAGTAACAGAAATAGATTATAGTAAATTTTAAAAAATCGGTTTATCTAAGCAGCTTTAGGAATAAAACTAGTAAGATTTTGAGCAGATGCTGAAAAATCATTAAAAATACTGATTTTCTAAGAAGCAACAAATAAAGCTTGGGATTTTTCCTCAGGTTTAGTTTTTCACAGAGGCTGAGGATAAACCTGCATAAATGTATTTCTCATTTCTATGGCAACTAACTAGCAACAACTTTTTATGACACTAAACATTCAGTGACCATTCATTAATCATGAATGAAAATATCTGAGGGCAAATGCTAGTGTAAATAAAATGTGGAAGGGACAATTGTTTAGAAAATATTTATCAGTGAAGAATTAAAAGTACAAAACCCATAAAGGTGATGTAGAGCATTTGCTAACTATTCTTATCAGTACAGAGTTGAGTTAAAGATGTTACTAGGTTATTTTATTTTTATAATTTTATATTCTTATATTTTCTTCCTTTCTTTGAGCCCTGGATTCATGGGCCCCAGCAGGATGGATCCATGATTGTTGCCAAAGCTGACAGACACTGTAACTATGCCACTCATGATCATTTTGGAAGAGTCATGGTGATCAGGAGAGGTGCCTGGGGACTGGAAAAAAGACTTGCTGGAAAGCAGGTTTGTTAAGGGCCTTGGGATTCTGGCAGACAACAGCCTGTCCATGAGCCAGCAGTGTGCCCTTGTGCCCAAGAGGGGTATGGTTTGCTAGAAAAGAAAGGCAACAGAAGAGGAACTAACTCAGCATTCTAACATAAAGAACAAATTCTTACACTGAAACTTTAAACGGGGCTTTTGGAAGTGTTCTGAGTAATGATTCAGGGCAAAAGGAACATTAACATTATAGGAGTGCCCATAGATCAGTAATCCTGAGAAATGACATAAGTTAGGCTTTTTGCAAGGAATCTCACATAACAGTAAAAACCGGTGCACAGGAGCTGGTAATTCTAAACACTCTTCCTGGCAGTAGAAGAAAACTGCTACTCACTGTCTGCTGCAGTTTAGTATATGCTGGATTGCATTCTAAGAGTATCTGATTCATTACATTACCTATGCAGCAAAGTGAAGTCATAATAGACATTTACATGTCATCAAATTAATTAATCCCTCCCAAAAGCATAGTAATAGATTACTGGGTTGACTGTTAACTGGCTGCAATAACAAGGGGGCACAATGAGAATGAAAAAGTTGGTTTACTGATACTGGGTCCACTATTAAGAGAGTAGGAAGCTGTTGGCCAATGATAAGAAGGTCAACATGCTAAGCTATATTTTTTCAGAATTCTTGTCTAAATATCAATTATAACCTAGAATTAAGTATAATTAAAACTAACAAAGAAAGATTTCAGCCTTAAATAAATTAAGAATAGGCTAAAGACTACTTATACAAATTAGGTTTTCATATTGTAAGAGTGATGGTTTTTAGTCTACTAAAGTTCAAGAATTGGCTGGTGAAATCAGACCAAAAATAGTAGTTATTTTGAGACTTTACAGATCAAAGATCAAAAAGGCAATTGCTGTGCCACATTTAAAGAAAATGCAGAGAAGGAGGAGCTGTGGAACTGTGCATATTTTAATATTAATTTCTAAATAGTAACTGGAAAAAATAATTTAACAAACCTGTAGTACCTGCAAATAAGAAAGAGCAAAGCAATAACCAAAAAAAGGTTTATCAGTAACGAACCTCCTTAAAGCACTCTAATTTACTTCTGCAATAGGATAATAGCCCTTGTAGACATAACAGAAGTAGTAGAGTCATATAAGTTGGCTTTTAAAGTCTTTTAACATTCTACCTCATTATAATACTAGGAAAGCTGAGGAAAAAAAAATTGAATGAAAAATCATGAGGGTGGAATTCCAGTAAATCTGGCAAGGAAATTGTGTCTGTGTTGTAGTCTTGAGTTCACTGCCAAAAAGATGGGGGTTTTCAGGAATCAGTAAGTAAAACAAAGCACTAAAAATCCTGCTTAGGAATGAGTTGGATTCTTCTCACTGGATCTTCAACAGCGGAGTAAAAAGCATGTCACAAATTTAAATCTATATAATCTATATGTAATAGAAGAGAATGTCCTGCCAGAGGCAGCTGGAAAGATTGGGTAGTCTCTTGAGATGCCTGCCAGTGCATCTTCTTTCCTTAGCTCAAATAAATTGATGCGAGAATAAGTGGCAATGTTTTAGCCTACAGGTTTTGTCTGTTTGCTTATGCCTATAATGGTTTTAGCATCAATGGGATTATTTGAAGAGAAATGCATTCATTTCTGGGTTTTTTGTAAATACATCTAATTGTTGGTTAAAGACAATGTATTATTTAGTACTTGTAGGCAATTCCTAGGTCAAAGGCAGAAGCAGATATTTAGTTATATGTATAGTTAATTACTCAGACATAAATTAAGAAGCATCAGTCTTGTGTTCTCATGAACAATGCTATTTATAAACATCAGAAAGAGATGGACTGTTTTTCAGAGATTTTTAAGGTTTAATGGTGGATTTCTGTGCTTTTAGGATTACAACTATGTTGTGTAGTATTTACTAAATTAAAAAGTTAGGTTTTAATGTTAACACTACAAAGAGTTTGAAGTCTAATTCTAGGGAAGGTTCAAATCATGCTTTATGTCTCTAACTACACCATATGGTCTAAATGCTGAGTATTTTATAAACATGCTTGAGACAGCTCTAAATTAGGTCATGGCTAAACCAGCAAAATCAAAGTCAAATTTGGGTCAAAAGGACCTGCTTGTCCTTTCTGTGTAACACAGAAATAATTCAATGCATAAATCATGTACATCTGCATACATGTCTAATTTCTGAATAATGTTTTTGTCATTAAAATTTCACATGTTGTGTAAAGGCACAGTGTTCCATGAGTATCAAGTTATGCTTTACAGAGAGAAAAAAATGTCCTACTTAGAAAGAAAAATATGTAGGCATAAGTATTAAATCCATAGTTAATAGGTCCTTAAGTTTTTTTGAGATCTTTCAGCTGAAGCTGGATTTAAATTCCCATGTTCTGCAGTTCATGACTAAATTCATTCTCCACATCTGTTGTTACTACTTTTTGCTGGGTAGTCTAGTGTTCTGCAATACTGTATATTAATCCAGAATACTCACATATTACATTATACATATGTAATAGCTGTTTACACTGTAAAATGTGGTAATTTCTTTCCTCAGAGGCTCTTAATCTTTTGATGAATATGTCCAGTATAATACCACATTGATGCAGAAACTTGGGACAGCCAACTGCAGAGGACAGCTAACATCTCAGGAACATATCTGCATAAAGCTCAGTTTCTTAACAAAGCTTGTCTCAAGGGTGTTGGAGTGGCCTAGCAGAGAGGTGAAATTCAGCTTACCTAAAAGTTTTAGATAATCCAAAAGTTTCATATCTAATGAAATCATTGGGCTTGACTATTGGAAGGAGATCTGCCACTGGGGATATAACCTTTTCCTACAGTGAGTATCTGAAGCTGAGTCAATACTGGCTAGGGCACTATCCAGTGTGCCTGGCTGTTGGTTTTTACCACTCCCCTTAGGGTATGTACTGGCTCCTTTACTGTCCACATATCCAGATACATATTTTTACATTTCCAGGGGGAGAACAACCTAGACTGACCCTGGCATGGCTACGGAGCAGTGACATTCTAAGGAAACACTATTCAATAAAACTGGTGCTTACTTGGGGGGGCTATGCTAGAGCTGGTCCCTGTATGTTCCCAGAACTTTCTAGTGCCTAGACTTAAACTAGACAGTTAATCATATAAAAATAATTTCGGTTATTGACTGCTTTTTTCTCACATCTTAAATATATTTCCCAATCTGTTAATTTCCTAACAATCCATTGAGCTAAAGCATTGACAAAAGTAGGTTTATCAAGATATCAAACATTCAGTTCTGTTTCAGTTTTAATTTCACTAAAAGTTCTTTATAGATCTGGGAAACATTGTATTTGTCATTCGTTTTATTAGTACTAAATGAAGCATTTGATGGCTTGGAAAGATTACTTGGAAGATTCACATGTTTTTTCAGTACCTTAATTTTAAGTAGCTTTTGTTATTTCTCAGAAAGTAGTTTTATAAAGCAATGACTCATTAATCCTGAGTTCAGTGATTTCAGCAAAAAGTCGATACAGTATTTATTTCACATGTCAATATATGCTACCATTTGAACTGCTTAGAAGAGTCATGTCTATATTCTAATTTGTAACCAACTCTTTTTGTCAGAAGTCTACAATAGTTTAAATACAAAGCATTTTTTCCTCCTATAAATAAATTAAAATCAGAATAATTTATAAATATATTAAAATATAATCTAGCATGATGTGATATATACTGATGAACAAACATAAAAAATTTCAAATATTATTAAAAATAACATAAAACAAATAGATAGTACAAATAACTTTTATTTGTGTGAAAGGTATCTTTCACACAAAAATGTTAACAATGCAAATGTTTTCTGTTTCTCACACTTGTAAGTATGGCTTTTCAGGATATTCATAGTGAATTTTTCTGAAATAATTATATGACATTTCCTTAGCCTAGATGAAGTTATTTAACAACCCTAATCATGTCTTGTAAAACTCCAGTGATGGGGGCTCTACCATATCTCTGGGGAGATTGTTCTAGTCATTGCCTGTTCTCACTGCAAAAATTTATTTCTTGTATCAAGATTAAATTGGACCTGGTCTCCAACTTGTACCCATTGGGCATGGACTTTTTCATGTGGTTTCTGTCATGAAGAGAGACATCCTTCTGTGTGACTGTCCTTTAAGTACAGGGATAGTGCTATGAGGTTCCCACTAGCCTTCACTTTCCAGGGACAAAAAACCCAACTTCTTCCATTGTTCCTCTTAAGACTGGTTCTCCAGCTCTTTGATCTTCATGGTGACACTCCACTGGACCCTCCTCTGTCCATCCATATCTTCTTTTAAATTTTGGGTGCCAGAAATGAACAGAGTGCTTCAAGTGTGGCCTTACAGTTTCTGGGCAAAGTGAGATGATCACACTTCTGCCACTGCTAATGATATTTCTGCAAATGCATCCCAGGATCCATTTTCCTTCTACTGCTGCAGCCACACACTGCTGACTCAGTCAGCTTCTTGTCCACGAAGGCCCCCAGGTGCCTTTCAGTGACACTGCTCCCCAGCCACATAGATCATGGCCTGTTCTGGGCTCTTCGGTTCTTCATCCCAGGGGCAGAACTTTGCAGGTGTTTTTGTTACCTCATACAGTTCTTTCTCACTTGCTCCTCCAGCCTGTCCAGGTCTCCCTGTAAGATGTATCTTTGATGGGGTTTAGATTTCTTTCTTTTTTACTTACAGAATGTTTTCCCATAAGTTGCTAGGAAACTAAATACTGGATGGTTATGAGTACTTAGGCAAAACAAAAGAAGTGGCCAAAGAAGTCAGGAAAGGAGTGTAGCATCGGGCTACACTTCTTTTGTCTCTGGGAGTTCCTTACTGAGGGGAGAGAACCTCAAGATTTTGGGGCAAGGAAAAGGGTGGGGGCAGCTGCACTCTCTTGTTCTCAACATCGGAAGGAGACTGGTCTAGGTATTGCTTGTTGAGGGGGAGAATTCACTCTTGCCACTGGAGTCCAGTCCTAGGGATCTACCACCATCTGCTTGTGTGTCCAAGAATCTTGAGCTCACTTTTTTCCTGCCCTGCGGGGAGCCGGACCACTTCTTGGGCACTGCTCTGGGTCTTTCTGTGTTGTAACCCTGCAGCCCCTGCCCTACTGGGATGTCCTGCAGTTCCAGCTACCACCATGGAGCTTCTGATACATCTCATCTACCAGCCTGAGATCTCTGCTCATTCCTGCCTTTTCAGGGGAAAAGCCCTTCTGGGGCTCCTCAGAGTCCTGCAGAGGCACAGGGATACGACTGCCTTGGGGTTTTGTGAAGCAAAGCCTCTCCTCCATCCCTTCCTGTCTTGGTCAAGAAGGTAGTCACGAGGTTCCTCATTCTATTTTGTTGTTAATGCCAGAGTTATAATTTGTTTGCCTCGTTATGCATACTAGTAAAGAACTGTTATTCCTATACTCATATCTTTGCCTGAGAGCCCCTTGATTTCAATATTATAATAATTTGGAGGGAGGGGGTTTGCATGCTCCATTCCAAGGGAGTCTCCTGCCCTCCCTACCAGACACCTGTTTTTTCAAACCAGGATGCTCTTCTTCTCTCACTTTTGTGCCTCACCACCAGTCTGGTGTCATCAGCAAACTTGGTGAGGCTGCTTTCAATTACATCAAGCAGAGAATTTATGAAGATACTTAACATTGTGGGGCCCAGCATTGATCCCTGGGGGACTTCACTTGGTGACAGACTGCCAACCCAGGTGACAGCCTGCCAACCTGAGTGAAAGCCTTTCATCACTAACCACCCAGTGAGTGCAACCTGATAGCCAATTCCATACCCAAATCACAGACCACCTATCCAAGCTGTGCCTTGACAGTTTGATGAGGAAAACGCCGTGGGAAATGGTGTTGAATGATTTGCTCAAGTCCAAGTAGGCAAGTGCTCTGCTCATGTTGACAGAATATGCTATTTTGCTGTAGAAGGTGATCAAGTGTGTCTGCCCTTAGTAAAGGCATATTGCCTTTTCCCAACCAGCTGTTTCATTGGCTTTCTGTCATCCTACCAACAGACTTCCCTAAATCCTGCTCCTGTGGAGGAAAGGGATCAAGCCATCTATGCTCTTCATTACTTGTGTGAATTCTGTATGTTTGCATAGGTGCTGGTAAGGCTCTGTTTTCTCTCTGTCATATCTGTGCAGCCAGCTGTGTGCATGCTGGATGTGTGCATGTGTGACAGGCTGTTCATGAAGCAGCTGTGAGTGTGGTGTGTGTGTTCCTTTTGGGGATTGTGTGATGAGACTTTTTGCTGGCTGGATTCTGGAAATGGAGCACAGCAGCTTTATCTCCATCAGCCTACTCAATCCAGCAACATCTAACATGGGAATATGAATCTTCAAATAGATCTCAGGTGTAATATTGGTAAGAAAAAGGATATTTTTCTACCACATGTGAACCTGATATGACTCAGAGGCATATGTGTCCTTGAGGAACAAAATAATGTTCTGGCTGAGATTTCTGATTTTTCTTCCTGTTTGTTTTTTTGCCTAATTGCTATTTTAATTCACTCAGAGGTAAAACAGTTTATTTATAGCTGATTGGTCTGGCTTATTTTACAATGGAGGTAAAACTACCTAAAATAATGTGGGGATCAAAACTTGTTTACTTTATACAGACACCATTTCAGTAGAATAAACATTTCAGTGTAAGAAGTTTCAGTTTACAATGTGGTCTCTTAACAGCAGTATAGATTTTTGGCAATCAATATTTCCCCCAAAATGCTTAGAATAATTAAAAAGTAAAGATAACTACTGGAAAAAATACAGCAAATCTTTACATTTATCACAGAGAGCAATTCTTGGTGGCCAGATTATGAGAAAACTTTTTTCCTGATGTGACTACATATTATACGTGTACAACAATTACCAAAATAAATCAAACAAAATAAAACTTATTGCTTCAGGAGAAATAAATAGATTGCAAACGCTGTTGTCTTCATTGTTGTTTTTATTAGGAAAAGAGATTATTTTGGGGTAGGCCTAATCTCCTTTCTCTAGAGGTAGATTCCTTTAAAGAGTCAAGGGTTTAGTAAAGAACCAAAGCAAACAGATAGAGAAAAATATTTAGTAAAATGTTTCTGAGAAGAATTTATACCAATCACCTACTCTAGGGAAGAAGAAAATATTTAGATGGAACATGGAGGATATAAACTCAAATATTTTATTTGTCTGAGGAAATAAGGGCTCATGTTACACATAAAAGTTCTCTAATGCCCTTATTATATGGTACTTTAGGATTTCTTGGGCTTTATAGCATGGAACTAACTATAAATTGCACAAACTAAAAAGATGGAGAAATTCTGTGGAGGCTAATTGTATTTTGCTGTGTTGTTTTTCAAGCCAACTTCTTGTTCCATTAATTTTGTGAAACTAATACACACACTCATGTGGGTGTAGCACAAAGGTACCATGGAGGAAATATGAAGATAAGAAATGGCTGATGGGGATGAAATGAGTGTGCTTATGAAGTTCTGAGAACTGAGATGTTTAATTATATTCTTACATATCTATATATTGAAGCTGTAGGTACAGAAGTTCTTAGTTAATGTTCTGATTTTTGTTAATCTTAATCTTGGCGTTTGTTTTTTTACTAGTCTTAGTCATAAAATAACAAGAACAGTGGGAATTAAAACAAGTTTTAAGGTGACCAAGAATTAGTAGCTGTCATGGTAATTATCATACCCTGTGAATTCAACCCTTCAAGGATTTTAGTTGGATCCAAAAAAAGAACACAACATTATTTAGTCTAAAACCCAAGATATCCAAATTGCTTTAACTAGTTCACCTGTTGTCTGTAAAACTAGCCAATCAGTGAACTATATTGTGCAAATAAACATATCAGAAAGTCTCACATCTAACTGTAGAGAACAGACTATATTCAGAAATGAATGAACTGTGTTTACGAGAGAGTTGATAGGGAATTATTCTTACACAGGATTTAAGATTTATGTGAACACAGAAGGGTGTTCATCTATTGGTACAGAACTGGGACTTACCTATTTTGTAAATTATCAGTGTATTTGAGAATGTTTAAATAACATTACATTTGCCAGTTATGCAAGTAATGACATACACATTATACTATCCATATAAACAGATTGGATAAAATTGCATATAAGAACCTGCACAATTTTTTTTAAACAATGTTTTATTGCATTTTAATAGCCATTCAAATTTTAACTTTTATATCTTTTTGGTGACTGATTTCATTGTACTGTGACTAATTTTTCAGTTTCTCTGTTTCCTGTCTTTAAATTTGTAAAGCTAAAACATTGACCTATATATAATTCTTACTGTAAGCTTCATGTAATAATTATGATAAGAAGCACTATTATTTCATTCAAAATAGGATTTCAGTTACCATGAACATTTCCCTGACTGCTTAAGGAAGGAAACTTCTGTTATTATTTTTTAAAATAACTTTCAGGAAACGAAAAGGTAAATGCTTTGTGAAGGAATGAGTTGCTGAGTAAGATTTTGTTTGAGGACTCATGAAAACTAGTTCGAAGTAATTAGTTGAGAAGATCCTTTCTGGAGCTATCCACAGAGAACTAAATAAAAATTACATAAATTAATTTTAAAAATAGATAGTAATAATTTAAATAATGAATATTGAGCTGCATAATTCCAAAAGAGAAGCTAATTTTTATTAGTTTATCTAGGTAGTCCTGTTTCATTTTATGTGTTACATTATTGTCTAGCCTCTTACAATAAGTTAAAATTTTTAATGAGTTTTGTTCCATTTTCACATACCTTTTTTAAATTGTTATTCAATAAAGCATTAATTACATAAGTATGAAAGAATCTCTTTTACCATTGCCTTGGTTTAAGACAATTTAAATAGGTGGACATGCTAAAATGAGTTATCTCCCTTTATTTTCAACCAATCACTTTCCACCAATAAGCAACTACTATGCGAAGATGTAAGTGAAAAAATTAACAGTTTACTAATAAGTGAAACAGCAATAGGCATAAAATAACAGTGAGTAATCACCAGATACAAAATGGCTAAATCTTATTAACTCCTTGGGAAGGTTCACCCAAAATGGTGGGGCACCACCTCCTTCCAAGACAGCCTGACTGCTGACTGTGTGTAAGGAGACGAAAGGAAAATGGCATCAGACCCTTTCCACGATGGAGCCTGCCACAGTGTTCGGGAAGATACCTGTGCACACAAAACTCAAGATGTAGTCAGAATAGCAAAGCAAGAAATACATACTGATGCTTGGATGTTGGAGAAGCCACCGAGCAGGAGGAGGAGATAGAGCATGGCTCCTGAGTGGGAGGGGCAGGAGGGCAGTGCACCTTCAGGGTGTCGCCTGAATGAAAAGAGTGTGCTTCATTGCTGTCCTAGCCCCTCCATCCCGGCACCACACCTTATATCACCTCCTCAGGAGTGGCCAATTTCAACATCATCTCATGCAGGGCCAACGCATGAGATGAGACCACAATGGCTCCTGATCACAATGGGTTTATTGTATATTGTTTCTCTTTCACACAGGATAAATCCCACGAGGTGACTGATACATAGCTTAATTTCTAAAGTTTAGTCCTACCAGCTAACAATAATTTCTTCTTCTACATTATCTTGTCAATGTGCACAACTGCAAACCAAATATGTCAGGCCTTAGACCCATCTTCAGTCCCTGACACAGATGGGCGACTGCTTGTTCTGGGAAACAAAGGGACAAGATAATGGCAAACACTTCCTCGAATGTAGGAGCTTATGTAGAAATTCTAGTAGCAGATGAAGAGAAACTCCATGCTTGAGCAGCGTGAAGGCTTTTTCCTGAGCAGCAGCAGAAAAAATGTGTGATGAACTGACCATAACCCCTATTCTCTGTTTCCCTGCACAGCATGCTGCTGAGGAGGAGCTAGAGATGAGGAGGAACAGGTGGTAGAAAAGTATTTTTGAGATTTACTTTACTTCTCATTATCCTGTTCTGATTTTGTTAGTATTCAATTAATATCCCAAAGCTGACTCTGCTGTGACCAGGATGGGATTTGGTGGGTGGTCTCTCCTTGTCCTTGTCTAAACCCATGAAGTTTTTGTTATATTCTCTCTCCCATCTAGTTGCAGAGGGCAGTGAAAGAGCAACTTTGGTGGGGGCCTGGCATATATAGTTAAGAATTGCAGAAGTGTAATCAAAAATTATAAATTCTGTTAGATTTGAATACTTCCTTGAATTGTTAACTATGCTTTTATACTAACTTGCAAATTATTGCCCATACAATATTTTGCCATTTCTTTTTGATCTCCTCTTTCTTTACCAGTCTTGTTTGCAGCTTGATTCAGGCAGGCATCTCTTCTAAATGGATTGTAGTGATTTGGGTCACATTGCAGTGATTTGGGTCCTCTCTGGGGTGCCAGCTTGACAGCACAATTTTTTCAAATATTTTACAAGTATTTTTGATTCTGCACTTCTTCAGAGGTAAGGTACAAACATATCGGAGGTGCCCCCTGCCCTAGGTACTTGCCCATATTGTCTCACACATCCCGACACTCAGAACTATCCACCCTTTGGGCAGATCTCTGGGTGATATTCTTAGTTAACTATCTGACCTTAAAGGAGACCTGAAACATTTGCACCAACATACTGGTTCTTATCAAAACAGCCAAGTTGATTTCAAGGACGTTCAAAGAATATTCAAAATCTTTAAAATTTTCAAGCAGTATGGTATTCAGCCTGGAGAAGAAGGAAGGAAAGAAGGAAGGAAGATGTAGAAATATATCTCCCCCACAGGTTGTCTTTCTGAGGAGAAAAGGCCACAAGTATGATTATTAATCATTCCCAGTAGATTATTCAGTAGATGAGTCCCAAGTACTGAGGTGTTTGCAATACTGAACTCATTCCCCAGAGTGGTTTATTGACCTGAAACGCTAGCATATCATAAGCCAATACTACAAAATATCCCTCAATTATAATCTTAGCCCAGGCCCCAAGGACAATAAACATTACCACAGGGAATACATACTGCAAATAAGATACTACTGCTATTACAGTACAAAACCCTGGGCTAAAACACAACTGTAAGAGCAAATGAATCACCATTATAACCAGAAACTATTGAACCAACAGAATGAACGTTTATAACAACTTTCATTTAATACACTATGAGCAGATCCATCATTGCAACCTGTTGTGCCTCACACTGGGCACCAAAAACGATTGTTGTAGTTGAAAGCCAACTAGCAACTAACCACCATGCAGCTGACTTGCCTCACCCTACCCCTATCCTTAGTAGAATGGGGAGGGGAATCAAAAGTAAAACTAAAACTTATAGACTGAGATAAGAACATTTTAATGATTGTAATGATTGAAACAAAGTAAAAAACAAGTGATGCACAATAAAATTGCTTACCATCCACTGACCAATGCCAGACCCTCTACCAAACTCTGATCAGCCCCTTTTCCAGTTAACTTGCCCAGTTTATATATTGAGCATGATGCTTTATGGTACAGCATATCTCTTGGGCCAGTTTCAGGCACATATCCCAGCCATGCTCCCTCAGAGATTTTTTTTTGTGTGGCAGAGCATGAGTCATTAAAAAGTCCTTGATTTAGGATTAACACAACCTAGCAGTAACCAAAAGATCAGTGTGTTATCAACATTGTTCTGATACTGAGTACAAAGCACAGCACATTATTAGCTGCTGAGAAGAAAACAACTCTGTCTCAGCCAAAACCAGGACAGAAATCTATTAATATATACAACCACTTGTTGTTTACAGAATTTCACTATATAACTTTAAATATTTATATTTATGCATGAGTATTCATCCATTTCCATGTATTTATTAAAGTAATTTATACCTGTGGTCCTAGAAGAAAATTTCTGATAGTGTATTTAATAATTGAAGACAAAAGTTCATAGCTCAGTTAGAAAGTATCACTAATCAACCAATTACTAGCCATTGGCAAGGTAAAAAGTAATGAAGCTTGATGCTGGAAGGACAACCTTTGAAAATGAAACACATTCTCAGTGTTTGATACTAAAAGTGCTGTATAAACTAATACAATGTAATGTAATATAATTATAATAAAGGCAAAGTTGAGGTCAAGTATCCTTTAAACTGAGATTAAGCATATTATTCATGACAGTGCAAGCATCATTAGACATGCATAATGTCTATAAAGAGCAATCTGTGTGAGAGGATATCAGTAACTGAGCCTGACATCACCAGTAAGCCAATTCAGACTTCTGTAATATGTAAGAGATATAAATCTTTAGGAATAGTATTTTGTGATGGAACTGGAAACACAAACCTGTGCAATTGCATGTCAGGGACACAAATCTCTCTATTTAAACAACAATTCATTTGTTATTATTTAACAATTGATAAATGACACACACAACATGAACAGAAGAAAAGTGGGAGGCAAATTTGGAAGGTAAAGAAATAAATGTAAAAAAAAAAAAAGATGAGAGGAAAGAAAATAAAGATGAATGTTTCTCCCCAGTACCATAAAACCCAAGTCAACAATTTCAGGATGAAATATGAGAGAAGGAAGCATAATGAGAATAAAGGTGAAAAAAAAAGAAATTCAGTAGTTAACTGATGTAAATTATGCAGTCTGGCTGTGTTAAAGTGTTATCACCAGATGTTATGAAAGTTTGCTATGTTATATAAAATGGTAAATATGCTTTTGAGAATTGATGACATCCAACAGTTTTGTCCAAGAGAGACCAGACTCAAACTTTTTTTGCTAAAATAGCGTCACTTTGCTCATAGGGACATTTCGTCATGGAATTCTTGTTCATTTGTGACAGGGTGCTCAAATATGGGCATATGCATATTGATTAATACATTTTTTAAAAAAATAGTAATTGAAGGTGTTGGAACCACAGGTGTTGGTTAGATTTAAAAGGGCAGAAATACCGCCAAAGTACTTCTTTGATTTTTTCTGCATTCATGTCATTACGTTTTCTTCTCTCTTCCTTTTCTTTATCTATTCTCTTAATTAAGAGATATATCTAATTTTTTTTTCTCCCCTCACATCCCCATATTATTATTCCTTTGTTCAACAGTTCACAATTTCAATATATCTATATCTATGTCTATAGCAATATCTATATCTATATCTATATCTATATCTATATCTATATCTATATCTATATCTATATCTATATTTATGGCTATATATCTATTGTCCTGGGTCATAGTTTAGGATGTATTCTATCACCATCTTCAGTTAATGGCCCGTCAATGCCTTGTGCATGACTCAGAGATAACTCCCTCCGGGAGTTATCTCTCTTTAATCGGCCATCAAGGACCTCCTGGATGACTCAACATCCCATTTTGAGATGCTCCACCCATGGGGAGGAGCCAAGCATTCTCGCCTGGATATAAGCTGGGATTTGGAGCAGTAGAGGCAGTCCTCACTCATTGGATTCCCAGAGGACCAGAGCTACCAGACCTTTCTATGGGATCACTGCTTCAGGGAGACCACCTCGTCTGGACTGCTTCCATCACCCTGATCAGGTTGTATTCTGACTCTGTCAGTGTTTTTGGTCTTTTTTTTTGTATTGTTGCATTTATTTTATTTATTTTTCTTTTTTCCTTTTCTTCTCATTAAATTGTATTTTCTGACTTAGAGCCTCTCACTTGGTTTGTTTTCAAACCACAACATCTATACATCTATACATCTATACATCTATATACATATATGATGTAGTACTCCCCCTAATCATCAGATTACAGACAAAATTTGACAGCATTTGCAGACTGTATGAGACCATGGACATGTATTTTAGAAAATACTTTTAGTGAAGCTTTTTTTTTCCATGGTCAAGGAGGTAATTTTTAGTATGTAAAGTATTTGTTATAATTTAAATATATCTATTATATATAAGTCTATATCAATTCAGCATCCTGGATGCTTAATTAGATATCAATCAAACACATTTCTGAGAGATGAGGGAGATAGCACAATGTCTTGTCCAATACCACAAAAAGAATCATTACAGATCAAAAAAAAACCCCCAAAAAACCCAAAAGCAAAACCCCCAAAAAATCCCAAACAAATGCAGAGAACAATGAGAACTGTCTATAAAAATGACATTTAAATCTATTAATTTGGCCTAGATGATAAGTAAAAAGGTAATGAACCATAAATGAGAGCATTTTATGGCTAAAGAAAAGAAATAAAAATACCACCTGCCTTCTTGTGGGACTTGCACAAGTCAGATTAGATTGTGACTATTTTTTACCAAATATCAAATCATGTTCTTGTAGATGCAAATTACTTTGTTCTTATTTCTGTATTACAGCCATACTTGCATTACACAGCATAGGACACTTAAGAAAATCCATGTTAAATTAGAAGAATTTGGTGCTATGGACATGAGCTCAGTCAGTAAATAAACAAATCCAAATACTTACTCATGCATATACAATAAATATACATCAGACTCCTGCATTATAATTTTTAAGCTTTCAGTAACAGCTTCAATTCAGGAGTAAACTTCTCCATTATGTATTAGCTGAACAGACAGACATTTATATGGAGCAGAGGACATCTCTAGGTTCCCTCATATAACTTGTTTATAGGTCTGTATCATTATTTGGATGCATGTGATAAAAAGTAGAGGCATTAATCATTGCACTGAGAGGAATGAAGTAACAGTGGGATTTACCTAGTGCAAGAAGATGGATTAGCTCTCTTCTGTAGACTCTGGTTTTGATATCCAACTGCTGAACACAATGCTTACCCTGCATCTCTAAAATGCTTATCACTACTATGTAACACTTGTCAGCCCACTCAATCTTAGCAAAAATTTCAAGTACAGTAATATTTAGCTAGGAAATTTAAATTGCAATAAATCATGGAGGGACATAGACAATGCAGATATTAATAATGCTAAATTGTATAACAGAGAAATAACAGAGATACTATTTCTGAATAATTAATTTATTCACTTTTTTATAAGTGCAAGTCTTCCTGAATTTTAAATGTAGACTATTTCTTTTGGGTTTGCTATTTTGGCTATGCATCATTTCTTCCAGATAAATTAAAATGCAAGTAATTTAACTGCAAGATATAACTTTTCTAAGTATTTATTTATAAGTGATGTGTATGAGCGCTAAACAATTATATTTGCATATTCTTATATAGTTTTCAGTGTCCAAAATAAATAAGGCCAAGGGACTTCTTGAAACTCAACTTGTAGACTACTTCTATAAACACTGTCCTTAGGAATCAAGTTTATCATCCATAAATTCTATCAGCTCAAAGTGTCAGCATGAAAACATTTTGTGCTAAGCTTAAGGATATTTTTCTATTAGGTTCTGGTTCTTTTTGTCCTTTCTCTCTCAACTTTTCTCCTGGAAAAAAAGATTAAAAAGAATTAAAAATCTGTATTTTGTCTTTTGCTTAACTGAATTTTTTAGCTACCCACCTTCTATTCATTGTGGAGAACTCTAAACCAATCATTCTTAATTTATAACTTAAAGACCAATTTTTCTATGCTAATCTGACATTTTTTCTCTCATGGTAATTATTTACCTAGTAGTTTCTGATACATAAATCTTTTGTAGTATATGTAGAAGTGGAGAGTAATGGAAGACAGTAAGAATCAAAACCATGAGCCTAGAACCAGATCTCTGTAAAACTATGATGTAGAATCATTATCAACTGAACTGAGCATTAGAGTAAACAGCAAAATATTATTTGCATTTATGTTTATGTTGCCACTGTCTGAATAAAGAGGACTTTATATATTAAAGGAAGAGTACAAGCAAGACAGGGAGAGACTTCTCACCATGACCTTTATAACAGGAAAAAAGACAATAGGTTTAAATAAAAAGGGTAGATTTAAATTGGATACAAGGAGGCATTTTTTATGGTGAGGCTGGTGAGACAGTGGACCAAGTTGCCCAGGGAAACTGTGGATTCCCCATCCTTGGAAGCATCTGAGATCAGGCTGGATGGGGCTCTAACAGGGGGCTGAGGTCATCAGTCATTTCCTCTGCTGCTCCTTCCTCCTCAAGAGGAGGACTCCTCATGCTCTTCCTCTGCTCCGGTGTGGTGTCACTTTCATGGGAAACAATTCTTCACAAAATGATCCAGCATGATCAGGGTACAGTCCTACAGTTCCACAGGGTACAGTCCTTCAGAAACAGGATGTTCTAGCATTGGTCCCTCATGGGGTCATAAATCCTGCCAGCAAACCTGCTCCAGTGTGGGCTCCTCTCTCCATGATTCTGCAGATCCCTGCCAGGAGCCTGCCCAGCATGGGCTTCCCACGGGGTCACAGCACCTTTTGGGCACATCTACCTGTTCCAGTGTGGGATCCTTCAGGGGCAGCAGAGAAATCTCTGCTCTGGCACCTGAAGCACTCCTTCCCCTCCTTCGTCACTGACCTCGGTGTATGTAGAGCTGTTTCTCTAACATATTCTCACTCCAGATTTTTCCTTCCCTTCTTAAAAACATTATTCCTGAGGTGTTAGCCTGTCACTGACAGGCTCAGCTGTGGCCAGCAGAGCTGGCATTGACCCTGTCAGACCTGAGGGAAGCTTCCAGCAGCCTTCACAGGAGCCACCCCTATAGCCCCACTAACAAAACTTTGCCATGCAAACCGAGTGCAATGGTGTTTGTGGCCATATTCAGCTGGTGCTGTCTTATTGCCAAAATCCGTGTAAAGGTGGACAGGTAAAAAAGGCAGTAAATGACTGTTGATAGTTCCAGTTATAGTTTAGTTTCTGTCATAATTCAGTGAAGTTGTGCTGAATGTCACTGGATGTCAGAAACGTCAAGACTGTTAAAACCAAAGCCAAATCCCAAGATGCAAATGTGACATTAAGGTTCATAGCATTGGCCACCAAGGGGTCTGTTTGATTTTCTGGAACACAAACTCTGGCTTCAATTTTCATTGAAGTAGGTGTTGTTTGTATAATTTTTAAACTCTAAAAAAACCAACAACAAAAACAAACAAACAAACCCCAAAGGAAGAAAAACCTTCAGTAAAACCTGTCATCAAAAGTAGAACAGCAGCATAAGCATCCAGACAAAGGACTTATTTCTCATGTTAAAGTTCATACTGTGCATCTGTACCACAATCTCACCTAACATAAGTGTTCTCCATGGTTAAGCATTTCTATGTGTGAAGTCTCATCCTCAAAAACACTGTATGTTATGATGCAACTTCACATTCAGGTGCCAGATAAATTACTGTTTCTCTTAAATAAAGCGATTAGTTTCTTCTGCTGAAGTCTATTCATTACTAAAGGGCACTAGAAGAGGACAGTCCTCAAATTCAAATAACTTTGCATTTTGTATTTGAAATCAAATGTTTAATAGAAAATTCCTATTAGTTAGTGTGACATTAGAAAATTCCTAGCTGTTAGTGTGACAATCCTTTGAAAATTTTTTGCTAAATACAATTTTGTACTTATTTATTTTCTCCTTTGAAATAACTGAAATTTGCTGCATTTTAAAAAATTTGCATTAATTTAATAATTCTGAAACTTTATATAAATTTTACTATTTATCTACAATGGTAATTTTGGTTGTTTTCTATCATTACAGGGAAATATATCAATAACAAAAGAAAAAATAAGTAAAGCCATGTTAGTAGAACTAATTAGATCTTTCTTATTGTTACTTTATTTACAAGAAATGTATAACATTCACAATACCCACAGTATATTAAGAATTTTTGCATTATTTCTTAAGAAATAATACAAGGAACTTATTGGATTATGGATCTCTGATATACATTTTTAATACAGGTTCATCACTCTCTTTCCATCACTTAAAATATTTTCTTTCTCCATGAAAATAATTGAAAAAATGAAATCATATTGAAAATCAAAAACTTAAAATATTATTTCATTGAATTTTATTATGTAAAAGGGACACCCTGCGAAAGCAGGCAAAAATACACAATGATATGTGTATTTTTGTAGTACTTATAGTCACTGACAAATATACATGGAGTTTTTTCATCTGATCTGCAGATAGTAGACATGTAACCAATGTACAAATTCTAGATGCTGCTTTTGTAAAAGCCAATCATTTCTGTGGATAAAAGTGAGACAGAATTTGTAGAAGTTAATAACTTCTATATAAATAATAAAGCTTGCAGGGGGAAGAGGGAAGAAAAAGAGTTTGAATGAGCAAATCTTTTCACTTCTCTAAAGTCAAGAAGGGAAAACTGCAAGCCAAAAATATTGTTAATTTAACTTAATTGCATTAAGGGATTAGGTAAGTAAAGAAAAAAAATGACTGGCAATTGCAACATAAAGAGGAGTGTTAAGAAGGGAAGAAAGGGATAAATTTTCTCTGTTTTTACCTGGCTGCAGACAATTTTTCAGAGAAAAAAATAATAACTATATGTAAACTAACATCAACTGTCAGTTAAAAGACAACTTGCATTTTGAAAATATACACCAAGAGGGCTTTCCTGACAACTTCTAAGCAATTAACCCAGATGATTTAGCAGAAATAATGCCAAATAAGTGTTTCTATTGACTTTATGGAGGTTTGAATTTGACCAGTGTCTCTGGTTAAAATAAACAGAGCATTTCCTATTTTTCCCATGAGTGGTTTTAAATAGAGAAAAGTTTTGTCCTTACTGGAAATATTTCAGCAAATTTTTAGAAATTACTTTGTAAAAGGATTTCCCAAGTTTATTTTAAATTATGTTAATAATGCAATATAAATCATCAGAAAGGCTGATAACCATTTCTTAGCATGCCATTACAATAACTTTTTGCTATCAGTTCACTGATCCCTTTCTCCTGCCTTTTTTCCATAATGACCTTCATGATGTTGGTAATTATACATAGCAGAAACCTTAGTTACAGACAACAACAGTGAAGCTTGCTGATTTTTTCTTCTTTCAATTTATTTAATTTAATGTGAAACTACTACTTTTCATCGCCTTTTTTTTTTATTTTATTATTTATTTATTTATTTATTTATTTATTTATTTTCTTATTCTGTCACTACTTTTGTGCTGTCTGATATGCAGATATGCAGACAGGTCTCCAGCATAGCTTCTCCTAATATGCTCTTCGTCCTCTCTTAAATTTGTCACCTAAGATGATTTGTAGTATGATAAATTGGTCCATCTCAGTGTTCACCCCTGCTGTAAAAACTTAAGTGCTATTTCTGCCAGATGTAGTGTCATGCCTGCTGGGCGCTGCCAAGGCCTTCTATGCTTTGATCAACACTGTCTCCGCACAGTCTCACATTTGGGAGTCCACAGACCCTTCAAAGACATAGAACCTTTTCCACAGAAAAAAAAATTATAATTTGATTAAAGGACGAACATGTGGACTTGAGGCCTCACTTGCATGAGGAACATGCAGAGGAAATATTCGTGAATGCACAGCACAACTTTTACACCTGCATGGCTCAATTATGAGCGGTCCTTATCTCTGTACTGAACATATATGACTTATTTTGAGCTGTAACAAAGGGCTCAGTATCAGAGAGAGAGTTGTAAGACAACCTTAATTAATGGTCTTAAATAAAACTAGAATTCAGTTAATAAAGATGTCATCTGAATATTCCAGGATTTCAGAAACCTAGCAAAAAGATGGAAATGCATAGTTCCAATATAAGAAGGTAAAATAGTTTCCAAAGGGTTTTTTTAATGCTCTTCATGTCTGCACAAAACTGAGGCTTTCACAGTCATTGATTTAATGTTGCTATGCCTCATGCAAAAATATGATGTTTCTAGCAAGTCTGTGCCCTCTAGCACCATACTTTAGCTTCTAGCTTAGTACACACTCAAAAATGGTAGCATTTGTGTGTCACTAACTTCCTTTGTAGCAGTAGCAGAACCAACAGTGTTTTTCATCCTTACAGTGTCATTGGAAAAATAATAGTTTTCAGAAGTTTTTGTAGGAAGTCCTCAAACAATCCTGCTCACTTATCTATAGCCATAAGCAAAATTCAATTCTTAGTACCATTCCTAACATTTTGTTTCACGTTGTACCAAAAAATCTGTAGCAAGGCATGCTTTTTTCAAAAAAATAGACAGTTAAGGGGAACAAAACTGACCTGGTTTTTTATTTCTCTACCTCTGTGTTACTACTTAAGGGAAGTAGTAAAAACAAACATTTGCTGTGTAGTTGCTTGTAACAGAAGATAGCTGGCTACAGCACAATGAAAACTGTTATAAAAAATCTAAAACTAGAGGAATTCAGACTACATAAAGGTAAAGATTTCCTAAGAGTGGAATGCCAGGGGGCAGTGAGAGACACATCCCTGAAGGGACAGGAATCTGGGAATCTGCACAGGCCATCTCATCTCCCTGCTGATGTTGGGAGAAAATCCTGCAAGGACGAAACATAGGGGCAGAGCTGACTAGAGGTGACAGGGTCCATCAGTAGGATGAGAGATGAACCAGGTTCAGAGTCCTTCCAAGATCTCACCTAGGGGCAGGAGAAGAAATGAAGGCAAGCCAAATCATAGCACTAGGGATATATCCAGGGGACCAGGACTGGGCTGCAGACTGGTACTTCTGTGGTATTGAATGGGGAGCTGTGATAGCCCCAACGCTGAGATGAAATGATGTCCTAGATCTTGCAAAGGTGGCTGAGGGTCCCAGGTGAAGCTGTTAATGCCTTTTTTGGGGCTGTGACAAGATGCTATGAATTTTCCACTGCAACAAGATCTTTTAAGTGATATTGGTATTGTAACTCAGCCAGATGTGTCAGGTATTGTTTTTTCAAACACACTGTGCATGATGCCCATGCTGACACAGCTTTCTAGGTGCTTACAATTCTGCTTCATTGGAATTAATATACGTAATTAGAGCAACATTTATAAAATTAAATATACCGTAAATTGATATATCTGGACCATTTTAAGATGAGATTGAGACTAATTTTTAACACAATTGATCCAGTTTAGAAATGGAAGTGTCTTTTAATTCTTCCCCTATGATTATGCACTAGATAAATCCAAAAACTTTTGCAGAGATGCAAAGATGAAACCCCTGCACCGGAAAAACAATTTTCTCAGCCAAATGAATTTTCTTAAAGATGTCACAAGAGAGACTTTTCATGTTGTCGATGACTTTGAGAAAAATAAAACCAATGCAGAAAACCATTCTGATAATACTGAAAGGTGTAGGGCTATTGCAGTTGTCCTGGGTACAGAGGGAAAGAGGGGTGGTGTTTCTAGCCCTAGTTCCTTACCACCCACATCATGGTGGGGCCGTGGTTTCAGCAGGAAGAGCTGGGAGACAGTTAGAAGGGCCTCCCTCTCTTTGTTGGGCTCTTTTTGGGAGGTATGTGCTAGGCCAGCCCTGTGATGAAGCTGCCCAGCACAGGCCCTGGAATGAAGCAGCCCTAGCCCCAGTGTCACTGGGAGGGCACTGGCCTGGGCCCCGAGCCCTGCTGGGCAGCACAGGGTGAGCAGCTTGGCAGTAACACTCCTCACTCAAACTACTGTCCAGCCTTGGTTCTGCCCCTGGTTTCCACTGTTTACGGACTGTAATAAATGATTAGCCAATTTTATCAAGAATAAAGAAATAAATAAAGAAATTTATTGAAAAATTGAAATATGAAAGTCCGAAGAAAGCCACAAGCAAAGATCAGCACTGAGCCTGGGGTTGGTACTGAGTGAACTTTGGATCCAGCCTCTATCGCACCAAACCCCCCTCTGTTCACAATTTCTGTCTTTGCAGGGTCCAGTTTTATACAGGTTTTCAGCTGGACAGGGGTTGCCTCATTTTCTTTGTCTCTCTTGTTCTTCTTGCATATTCATGTAGCTTCTTTTCCTTGCTGCCCTGCTGAAAGGGTTTCCAGGAAGGGACAAGGGCTTGATTCAATTTACGAGAACCTGGTATTGGGATGCACGCCCTTGACGATGGAGATAAGGTACATATCAGGTGCTGATCAGTGGGTTGTTGCTGCTGATCACCGGGTCATTTCCGGGCTTATCTCAGGGAAGTCTCATCTCCTCTTGGTGCCACCCTTCTTTTATCGCAAATAGGCCTCTTGCCCTGTTATACTTCATATATGACATTCAGTCTATTTGATGTTATACAAGGGTTAATGAGCACATTTGTGAGCACATTTCTCCACCTAGTTTTTAGTGTATTTCCGTCACATTCCGTCTCTATTATTTCTTTGTAACATCTTCCAACTCATGTTTTTTCTTGTTGGAGTCACTGTATCAGGAACAATTCAGGAATTTCTCCCAAATGCTAATTATCAGAATTCTTATCATTTAAACATAGGTCTTTTAAAAACGTCTGTCACTGCTGTGTCTGACAATTCAGTTTAGTCTTCAAATATGAATTCTGATTTTGATACTGTCCTGATCTTTGCTACTGTCTTAATTTTCTTGAAATGTTATGCTGAGCTATATCCATACAGTCTTTTTTTACATATTTGATTGTGACTGAAATGAATCTATTACTGTCAATGCAGTTGTTACATAAGGAAGATGAATACGGGCATTCCTAAAATGCCTATTTGCCTATGAATGAGTGATTCAGTCTTTGCTGTTTAGATAATTAAAGCAACTGAAGGATGGAGAGAGTTGCAGAGAAAGGTGATTCAGTGTTCTAGCAGTCTGATTAATGACACTGTACCAGTTACTCATCAGAAGTGCTACCTGTAAGTATCATTTCCTATTCACCTGAAATTCTTGCCCGTCCAAAAATGCTTTTTCCAAGAATTTGTGACAAAGCAAATGATAAGAATGGCAAAAATCTCTGTTGGATTTTGCTTGGGACAGTTAATACCTAGAAATGTGATAGAGGCAATAAGGCCAATAGAACAGCAAAGAAGTAGCAACCCAGGGATATGTAATAATATTTATGATGCTTTTCTAGAAATATATATTTACATTTTGGTCCTGAATCCAGAACTAAGCATTCATTTTAGTCAGTGAAGAGTCAGAAACTAAACCAATTATATAGAAAACCACTTCAATAGGAGTTGAGGAGTAGCCATTGAGCTAAGGAACTAGTCTTTCTTTTGGTTATTTCTTCATTAGTCCTTGCCTAGAAGAAAGAATAGGAAAGCTTACATGTTTAGAAGACTTATATGTTTAAAAGATTTATATAAGAAGTGAAATTTATGGGCTTGCTACATATTAAGGAAGGGAGACATTTTAACAAAGCAATGACATTTGAAGTCCAGTCTCCAAAATATTCGCAGTGTTTTAAAGGCTGAATATAGGCAGTAGATCTTCTTTAGCCTGCAATGTTAATAAAAGAAACAATACCTAATGTGCTTTTTTTGTTGAATTCAATATATTTTAACTAGGTCCAGACAATACCAAAACCCGCTTGGGAATTTTAAATTCTCTCTAGGTTCTGTCAGAAGGTAACTGCAGAACTGAAACCACCTAAGTGTTTAGTGACTCTATTAATAAAATAAAAAGCCCCATGTAAAAATAAAAGTAACCAAGGTGCTTGCAGCTCTGACTGGTCTGAAATAACAATGCTGACTGAACTGCAGATCCCCCTGGCCAACACATTAATGTAAATTTGGATTTCTTTTTTCCAGGGATCTACATCCCATGGACTTGTTCTAGAGGCCTTAATCTAGATGCTTAGAACCTTAACTATCAGACAAGAGACATAATGTGATATCATATGTAATATTAAAAAAGTAATTATTTCAAATCTGTCTCTATTGCCTGGTTTGTGTGGCAGGCTGCAAGAATTTTCAGTTTGTTATAACTTGTACTGTGTAAGATGCTGAACCGCGTGACATTTTCTATTAATTTCCAACACAATACCTCCTGCTTGAATGCATTCCCTTATTATACAAATTCAAAGGTTGTTTGTCAATTATTTAAAGGACATCTGTTTAAATTAAGAACATGCTTAAAATAAGCAGTACTGTCTTCCAATTTAAAAGAGTTCCTGTCTAATGTCACGGGTTTCCTTCAGTTGCCTCCCTGATCTCCTGGATTCCTGTAGGGTCAGAAATGTGTCATTTCTCTGTTCTTCATTGTCAGAGAAAAAAGGAGAGAAAGAAACATTGTTACACCTTACTTATTTTAAGCCTTGCACAGAAATTCAGGATAACTCTATTTTTATTTTTTTTTTTTGTGATTAGATGCTATGTAGTAATCTAATGAAGAATGAGAAAGAAAAATCAGCACCTCTTCTATCTTATTTGCCTTCTAGCCATTTCTGTTTTCATCAACTACATCAACTTCATAGATCTGAATTAAAATTTACATAACCCATCAAGGAAGACTAGCAGGATATAATACTTAGAGAGCTGTACACAAAAGTGAACTGATAATGAGGATAACTGGTTGGACAAAAAACCGATTTGACTAGCCCTCCTCTGCTTCTGGTGGGGATACGTTTGAATGTACTTTACATTTGTTCTCCTTGTGATCAGTAGAACTGACTGAGGTTTAATTGTATGAACAAACCACAGGACAAATGTGTGTGTAGAAATGTCAATGAGCATTTCTGGAAAACGATGGATTTACTATGATGCCAGGCACCGACTGCTCGGTTTGAAGATTAAAAATTTTTTGTGTTCTCTGCTTTTTTGTCAATGCCTTATAAGAACTTTGCTTGTCACCATATGATATATGAGTAAAATATATTCAACTGGATTTCCAGGTTTTACTGCAGTCATCACCAGAAGATTTGATATATGAAGCTTTACTGGGGATGGCTGTACCCTTCTGGTCTTCCAGCTAAGAAAACCTCATTGCAAGGCATCTCTATATTTAGCAGAGTGATGAATGGAGCAAAGGACATTCAAAAAAACTTAACTTTAGAAAAAACATTTATCTAGTTGGGCAAGAACGTACTGCATTTTTTAGTTTGCTCTTCTGGGATGTCATTCTTTTCTCTGTGTTCTTTGGGTTGGGATCTATAGGTTTTTTTTGTTTGGTTGGTTGGTTTTTTGGGGTTTTTGTTTTTGGTTTTTTTTTGGGTTTTTTTCCCCACTGGAAAATGGCCAGTCAAAAATGTTTTGGGTGCCAAAGTATTTACCATTTATGTCAGGATAAATATTGTTAGTGACAAGTTAGACTAAAATGTGAATGTAATCATTAGACTCTCATGTCAGGACAAAACCAAGAAAGATGATTGAATTTATACTGCAAAGTAGAACAAAGGTCTTTCTGTGTGACATCCACAGTCACAGCAATGACAGTTATTTGTTAGGGATCTCTTTGGAACCAAGAGTGCTGCATTCTGCATATAAGTTTAACTCATATACATAGATTGCTGTAAACAAAGACTGATTTGATTCATTTCAGGAATACTGCAGCATAAACCAACCTTAAAGTAAATATGAGAAATTTTTGAGGACAACTGAATTCACACACACACACACACAAAAGAAAAAAGCTTGTTTGCTAGGTCTATTTTTTTATTTTTCTGTTTCTTTTAAACTTCTGTAAACCTTGAAATGAAATGATGATTCAACAGATATTGCAAAAAAAGTGGATGAATAACACAGCCATCATCAGAAATATTAATTTAAAAGTTGATTTAAAAGGTGTTGCTAGTGATGAGTGATGGGATGGTGTGCCAGAACTTGAGGAAATGAGCACTAATAGGATCTCTCAGTCTACTCCATGAGGTGATGGCTCCAATGTAGCACATCTGAAATGTTTCTACACTATTGCACATAGCATGAGGAACGATCAAGAGGAACTCCAGGAGTTGTCCCAGTCCCAGAGATTTGACATTACTGAGATAAGTGAAACCTGATGCGATATGTGTGGAGTGCCCTGTTGGATGATTACAGGCTCTTCAGGAGGGACAGGCAGGGCAGAAGAGGCTGAGGGTTATCATTGTATGTAATGGAAGTGTTCAAATGTATGGAGCTCACAGTTGGCAACGGCACAGTTCAGAGTCTGTGAGAATCAAGGGGCAAACAAATGATGCAGATGTCATTGTAGGAGTCTGCTGTAGACCTCTCAACCAAGATGATGATGCTGATGAATTTATTCTTTGTGGAACTAAGGGACACTTCCAAGTCAACTGCCCTTGTCCTTATGGAGGGCTTTAACTTGCCAAAAATTAACTTGGAGCATCACACCTTGTACAACCTGCGCCAGAAGATTCCTAAAACACCTGGATGACAGCTGTATGGAAGAGGTCCTAAAGAAGCCAGCTTGGAAATATGCCCTCCTTGATGTGCTGCTGGTCAGCAGAGTGGATCTCATGAGTGGAGATTGGCAGCTGTCTAAGCCACAGAGACCATGAAACCTGACAGATTTCAAGACGAATTTGGACCATGTTCTCAAGCACATGGTATAACTCTTGGAGGGTTATACCAGCGTTAAGAGTGGGACTTGATAATCCTTGTGGGTCCCTTCCAACTTGCATATTCCATGATTCTGTGATTCTGTAATTAAACAATTATTATTTGAAACTTAAAAAAAATGTTTCTTTCATTAAATGTGCAGTATTAACAGTTTTGGAAAAGACAAAGTATTAAAGCTATTGTGGCTGGCATTGTGCAACATCAACCTTGCACCTAACATAATGTCAGATTTCACGTGACACATGTGAAGACTCACAGGTTGTGTCTCTCCCAGCAAGTAAAAGACCCTGTTGCTTCATAGGGAACAAATGATCCAATGTAATTCATCTCCATATGGCAATATTCTCTTCCAGGGTGAAAACCACGTATCTTCATTCATACTGCCTATGCTTTGGTCCATTATTCTCCTGAGCCACACTCAGGCACTGTCCAGGAGGTTGAAATGTGGTGTGGAATAAAACATGGAAGTGGGAGCCCTCACAATTAAACCACAGGAGCAGTTGTTCAGTAGTCTGTGAGCTAGTACAGCACCTCTCTCAACTTAATTCATTAAAATTAGGGAATATTCTGAGATGGAAGGGACCCATAAGAATATAGAGTCCAACTCTTAAGATGATGGCCTACACAGGGATTGGACCCACAGTCTTGGCTTTATTAGCATCATGCTCTAATCAACTGAATTAATTACTATGAATGTCAGCTCCAAAGCCCTTTTGAATAAAGGAAGAAATAAGTGATGAAATATGTTTGCCACAGTTCTTGTTATATACAAGATACATAAAATGTTACAAAATTCAATTCTTCTGAATATTAACATAAAGGAAGCAAAAATCCCCCTCCTGGATTGCAACCCATATGTATTTCCCCCCAGAACACTCTTCATTTTTTTATCTTATTTTTCTTGTCTTACTGCTGTTAGCATTGCTCCCACATTCAGATATATTCATATCAATTATTTTAATTACATTCTACTGAAATTAGCTTTTAATCCATTTACTTAGTATTTGACCACCTCCACACTCTTCACCATTATGTGATGGCAGCTATTGTTTCAGCTACCTGTTTATACAAAGAAGCTTTATCAATTCTTAAATATATTTCCAGCATAGGACAGGTTGCATATTCTCCAGTTTCAAAAAGCATTGTGGTTTCTTATAGCTCAGAGATATTCCTGCTGCTAGAAACCAAATTCTTTGTCATAATACATAGCTGAATGTAGACATCTCCTATGGTTGATGTCTTTGAAAATTGCATTTCCTGCTGAGACAAGTCACTCTTTTTACTACAAATGTCTTTTATGTGATGAAGTTTGCTTAAAAGCATCCAAGCATTTCCCAGAAGCAAGTGTTTAAAAGCAGAATGCAATAAAAAAAGGAGAATTTCAGCTGGCAAATTTCACTACTGAAAAAAAAGTCTAAGCTCCGGGACCACACATTCTAGAATATTAAAAAGGATTAATCAAGGCAAACCAGCTATAAATCAAGGTTGTAACTCCACAGAAACATAGGGAGACAGAAAAACAAATGAAAGTATTGTACAAATCATAAACAAAACACTGTCCTTTGTTTAAAATCTTAGTTCAGAGTATGCAAATAAAAAAAGATTATACACGAACATTCACTGTAGCATTTTTCTAAATCTGTAAGTTTTGTCTTTAAAGAAAAGAAAAACAAAGTGTCATAATTGCCTCCAGGATAGTATAAAATTTTATCAACCAGCTAATCTACTTTAGTTAATTCCTATTGCAACAGCTGTATCAAGAACAAAGGATTAACACTAAGAAGAATTTCTTAAGATCTAACAAAATGCAAACAGTCCTTTTGAGAGGAAGCATTAATACAGTCACTGTGATGAAGCCCAGTGATCAAATGTCCAGAAGGGAAGGCCATTGTTATCTAACGAGCCTTGATCCATAATATTCCAGAAAGCAACATGGGAAAAGTGTTTGCAGGATATTTGACCATATAATAGACTGTATAATTTGACTGTAGAAAGAAAATTTAAGTTGTCTGGGAAGATTAAATGGTAACTTGTAGCTGCCATAAGAACACATTTCTCTCCTTGTGGATCCTACCCTATGTCAGAAAATGCATAACTTACAAACTGAGGCTGTTGTAACACTTGTGTCAGAACCTTGTGACCCAGCCCAAAATCTCCAACTGAAATTCAGGAAAATAAGATGTCCACTCTTTTAAAAGGGAGGTTTAGAACTCTTTCCAAGGCTAAAATTTAAAACCGTTTTAGTCAAGCCTCTAAGATTATGAAAAGTCTTAATGAATACCTGAATAAAAGAATTGATAATAGATGTTTTTCATGATCTCAGGTTTGAACCTTAGAGATTATATGTAAGTATTCATTTAAGACTTTTTCTGAATCTAAGAAAATTGTGCATATATCTCAAAAATAGAATAGGATAGTTTCATTTGGAAGAGACCACGATGATTTTCTAGTCCTTCTTCCTGACCAGCTCAGTACTGACCAAAAGTCATGGCATGTCATTATGGACACTGTACAAATGCCTTTTGAGCACTAACAGGCACTGATCACCTCTCTGAGATGCCCTTCCCAGTATTTGATGATCATCTCATCATAGAGAGGTATGATAAAGAAAGGTTTATCTCATGAGAAAGAAAGTTTTCCTCACATCATGTCTGAACCTTCTCTGATGCAGCTTTGAACCATTCCCACACACCTGTCTCTGGATATCAGGGAAAAGAAGTCAACCTCTCCCTCTCCATTTTTCCTCCTCAGGAGGCTGTAGCGAATGATATGGTTATCCTTCAGCTTGCTTTTCTTTAAACTTTACAAGCCCAAAGTCCTCAGCTGCTCCTGACAGGATATGTCAACCAGCACTTTCACCAGATTGGTTGCCCTTCTCTGGACTTGTTCAAGGACCTATACATCCTTTTTAAATAGTGTTCAAACACTGGAAATATAAATTATTAAAAGATCGTTGTCTAAAGACTTGTAGATCCGAACTAAACTCCTCTGCACAGCAAATCCAGTACAAAAACATACAAGTATTCAGCTTTATTAATGTTCACTGTATAATCTGCAGAAGTTGGTAGATGCATTTGGAGTCTAAAAATATTTTTTAGACAAATATATGGAAACTGTCCTTTCATAGGACATATCTTTTCATTAATATTCTGATTTGTCTAAACTACCAATATACTTATAATTCTACCAACAGCTGTGGAATATGAAGCCTTAAGACTCAACAGTCAAGAGAAAGAAGAAATTAGTAGATTTCCACTATGTTGTTTCCCTGTACAAGTTTATTTCATTCCTCTGAAGTCTTTAAATTAAAAATGTGTTGGTAGTGTTTCTCGCTTGTTCCTATGTGCAGTGTCAGATAATAAACTCAAAGGTTGGGTATTTATCCACAGAATAAGAATTGCAGTTTGGTTTAAGGGGTTGACTGCAATTTATCACCCACAATATCTCATGTATACTCTGACTGGAAATTACTCTTAGGAGACTATGTAGCTGGTCTTGTAAGACAACCCATTTCAAACTGTACTGTAACAAAATGAAGGTTTTCATTGATGTATGGTATTGGCATACATGGGTGACAGATTTATTTCCTTTATTATTTGAATTTAAAAGAGTAGATATTATAAAATCAAGACACATTGGTTAGCAACAAAGAATAGCTACAAAATGTTTTTGACAGGGTATTATCTATGCCTTCAGCCTTTCCCAGATATGACTGGCAACACCTCTTCCCTAGAAGAAGAGCATTCCCATAATGAAGCAGAAGCAGCTGGTGGAATTTGGAGAGGTTTGTTATAATTTCACATTTTCCTCCAAGAGGCATCCAGTTGACTTTTTTCCAAGTTCTTGCCCTCCCATTCTTCACTTGGATAAACATTATGGAATAAGTATCAAAAAGACATGAGTTTAAGAATAAAATAAAAATTGTGGTTTGTATCTTTACAGTTTAAAAATGCACCTCATAACATGCAAAACTGAAAAACCTAATCCATTCGTTTTAAAAGAGCAGCGATGTTTATTCAAACTTACTTCATGTAGATATTGTTATTTAACATTATTATACTTCAAGATAAACCCGAAATTTTAAAATAATAGTTGATTTCATCCAGCAGTTACTAGCTACCATTTTTCATTTGAGGAAAATATTTTAAATTTATGACATTTTCACTCACTAACGTTAGCAAATGCATGATAGCTATCAGAAAGATCAGAAATACAGAGAGATATATTAACATTACACTTTTGATGAAAAGTCATTGCTTGTTCCATCAATAATGAAATGTAATTTAAATTAACATTTAAATTTATTCAACACTTAGGGATGCAAAGAAAGATGTATAAAACCTATATTTTAATGTAAATGAAATAGGAATCTAACAACTATTCTTATGATCACACAAATTTATTAAGCTTGATACCTCAACTAAAATTTTTAAAAAATCATAACTGTCATAAGGCTATTCTGTATATATTAGAAAAACCTTAAGGATGTTAATTAAACTTTTCTTATATTGTCTGTTAACACACATGAACTTTGGAAATTTAATTTATCTTCTTAACTCCTTCCAATGATCCTCTACTGAATTTCACTGCATAAATTGAATCTTTAAAGTGAAGATGTAGTTTTTAAACACACATGTATACTTACTGGTTTTCTGTGATATTTTCAGTAATATTAGTTCCATTTTAGAAACAAATGTACTCTTGTTTGAAATCCATCCTTTTTTTTAAATATATAATGTTACAATAGTCTTAATACTGTATATATTTTTATTTTGGACTGATTTTTTTCTTGTGAGATTTCATTACTCTTACTTGGTTTTAATATGGCACATGTGAACAGTAAAATTTTATAGTTTTAAAGCATGTTCCGCCTGATCTTTTTCTCATTGATTATCTTATTGCTTAACCTCTTCTTTAAAAATTAGTCCTAAATCCTTGACACAAACCACTTTTCTTAACATTTTAAATTGTCTGTTACATAATTTCCATGATCTGTGGATTTTTGCATTTTTATACTTGAATCCTGTCATTAAATAAATCTTTTTTAAACAGAGAAGAAATTCCTCATTCTCACTGCATTCAAATCCAGGAAATATGTATGAAATTATGCAAATAATGGGTTTCAGTTCTGAGTGGCTTAATTTTAAAAATAGTATATCCCATTTTTGAGATTGATTTTCTTCCCATTTTTTTCCAAAGTATTTATTTCAAGTAATGCTTTAGAAAATCCCCTTTTCAATTTGTTTTCTTCTCCTGGATTTACTATAAATGTACATATGCTTTGGAGAAGAAGTCACTTCCTTTAAGTTTTGCTTCTGAATCCTATATTCCTTCATAAAGAAAACATGGAAGCCAAGAGATGGATATGTGTAAATCATGTTAATCTTTTCAGAGCAACTACAGAATATAGGTTTTAATGTAATACTTGAGCTTGACATTTTTCTTTTCACAATAGATTCACCTTCCTTAAAAATTAGGGAACAGAAAGAAAGACAAAGTATATAATGCTACAGTCTAGTTATAGAGACTGCTTGGATATTGGAAATTTCTCCTAAAGTCTCTTTATGATTGTCTCCCACAAGACATCTCTCAGCTCTGAAGGACATAGCACAGAGAACATTCAGAGGATCTAGGTTACAAGGAAAACCCCTACATCTAATTCTGAGCAGAAACAAAATCTCAAGTCTCTTAGAAGTATGCGCTCATTTTTGACACGCAGTTGGAGTGATTTGTCTTACTGTCTGAAGAACTGGTCTAAACCAAATCTATTGATTTAGATATGGTCAGAATAATGGGATACTCCAAAGGGAAATTACTTTTTAGCAATGTTGGGAGTTGAGTCTTCAGTAATGATCACCCTTGATCTTATATACCTAATAGTAATGTATCTGTTGTAGTGCATTTATAAATTTAATTTCTCCTCTTGACAAGGTGAAGTTCGTCACAGAAGCCATGCCTATATTTTCACTCACTCTTACGGGCAGGAGTGGAGTGAGAAAAAGGGACTTCACAGTACCAAATCCCACAGTGCTTGACAGACATTCCACGGTGTGATTGTCAACATTTTTCTGGAAAAAAAATAATTTAAAAAGGAAAAGGATGTTTGAAACCATGTCAGATTTCAGAATGCACTGAAAAAAAACCTTACCCCCCCCCCCCCTAATTGATACATGTCATACAAAACAGTAATCAAAACAACAAGGACAAGTTACTACATCCTAAAATTACAGAACAAGGATCACTTAAGCATGTTCTGAGGGCATTCCTCAAGGGCTGGTATTAGTCTAGTGCTTGATATCTTTGCCAGTGACATGGACAGTGGGATCCAGTGCACCCTCAGCAAGTCTGCCGTAGACACCAAGCCATGGGATGCAATCAACACTCTGGAGGGAAGAGATACCATCCCAAGGGGCCCAGACAGGCTTGAGAGATGGGCCCGTGCAAATCTCATGATATTCAACACAGCCAAGTGCAAGATCCTGCAGTTGAGCTGGGACAATCCAAAACACAAATACAGACTGGACAGAGAATGGATTGAGAGCAACCCTGAGGAGAAGGATATGGGTGTCCTTACAAAGAAGTAAAAATGTCCTCACCATTCTGAAGCATGTACCTGTCTTCTATATCTTATACATATATTTCTCATAATGCATTAAGTATCTGAGGCACTGTTACTGATAGTTTATAACTGAAGGAGAAAAGAGTGATTGAGAAAATGTAGAAGGATATTAAATATCATAAAACTTACTTGTTTCTGGAGTGAAAGAAAAGAATGAAAGCCATGATCAAACTGGAATAGCACCTCAGTGGTAATGCTATATAATCGCTTTCTGTCCCTTCCATCAGCAGTGAAGTTCCAAAACATTGATCAAAGCTGATGACTAATACATAATGCTCAGGCTGCAGCACATTGTTACAAGTTCTCACCTTGTAATAATTGTAGTATGAGCTAGCATAAAGATGAATACTTTTTCTTAAATGTTTTTTCAATTCAGGCAGATAGGATTAAAATCTTTGGCAGGAATGAGCTGTATTAGAACATCAGTGTCAATAGATACATCACAGGCAGTTGCCTGAAATGGAGAAAAATGCTCCTAACATTTTACATTATTACACAATGTAAAAGCATAACTCAATGTCAAACTCCTGCTCCACAAAGAAGTCATGTAAACCGTCAGCTGACAAATTGCAAACTGAAGCTCTTTTAAATTAAACACATTAGCTGATGACATAATATGCTTATGAGTTTGCCTACTGTGATTTAATATTATTTGACATCAGTAAATTTGTATGGTGCTATTGAGTATAAAGTAGGTTAAGAATTTAAAAAAAATTATAAAGGCGAGGATCCATTGGAACCAAAACTGCCACAGGAATGTGTACTACAATTAATGAATTATTCATATGGAAACAAATAAGAGAAATATGAGTAAAGGGATTTCATATTGGTTGATATATTTGCATTTGTAAATGTGAGCTATTAACTACAATCATTAACACATTAAAAACAGAATTTAAAATAAAAACTGAGCTAAAATTTTTGGACAATGAGAATTAATTATATAATGGGTGATAGATTTTGATTTTTTAAATTATTTATTCACATAACTGATGAAAAAACAACTGGTTATGGCTGGTTAAGGCTACTTAAACTTCACAATGATTTCTAATCATCATAGGTTAGATTAGTTTCATTTAAATGTTTGCAATTTTTTTTCCTTCAGATTCATTACAAACAGCTAATTTTAATACAATATGCTATTAAGAGATTCTCATTATAGTTCTGGGGATTGTTTAATTTGTAAACATAATATGGATTTGCGACTTGCAGGAATTTCATACTCTGAGTCAGTAAATCATAGAGTACACAACAGAAACGATTTTCTAAATCATGTAGAATACAACATCTACTATAATAACTGAAATTTTTTTTGTGAAGTGGTACACTTTGGGGGGAAAAATTTAAATAACCTATCAAGCTTATCTTTTAGCATAAACATAGCATTTGCTTTCCAGAATTCAGAAGAAGAAAATGAGGGTTTTAAAAAAGTTAATTTAAAGTTGTTTAACTAGGACCTAACAATTTTAACAAAGAAAATAAGGCTTACAAAAATAGCTAGTCAGAAAAATATCCCTCTGCCTAATACTTCCAGATATTCTACACATATCTTAGTAGTTGTATTTGCATGTACAAATATTACTCATGAGGGAAAATTTGATGGATACTCCTTTTATAAGTAGTTCACAGGAATTTAATTACTTAAGTTTTAAATATATTTAATTACTTTCAGTGTGACTTTCACACAATTTTTTTTAAGTGTACAGTGAGAATTCTAGTACTACCTTTTCTAAATTAAAGAGTGGTCATTATATTCTCACTTTCTTCCATTAATAGTTTTCCTGAAAGGTGGAATTTATTTTAACTACTTTGGATATAATAGGAATGCTCAATGTGGTGTTTTTTTCTCAGTGTTAAAAGGATAAAATGCTGATAAGTGTTTGCTTCTGTAGCATTGGGCCAAAGAGAAAACTCATTTTTGCACAGAGCTCTGCAAATTCATTGAGTCTTTTACTCTCAGTTCACATCTGCATCAGGGCAGATAACAAACAACTCACTATAAAATGAGTTAGTTAAATTCATAGTGCATAGATATTTCTGCCTTAAAAACCAAATTTACATCATGTTCACTGAAACTAAAATTTAGGGACTACAAGTCTGATATTTTTCATTATTTAATTTATTCCCTTTTCCTTTTTTCCCCATTTATTCTCTTTTTTAATCTTTCTCTTTCTATATTTTTTGCAGGTCATTAAGCATCCACTTGCTGCTTTTTCTAGCCCAAAATTTGCATGAGGTCAGTTCCTGAGTTTAAATTTCTGTACAGGATTTTGGTGAAGTGGTATGTCAGTCTTCTGTGATCCAGTTGCCCCATACCTGAAAATGCAGACACTGAACATGTTCTGGGAAAATCTAGCTCTTACAGATATAAAACAGCCCAGCAACATTGAGTATACATGGCTGCTTTGTTCTCTAAACACATTCACTATGTCTAAACTTGAAGAGCTAAGAAATCTCTCAAGGGCCTGGCCTCAGACTCAGGTTGTGACATTTATATTCTCTTTTTTCTCCTCTTTTAGCCGTGCAATAGCACAGAATACAGTCAAGAACATAAGACAGAAAAATCTATAGTTTACTTCTAGATGATTTTCTTAGGAACAAATACTTTTTTTATGTGCCAACAGTGATAAAATTCAGAGGATTATCTGAAAATCACATGTGATGTAAGGCAAACCCACCCATGCACAGAGTATATGTAGCAATAGAAAAAGAGATTCAATGTGCCAAAAAGTGTTTTATTATATTCACGACACACATTTTTTTTTAAGATTTCTTTCATTTGCCAATGCTCCTATACAAATACAGCTAGCTTTTCACTTGTACCTCCAGGCTGAATCACACTGAGAAAAAGCAGAAGGCTGCTGCCATCCACAAATATCTGTCTCAAAATATTACTGCCATTCACAGTAGTTAGTTAGGGGCATTTTTCAAGTGCAATTGTAGCTGGAAATGCAACAAAGAGAGAGAGCTGCTGCTTGTGAAGGGAGCTGACTTGAACTGCTGTCTGGAATGCTGTATCAACAGAAGTCTTTTGCTTTAATTGGTAGCTCATAGAGTCTTGAAGAAAATCGCTGGAGTTTACAAGAGATGTAGCTTACATGACCAAAGTAAAACGAAAAAGTATGTGAATCTGTTTCAAGGGTAATTATAGACATTGCTCCCTGTGGATGGACTTGTTGTTTTGAAGTGATTAATAGAAGTTTGAGTCCTCTGTGTCACTATACTGAGCTGGACACAAACTATCTACAAGATTTTCTTAATCCTAGTCATTCTTCTTAGTAGAAATTATATTCACCTACCAAAATAGAAATAAACACTCATAAAATTTGAATATTTGCAATCAATGTCATCAATATATTAAGACTTGATGTATATATGTGAATTCCCCATCTTTCTGCAGAATGAATGGATTGGATTGAAGATGTTGATTACAAAGTGATTTAATGGTAAGTTGGTCTCTCAAAATACATCTATAAAATAACAGTAACAATACTTTTAGTTGCAAATTGATGGGATTGTTTGCTATTTGAAAATCATGGTCACAGAACCACAGAACATGCTCAGGTGGGGCCCCCTGGAGTGCATTACTCAGGATTTTGTCCAGAGCACTTTCAATGTCTCCAGGAAAGGAGACTCCATAACCTCCCTGGGAAACATCTTGCAGTACCTTGATACTCTCACCGCAAAGAATTTCTTCCTATTGTCTAATCTGAACCCACTCTCTTTCAGTTGAAGCCATCCCCCCTTGTCCAATCTCTATATGCCATTGTCAAAAGTCTCTCTCCATCTTTCTTGTAGACTTCCTTTAGGCACTGAAGTCTGGTATATCATCTATTGTCTTTCAAATTAAAGTGAACCAACCAAAGAAGACTTCTTAAAGTATCAACCTTTCAAAACTCAAGCATATCAACATCTTGAAGAAGAAGAGTAATCTAGCTGACAATTGTGATTACAGAGAAAAGCAAATCAGTAGAACAAAGTCAGTGAGGCACATGGTAGCAACAGCAAGAATTCCATGGCTGAGTGTTGGAGAGCATTAGGAAGAGTGTGGCCACAAGGTTGAGGGAGGTTACACTGCCCCTCTATTCTGCCCTGGTGAAACTGCCTCAGAAGCGCTTCTTCCAGTTTTGGGCTGTCCAGTTCAAGAAAGAAAAGGAGTTACTGGACAGAGGGTGATAGCACAGGGTTAAAACGTTTCTAAAACTCATGGAAATTGTATACAATAGATCCAGAGGAGGTGGTAAGAAACGTTGGGCCTGGATAGGCCTGGGAAAAGGAACCAAAACTATGTAGGGCCTGGGAACAGAGGTTGGGCTTTGTCTTTACTAGATCATGTGAAACTGCACCTGCATAATCATCATACAATAAACAATATGATTGTTAAATGTAATGATTGTTTGATAATTGAGTATGATTATTGTTTAAGAATCATGAGAAAAGATGTCTGGGGGGCCTGATGAAAACTACAAGAATTCATGCTTGGATATACAATAGAACAATATGAGTTTAATAATTAATATATATAGTTACACAATGAAAGAGTATAAAAAAATGTCCATCCCGAATCCATGTCAGAGTCAGATTTGCATCTGTATCTCATTCCCCTGATTCCCAGAGCTCTTTAATAAAAGCACCTGCATATAATCATTCTGTGGTTATGTGTTTCAATGCTAACAAGAGTACCAAGGATCTTTTAGTACATCTGTAACTGGGTTCCATGTCAGTCAGTATTTTTGCCAAAGCTTCTGTCACCTCCTTTTTAACACTGGCTTCTTGAACAACAAATAAATCTAAATTTTTAAAGCCTATGTTTTAGAAACTCATTGGGAATAAACTATTATGGAAGTGTATCTCCCTTTATTTCTTCACAAAGTACGTGCCTCTAGTCTCACTGTCAGACCAACTTCTGGTGAATTCCTAGACTGGAACATCAATCCCAGGCACAAGGATATCTGTCTATGACTATCTCTGGGGTGAAAAGGAATTACTGGAATCAATGCCTTGTCAAACATATGTGTGTCAGTCAGCAGACCTGAGAGCACATCTAGTCTCAATGCTCCTCTGGAATACCAATTGAATGCACCTTTGATGGAAAAAAATCTTACTTTTTGAAGGTAAAATTTCTTACAGGGTTGCCTGTTGAGATGGTAGTCATTGCTTTGGTTTCGCTTCTTTTTTTCAATCCATTATATCAATCTGCATTTTTCTAAGGTGAATTTCTTTTATCTGTCTACATTTTTTAATGTGACATGCTACTACCTTTGCAAATGACATTGTAGTGTCTTAATGAAATTTCCATAGTTTTTAAATTAGTGCTTTTTACAGAATCTTTTTATTTAGTAAATGTGTAATATTCTTCATTAAGAATATTTTTAAGATTGTTATTACTTCTGTCTGGAGGAAGGTTATTTACTCACTAAACAGAGAGTAGTCTTAGTTACCTTGTGCCCTGCCCCCTGCAGAGTCAGGTAGACTTTCTAGTAGTAGAGTGCCTTAACAATAGGTACACCTCAATTTTTATATTTCCTATTCTTTTCACACAGTATGTAAGTTAAATTTCAGCCATCTGTGTTCAATCAAGTTTCTTATATGTATTTATAATTGAAAATATTTTTTTTCACTCATGTGCAGTATATGGATTTAAAAGATATGTATAAAAAAGGATGACATGTAGACATGGATCACTGCTGATGATAATAAATTTTCTCTTCTGTTAGAATGATACTGCTGTCCTGTCAATAGATTGTGAAGTTTGGTTTCATTGGTGTCTTTTTACTTTCCAGAATTGTTTTGGTGATCACAAAGGCACTTCTTTCCTAGAAGTTTTATTACCATCCAAATAGAATTGGGTTTTCTTAACATTTCTGAGAAATATTCTGTTCAATTATCTGGTCAAGGTTGATTAGAATGCAGACACTTTGGAAACTAGGAGCATGAAATATTTTTCAAAATGAACACTATAAGTCCTATGCACATCTATGAGACTATGTTAATGTTATAAACAATGATGACTCATCTAAGAACTGGTGACTCAAGTTTCTATGAGAGATTGAAAGATTTCACTGATTTAGATTTTTATGTTTGATTTGGCTCTTCAGATAGGACTAAACCAAGAAATGCTTCCTTTCCCACTCCACTGCACTAGCCACTCTCTTCACATGAACTGTCATAGTTAAGTTAAAAAATTAAAGTAAATTGATGATCCATAGCTCATCTGCAATGATTTGGATACCATAATTGTTGAAACAGCAGTTTTATTTTTTTGCTTTCTGAGAAGCTTAATTAGTAAATTTTATTGTCTAGGTAGAGAAGAGAAAGAACTTTTATTTAGGTAGTGACATTTCACTGTATCACTAAATACCCTTACTTTCCCAAATTTACCCAACTTCCCTTTTCTTAATTATAACAGAAATGTTTATTAAATGCCTAAAAGATGACTTCCAGCTATTAATATCAACACTTGATAATGGTAAACACTTGCACTCCTATTTTGATAACTTTGATGAAAGTTGTCATGTCACAGTTTAATACTTTTGATAAAAGTACTTGTTAGCTGATACCTTTTTAAGGACAGTTACTTTCTCACTATTATCTTGTACTCTGAGAGATTCTGTCCCACACCTCCAAAATGCAAAACAAATGGGCAGAATTTTTGTAACAGCCTCAAAGCACATCAAGTTGGAAAAAGGGAAGCATAAACACTATAAAAATAACCATTATTTTTAAAAAGTGAGATTTGGGGAAAGAGAATCTCACCTCTGTGCCTGGGAAGATCATGGAGCAGGTCCCCTTGGAAATTATGCTAAAGCACGGGGAAAATTTGGAAGTGATTGTTGACAACTGGAATAGCTCCACTCAGGGCAAATCTTGCCTCACAAATTTGGACCCTCCTATGATGAGATTACAGTGTTGGTGGATAAGGGAAGAGCAACTGATGTCATCTCCCTGGACTTATACGGAGCATTTGACACTGACCTGTGTGACATCCTCATCTCTAAATTGGACAGACATGGCGGTGAATGGTGCTGCATCCAGCTGGTGGCCAGGCACCAGTGGTGTCCTTCAGGGGTCTGTGCTGAGGCCAGTTCTGTTCAATATTTTTATTGATTATATGGATGAGGGTATTGAGTCTTTCATTAGTAAATTTGCAGATGACACTATGCTGGGAGCGTGTGTCAATCTGTTGGAAGGTAGAAGGGCTCTGCATAGAGACCTGGAATGGTTGGATGGATGGGCAGAGTCCAATAAGTTGACCTCTAGTAATTCCAAGTGCTGAGTCCTACATTTTGGCCATGATAAACTCCTGCAATGTTATAGTCTGGGAACGATGTGGTTGGACAGTGCCCAGGCAGAAATGAATCTGGGGCTGCTGGTGACAGCAGCTGAACATGAGCCAGCACTGTGCCCAGGTGGCCAAGAAGGCAAATGATATCCTGGCCTGTATCAGGAATGGTGTGGCCAGCGGAAGCAGGGAGGTCATTCTTCCCCTGTACTCAGCCCTGGTGAGGCCACACCTCGAGTGCTGTGTCCAGTTTTGGCCCCTCAGTTTAGGAAGGACGATGACCGTTGAGCGTATCCAGAGGAGGCAACGAGGCTGGTGAGGGGCTTGGAACACAAACCTTGTGAGGAACAATGGAGGAAGCTGAGGCTGTTTAGCCTGGAGAAAAGGAGGCTCAGAGATGACCTTATCACTCTCTACAACTGCCTGATGGGTGGCTGTAGTGAGGTGGGGGTTGGTCTCTTTCTCCAGGCAGCAACTGACAGAATGAGAGGACATGGTTTTAAGGTGCACCAAAAGAAAATTAAGTTGGATATTAGGAAAAGTTTTTTTAAAAGAAGTGATAAAGTACTGGAATGGACTGCCAGGGGAGATGGTGGAGTCACCATCTCTGGATATGTTTACAAAAAGATGGGATGTGGCACTTGGTGCCATGGTTTATTTGAGGTGTTGGAGCATGGGTTGGACTCTATGATCTAGGAGGTCTCTTCCAGCCTAGAGAGTCTGTGATTCTGTGGTTAACAGATGGACTACATGAAGGATAAGGAATGGGAGGAAGGGTTGCATTCATAGAATTGCAGTCAATTTATGTTTTTTCAATCAGCCTAGTAAATCCACTTTCCTTTTGTTTAGGAACAGATCCAAATAGTTACCACAGTAAGTTTTAGAAAGCATGACTTTTAAGTACGATCTTCTCTTTTTACAAAACATGTGTGAAATAATCAGACTGTTCTAAAAGTTTAAAAAAACAGGGCTGTGCTCTAGACCTTAGAAGTGTTTCTGTGGAATAACACTGTCAATTTTCAGTCCAGGTTTTAGTGACGAGTGATTAAACCACGAAAAAATAGCCTTCTTCTAAAACAGCACTGCCTGGAAATATCTTATTTTTATGATTAATGCAGTGAAGTGTGTGCTGTAAGATGCCTAATTCAGTTCTGTGCCTTCAGAGAACCATCATTACTGTAATATATTAAAAGTTTTAAGCTGTGACTGAAGAATGCTTTGAGTTTCAGAGGAAAGAAGCTCTGAGAAACTCTTTTATAAAAACAGAAGAACTATATGTTTTTTCTGAAAGATGTTCCTTTGAGCCATACTAAACATAGGTCTGTGCACCAGGGTATATTGCACAGAAGTTGCACAGATGAACAGCTGTGGCAGCAGACTTCAGAGGAATTCAGTTTCCTTTTTCTTTGCAGCTGTAATGTCAAAGACTTATCACCTTAAAAACTTTTTGAGTGCTACAAAATAACATAATACCAGTTATTAAGAACATTTAGAGGTTTTATTTTTTTCCATTTGCTGTTCCTATACTATCATTGATATAGGCAAACCTATCAGGTTTAAAATAGAAATCTTTTAAAATAAGGAATTGCAAACATTAATAATATTTTTAAAAATTCTCTGGTATGAATCAAAGTGTTTAATTCCCACTTCTATATTTGTAGGGGAAAACACATATATCATAATTTATGCTGACAGACAGACAAAAGCCTTTGAACTGGTTAGTTTTATAAAACCTGCAAAACATTGCTGAGCTTTATTGTACATAGGTCTCAACACATTCAGTTCCTAAAGGCTTAATTTTCCCCTAAGTCTAGTTCTTCTACAAATAATTTCAGAAAGGCCTAAAAAATGAAACAAAACTTTTTTTTAAAAAAAAATCATCCTGTGCTCTCAGTGGCCTCTGTAGCTTTTGTTATGTTTAAATAACACTCTTTAAACAACAATGTGGTGTCTGGGATGGAGCTAATTTTCTTTATAGAAGCCTGTATGGTGCAGTGTTTTGGATTTGTGATTAAAACAATGTTGCTGACACATCTATTTTGTCGCTGTTACTGAGCATTATAATGTCAAGATTTTCTCTGTTTCTCTGTTTCTCACTCTGCCTCTGTACCAAGTGCATAGGCCAGGAGTGGGCAAGAAGGAGTGGGAAGGGACACAGGAGGGACATCTCATCCTAAACAACCAAAGGGAAATTCCAGGCCACACAATGTCATCTTCAGCAATTGGAAAAAAAAAAAAGTTATTACCTTTGCAACACTTGTGTGTTTTTGTTTTGTTTCATTGGTGGGCTTGGTTATTTGTTTTTGTGGTGTTTTTGTTTTTGTTTTGTTTTGTTTTGTTTTTTGTTTTGTTTTGTTTTTTTGTGGTTTTTGGTTTTTTTTTTTTTGTGGTTTTGTTGTTTTGGGGTTTTTTTTTTTGGGGGGGGGCACTTTCTCTTTATTTTGCTTACCAAACTGTATCTCAACCCATGAGTTTTCTTGATTTTAGTCTTCTTATTCACTCCTCAATCCAGAAGGGAGGGAAAATGAGTGGGTGGCTGTGTAGGTGCCTCGCTGCTGTTCAGAGCCAGCCCACTGTAACTCTTGAAGTGTTTGTCAGGGTTGCAAGTGTAAGACTGGACTGCTGACCTGACCTTGGCTGAAGTTAACTGAGCAGGATGCGATAAAGTACCAGAGAAATTGCCAGACATGCCAAATAGCAGTCTGAGAAGCAGCCAGGTGTCACAAAGCAGAGATGCAAGAGTGTTTAAGACAGAAACAGGAAAGGTCTGAGCCTCACAGATGCTTTCCAGGAGCACAGGGTCCTGCTGGGATTGTGTTTGCCCAAGGCAAGCACTGCCAGGATACCTGTGCCAGTAACACTGTGCACCACTGTCACCCATGTGGTGATAGCAAAAATATTAAATTGAGTATAGGTATAGTGGTGCTGGGATTTAAGGAGAAGAAAAATACATAAGGGCAGAGTATGGGTGGTAAAAAAAGGGTCAAGAACCAGAAAAAATGGTAACAATTTATGTAAATCATGTCATCAGTACTGTACAGAGATACTTGACAGGCAGCCCTGTGTTTGATGACATTGGCTGTGATGGACTAAAACCTTAGGAACATAATGTGACTCCTATAATGGAAGAAGGCCCAGTGGAGATGGGAAAGGGTGATATGCTCATGAAGCTTAGAGAATAACTCAGAGAAGATAACTTTATGGCAAAACAAAGAGGCAGGCTCTTTTAGTAAACAGCTATCAAGGCGAGTGTTTCGAGTGTTTCAGCTGGTGCAAATGTTTCTCCTTGAGTTCAGAAATAAGTGTGAAGTGTGATGCTCCCTTACCAATATTATGTAGAAAACTCCATGTCTCCTGACTGCAAAATCAAGTCAGACACCTGTGTTCTCATCAGAACAGGTTTGTTGTTCTGTTCCAGCCTTTGCTGGTCACATCAGGGTTGCTCACCAGAGACCTCCAAACAGCTCCACTCGCAGGCTTTACTTCACCTTATAATAAGGTTTTTCCTCTATTTCCTCCTCATGGATAAACAATTCTACTCCATTAAACTTTTTTTTTTAATTTATTCCAGTTTTACTGATTTTACATACTTGGTTTAAATTTGGCCTTAGACACCAAACTCTTGGTGAGCCAGCTGTTTTTTTGGCTTCTTACACTGTTCTTTTGGCTTCTTTGGCTTATATCCTTTATTTTCAGGATGTGTCTCCCTTATATACCGTTTTACATAAACCAATTTGATTGGTGACAAAAGGGCAAACGTCTTCCCTTGCATTGCTCAGATCAGAGGGACATAAAGAAGGAATTCCTCCCAGGGAAAGGAATGAATAACAAAGTACAGTTTACAAAAACATTTCCCTTGTTTACAGAAAATAAAAAAAAAAAATAAAAAAAAAAAAAAAAAAAAAAAAAAAAAAAAAAAAGCATTTCAGAAAACCAAAACATCTCAGGCATGAAACCAGGGCTACAATCCTGAGCTGGAAGGGACCCACAAAGATCACTGAAGTTTGTCTTCTGACCCTCCATAGTACCACATTGAGAATCACACCATATGTCAGAGAGCATTGTCCAGATGCTTCTTGAGCACCGTCAGGCTTGGTGCTGTGACCACTTCCCTGGGGAGCTATTCCAGTTCCCAACCACCCTCTGGGTGAAAACCGTTTTCAGAATATCTAATCTAAATCTCACCTCACTCAGCTTCAGGGTGTTCTCTCTGGTTCAGTTACTGGTCACCACAGAGAAGAGATCAGTGCCTGCCCCTTTTCTTCCCTTCATGACGAACTTGTAACTGCAATGCATTTTCTACTCAGTCTCCTCTTCTCCAGGCTGAACAAGCCAGGTTACCTCAGCCAACCCTTGTATGACAAACCAGGACTAAGAAGAGGTGCAGGATCAACCTGCTGGAATGCTCTTCCTAATGCATCTCAGGATACCATTGGCCTTCTTGGATACAAGAGCACTGCTGGCTCATGGACTTTGTGTTGTCCACCAGGACCCTGAGGTGCTTTTTCACAGAGATGGTCACCAGCAGGTCAGTCCCCATCCTGTACTAGTGCATGGAGCTATTGTCACCTGGTGCAGGACCCTGCAATTACCTTTGTTGAGCCTAAAAAGTTCCTCTCAGCCCATGTCTCCAGGCTGTGGACGTCCTTCTGCATGGCAGCACAGCACTCTGGGGAATTGGCCACTCCTCTCATTTTTATTATTTAGCCACTATAAAAATGAACCTATTTAACACATTTTTTTCCTTTTTCCCAAAGGAATTTAATAAACTCTTCATAAGAAGTTTCTCTGTACTTATGATTATTTTAACTGAAATTCTCGGTCTCTCAGGTCTACCATTATTAAAAAAATAATGTCAAATTTAACCATAAAGTTTAAAATAAAGTTGAAATGTTATCTCCAGAAGTGACCAAGTCACACATGTAGCATATGAAAAACAAACAGACAAACAAACAAAACCTAAGTAAAAATAATAGGGGAGGGGATGAGTCATTCATATTCTCCAAACAAGTGACTATAAATAAAAACTTTCCTGAATTAGAGAAATTTCAATAAATATTGAAGTCATATGAATTAAGGTAGAAGGATCCTGTGCTATAGGCTTTATCCCACATGTGTAGAGAATTATTAATTCAGCCTCTACAAACATAACAATTCTGAATCTCAGACTATTATCCTTATTTATGTTGAAAAATAAAACTTCAAACTGTCTTCCCAGCTTCTTTGCTTCAACAACTAATCTGAGGCGAGCAAGGGCAGAGTTAGTATTTCCTTAATCCCTGTATCTGTAAGGAAACAGGACAAAAGGAAAACTGGAACTATGAGTTTTCCTCTCTCCTTCTGCCAAGTCCTGTGTGGTGTTCAATGTTGCTGAGACAGCATTTGGCGTTGACAGAGCTGGTAATAAATTGCTAACCTCTGGGAATAATGAGAGAATAGGGAGGAAATCATGCCTTTGTGAGAGAGAAATATCTTTTCTTGATGCTTCCTGAGGCAATACAGCTATATGCTTCTTTTTAAATGGAACTGCAAAGAGAGGCGAGCTACCTCTGAAGAAATAAAATACTAGTTTTGTTCAGGATTTTGCATTCTTATTTTCTTGGAAGAAAATAAATTTGTTAAAGCCTTCCTTAATATTTAAATAGAATTGTGCAATGCACTGATGGGTGTGCTGTAAACTTCTGAATCAATTAGACTGGCATGGATGGTAATAACGTTGTCACTAACATTACTATGGTACTAAACCCTTACATGATGACAACCTGCAATAATAATGCTGATTATTAAGTAGACTAATCATACTTTGTGTATGATTTGCACATGACCTGTATGAAATGTGGGTATGCCTCCCAGTTCATTGTTGTGTTCTTTTGGCATCACAGGGGATATCTTTTCTTGTGCTTCCCCAATCATCTTTCAAGATCATGTGATCTCATTGAATTCACCTGGATGGACTCAGCATAGTAGAAATAGTCTAGTTTCCTTCTGTTTTCCCTAGGTAGAACAGAAAGAAATATGTGGCCAAGCATATTTCCAAGCAATGTTATCGTCCATGTATGGTTCAAAAAGTGCAATCATGACAAAATGTTTTAATCAGCTTTAATTCAACAGTTCACTCAACTCTAGCAGATATCCTTTAAAGTACTGATTAGTACAAAAGCCTAGAAGAGATTATTTTAAGAAGGTAAGTACTATACATGCATGTGGGCAAAGGATTTTTCCCCCTCCTTTAGTGTTCTTTTCACTTCAATTAATTCTAAGAACTCAAACCAAGTACCTTGCATTTGCACTTCTCCTACATTACAACAGCTGTTGAACTTTTCTTCTTAATGTATGACAGAGCAATGGTTTTAGTATGCAGTTACAGTAAATTGAGACATGCATTTAGCATTTTAAGCCTCTAGAAAGTCTTTCTTTCTACACAGCAGCTCACCAATTGAATATTAATATAATGCTTGGCAATTCAGAAACACACGGTGAATTTCCTTTGTCTGTAAATATCTGTTTAACAACTATTTAATATTCAGGCAAAGAGCTTGAATTCTATGCTTGCACTTACCCTTAGAGTATGAATGACTTATTAGCAAGGTGCACAGGCATCTGAAACATTTACATCCATTTTTAAAGAATGTTGCAAGTTACTGCTATGAGATTTTCCACTTTTTATAATCAGACATATTTCAGAATGGTGAAACAACCTGTAGCTCATACATTTATATGATACTCCTACTGAAACCTAAAACATATTACAGAAAAATAAAATATTTCCAGTTCTTGCTTTGCACTGGAATTACTGATGCATGCAGGTTTTGCATTTACCTTTCCTTGAATAAAAATTCATATCCTGTAAATATACAAAATTCAGAGATAGATTCTACCAACAATTAAAAAGGTCTTGAAAGCTGAGCCAGATTCACAAGTCTGTGTTTTTATATTCTTCTCTTTTGCCCATTCTCACCCCTTCTTCTCTCTTGCCTGGCCTTCTCCTTTATTTTTTTCCTCTTCCTTAAGATTCAAAATTAAATTAGGGGATGATATTTTCACTGGTCCCAATTACAGCAGTCAGATTGTTGTTTGGAACCATGTTTTTTTTAAAAAAAATTTCTCCTTTATTAAAATAATTACTGTCAATAATTTTTATTAGATTTGCATTTTAACCAAAGACAATGATTTTACAACTTTATTAATAGTAGTGAATATAATATATGAACACCATCCCTTACAGAGTATCTTCATGTCAGTAGGGATCCTTCTGAAATTGCCCATCTTCTTTCTTATTCTTTTTCTCCTTGGCTTTTATTACATTATTTTTCTTTCTTACATCATGTGTCTAACACATAGCTGAATCACACACTCATCTTTATGAAAAGAAATAATAGATAAGAGAAACGTCATAACAGTTCCTTTGCTCTTGATTATTTCTCTTGTATAAATCACCCTCTACTTTACATTTCTAGTCCATAAAGGGGAAAACCAGAAGTAATTAAATATTTTCATGCTGCGTTTGTATGCCCTGTTGTACAGTTACCTTCCATCATCAAATGCCCACAGGTGTTTTGGTGATGAGGTTTAGGAGGGGAGTACCACACCAAATGTGCTGCGCTAGATCTGCATTAGAGGGAGCTTACCACAAACCATCATTAAATGGCTAGTCAATCAGACAATGATACCTCTAGGTATAGATGTGGAAGAATAAAGACAAATCTAATGGTTTATGCAATATTTTAACACGGAATGTAACTTGTCTGTGCCACTTCCAATTAACTTTAAAATACATGCTTGGCGTTGGCAGAATTGTTGAAGTATGGTAAGACACTTCATTACATTAATTATTTGTCATACTCACTGCTATTTGTTTTCTCATGTAAACTCTATGCCATTGTATGACTTTTTAGCAATATTTAAATTTGCTTTCTGCGGCAAAATATTGCAGTGAAGTGAAAATTTTATTTTAAGAGGGAAAATTTTTATTATAGTATGTATCATGTTTTATATTTATTTCAAATATTCAAAATTTGAGTATAGTTTTAAAAGAGTTCATTTGCACACATTTCCTTTTACAAATATCTTTGTTTGAAAGATATTAGAAACCTGCCTTCATTTTAAAACTTTCTGATGAATGCTCTTCCTTGAGAGGTGTAGTCTATCTCTTTTCTGAAATGTCGATTACATTTTGATAAATTTTTTAATAATCTTTTGAAGCTTCCATTTAGATGAATAACATTTAAGGTATAGAATAAGAAAAAGAGAAAAAGAAATAAGATAGAACTGAATTTAGGCTTACAGCCTTAGTTACATATTATGACAAAAGAAATTCTTTGAATATGATATACAAACTTTAAAAAACTCCCTCATGACAAAAATTGAACCAAAATCTATTTTCTTTTTAACCTATTTCAGTTCAAAGTGAAATTCCAAGGGGTAAGTTCTTTCTCTCAGGTTACTGTGCAAAGACAAACCTATTTTTCTCTCAGAAATAACCATGACATAAGCAACCTTAAAATAATTCAAAAAGTAGCAGACAGAAGCTACCTGGTACCCTGTACATGAACTAGATGATTTATCATTTCTGATACTGATGTCCAACTCATGAAAAGTACAGCCTAAAGAAACTCTCCACATCTTCTTCTTTAAATAGCTAAAAAGTATTATAGGTAAAACAATGCTTGTGTGAGAATATGCTGGAACAGCCTTATTCTAATGCCCATATTTGGCAAGATTTTTAATACTATTATAGACACAGAAAACTGCAACATCAAGTATTTTGTTGTGAAAACGTATTTTCTAGCAGAATTTCTATTTTATTGAGAAGAAATTTATTCATTAGCCTGAGCAGCTAATACATATGTACCAAGGAAATACCTTCTTGTAAATTGTCAGTTTTATCTAATAAAAGAGCCCAAGGTTAAAACTGGAAAAATGAAAAATAGATATATGGACATATTTTTAACTCTGGTAATAGTTAACATCTGGAATGCTAAAGGCAGTGAAGAAGAATGAATAAGTCTGTGTGGAATGGCCAACCTGTTCCAATACACAGCACATCTATGTCTCCATTTAGTGTATGGGATCAATGGGCTGAGGTCAACAGTATGAGGTTTCCACAAGACAAAGTGCTGGGTCCTGCACTTGGGTCACAACAACCCCAGGAGGAGCTACAGGCTGGGGGAAGAGTAGCCGGAAAGCTGCTGAGCAGAAAAGGACCTGATGGTGCTGGTTGACAGCAGCTGAATAGCAGTGAGCCCAGGTGGCCAAGAAGGCCAATGCACCTTGGCTTCTATAAGAAATCATGTGGCCAGCAGGACCAGGACAGTGATTGTTGCCCCATACTTGTCACTGGTGAGAATACACCCAGAGTACTGTGTCCACTTCTGGGACTCTCACTTCATAAAAGACATTGAAGTGCTGGAACCTGTCCCGAGAAGGGCAATGTAGTGATCCATGGTCTAGAAGGTAAGTGGGAACGACCAGACCTGAGCATGTTTTGTTTCAAACATTCTGTCTGTTACAACAGCAAAAACATGATCAGAGGAGAGGATCCCACAGAAGTGGAGCAGTGTTGTTTTGAACCAGCTTCCTGTTCTACCTTGAGACTTGTGCTCAGTCATGGCCCCCTACCCCAACTCACTTGCTGTAGGAGGGCTGATTGTGCATTTGCAAGCAAAAAGCACAAAAATCTAGTTTACATAATACGTATGCACTGGATTAGCTATAAAAGGAAGAGGATTTAAGACCCCTTGCTCTCTTTTTCCTCTCTTTCACTCCAGCTCTGGACCATGCTCACAGCAGGATGATTGTAGGATCTAAGGACTGGTGATATTCTTTATTCTCTTTCCTCTCTCTGTATTTCTCTCCTCTGTTGCTTTGACAGTTCAAAACACAGCTTTTGTATTCTAGCCCATGCTCTGTACTGAACTTAGTTGTGGGAGTGGGGAGCTTGTAGAAGTGTGTTGTGGCTTGTTAGTCAACACCTTTGAGTATTGGTGTGTTGTGGTTTCTTAGCCAGCACCTTTGGTGTTAGTTGCAGTTTGTCATCCAGCACCTTTGAGAAGTGGTGATGTGGGAGTTGAGAACTTATAGAAATGTATACAAAATCTAAGGGCTTGTTAGCCTCCACCTTTAAACAAAGGGTATTGAGAATTTAAGGGCTTGTTAGCCAACACCTTTGAGGCTACACAGTGTACTAGTTGACAGAGTTAAAGTGACTGTGCAGTAAAAGCACAAGAGTTCCCTGACAGCTGGTCCAGTGTCTTTTTTCAGCCTGATGAGAATTTAGGTTGTGCCAGAAGAGGTTGAAATTGGATATTGAAGAATTTCTTCACAGAAAGTGTTTTTAAGCATTGGAACAGGTTTCCCAGGAAGGTGGAGGAGTCACCATTCCCAGAAGTCTTAAAAAACAACTGGAGGTGGCACTTAGTGCCATGGTCTAATTGAAAACGTGGTGATCAGTAAAAGGTTTGACTCAATGGTCTTGGAGGTATTTTCCAACTTTAACAATTCTGTGACTCTGTATTGTGCAAAATGAGGTTTGACAGAGTTAACTTTAAAGCTAATGAGTTAATTCCTTAATTTATAATCATGTCTCATGCTTTTAGATTCCTAGACCACAGTTGGTTTTCAATAAATTGGCAATGCTATTGGTATGCTGAAAAAAAAATAAAGACATGAGGGATACTGTGTCCTCTGCATGTGAGCTTCTATAGGATGTTCTCCTGTAGGAAGGTGTCAATAAACCTTCAGCTACTCTTGGGCATTGGTAGTTTCAGATCAGATTGCTTTTTATTTATTTTTCCCATCTTTCTTTTATACACATAAGGTAGAATTGCATTTCACATACGAATTTTGATACATCTCACTATGCTTTTTTTTCACCTGAAATTGCATTTCTGCAATCTCTGTGAGACCACTGAGAAGCCAAAATGAATCAGAATTTAGCTCCCTTTATTAAAATCTCTTAAGACAGAATGTAACAGTGACGCCACATAACCTTTGAAATCCTACATGTTGGTGGGTAGTAGGCAGAGTGGTTCCATTTCTTAGCATGGTTTATAAGTTTAGAATGATGTTATTTGACAATCTGTCTTCATGGAAGTTCAAATACAAGGGCACTGTACTGATTCTTAAAAAAGTAAGGAAGGGCTACCAAATGTATGACTGAATATTGTATATAATATCAGTGTCTCATTCTGTTGTAATTGAGATAATGTTTCATTTCTGCTCATTAAGCGTATGCACATTTTCAAGGTATGCTGTAAAATATTTTAATAAGATACAAGTACTTTATTGAGATGCAAATGTTAAAGTTAATAGTGGCAAAGATTCGAGAAGATCATGATTTCTTTTACTGGAAAATGATCTGATCTGATAAAGATCTGAAACAAAAACTACAGTTATGTGTTAAAACAGAAAACCTATAAGAAATGGCACAGGTGTGAAAAGCTGTGAAAAATTGACAGGTTGGATGGCCCTTCCTGTCTTTAATATATCTGCTTTCAGTACTCCTTAGTAGTGTTTTCGCTTTGCACCATTGCTGTACACATAAAATCGGCTCCTCATGCACTGAGTACTACCTATAAAGCATAGACATACTATCCTCACTACATAAATACAATCAGATCTATGGTTTTTTCCAAAGAATTAGAACTTTAATCTCTATCCTGAAGTATGAACTGAGTTTGATGCTTACGTGATGTACAAAAGAAATCAAAGAGAGTCTGAACAAAGGTAAGGAACTGTCTGCATTAAGAAAAGTGTTTGGAAAATTGGAATAGTAACTGGAAATCATCCAACTGCTTTAGTCCATGTCATATTTTTATAGGTTGCTCAATATGGAGTATCTATAAACTACAAACTTACAGGAAGTTGTTGTCACATCGAATTGGTTACTGGATCCATTTATTTCAAGAAATGTTTCTTGTGTATTTTTACCTTTTAAAATGACTCTCTGTTAATGAAACAAATATAATTCTGTCAGTCTTGAAATAATTCCCACAGCACACCATTATGATTAGTTTCACTTTCACACCAGTGCTGCCAACTTTTTAAAACAGTCTTTTCATTAATAATACTGCCTAGTATGAGCTGCCAAAAACTATTTAATGTGTGATATGAAAAATCTGGCATTATGTAGGTGCTTAGTGAGAGCCAGTAGTGTAAGATTTTCATATTTCCTCCAATGGATTTGTCTGAAATTAACTCCATGTATTCTCACAGTGTGTTTTCTGTTAAAATAAAATTGCTGTGCTTCATTATTTAATTTGCACATTTATGAAGTCAGAATGACACAATCAACATTCCCTTAATCCTATTTTTATGCATGATATTCACGTACAAAGAGTAATTTGCTTGATTTCAGTGCAACACATGAAAATATTTTTTTTTTATTCTTGTTGAGCCTTAAGCAGTATACCTTTTCAGCATAAGAAGATTCATATTGACATTTTCCTAGCCTACATGTGCTGCTCCATACCAGCTTGCCATTTTTTTTTTGCAGCTGGAAACCTCTCCTGATGACTCTTTTCAGCAGTATGACTTATTTGCTTACTCTCGGTCTCTCTTCTTTAAAATTAGATGGCGAGCTTTTCATTTCATGGACCATGTCTTTTTATCTGTTCCATAAAGCTTACATGACATTTATGGGATCAATGTAAATTAATAATAATAATAAACATTTTATACTCTAGTGATATGCATTTAGGTATTTGAACTGTGAAATACTGCCTCTGTCAAGGCAGATGTCAAGGTACAGGTGTGTCAGGGCACATGGGCTGGGGTGTCCCCAGCACCAGGGGATAGAGGGGCTCCCCTTGGGCAGGTCCCAAGCAGAGAGATGTGGGCTGTAGAGCAGCCAGAGCATCCCCAGCCCTACACCCCCAAGTTCCAGAGCTAATTCATATCTCATATTTAAAACCCAAATTATATTTGGATGCAAGCCTAATTCTAAATAGCAGGCAGAACAAGATACTGAAAAAATGGAAATTTAGGTTTAAATCTGAAGTTTTTAATTTGCATGTACATGTCCTTTTCAGTTAGATACCTACACTTTTTTTATTTGCCTTAATATAAACCAGAATTTTATTCTATTCATACATCCACCTGTGTGTTTGTGCCTTAGAGAATTGTGCCTTTCATTTAAGGCTCAATTTCATCTGGTACACTAAATAGTCATCATTTTATTAGGTAATATATGGACATAAGAAGTCAGATGTCAAAGTCTGGGGTAGTTTGTCCTCAGAAGAATTCCAGAGCTCTCTCTCTAATAGAAGCAAAATAGACAGGAAAGAAGAATGCTTTTATTGAGTATTAGTGTATCAGTATCAATATCAGTAATCTCATGATTTTGTCTGTAATAGTATGTCAGTAGCTGGCTGAATTTTCAGACTTGAAAGACAGTTTAGACTTGTTTTATGAATACATTCAAACCACTTCTGGCAAAAAAGATTAAATGTAACAGCTTCTACCACCTAAAGTAAGCACTTCAATACTTGTTGGTATGAGAAAATCCATTAACTTAAACTATTTTATCTTGAGTCTTACTCATTGAATTTTGCCATTTAGTGTTAGCAATACTTGAGAAAGCATTAAACTATTTATAAGTCCTCACAAATAACTCCTTTTTACTACAATATCAACATCTCCAGATACTCTGATGTTAATTGCAAATATGCAATATATACACCTCCTTCAAAATGTATGAGAAATATATCCCATTTGTTCTATTTTAAATCATAGAAGATTAAAAGATAACAAGAATGAGGTTTTATTGTCTGCAAAGAGAAATACAGATTTTTTAACTATAGGTATATGATGTACACTCCCTGACCTCAAGCAGATTGACACCAAGACCCTCAAGGGTGGTGGGGTTTTTGTGATGCCTCACAAAGAAGATTTGAATGTCTCAAATGTCATGTGTTACCTCCATTTAGGAAAATCAATCTCACTTGAAATTTGCCACAGGACTTTAGATATTTGCAATGCAGACAGCAAGAGATGAGAAAGTCACTAGGTTACATTTATGGTCAAAAGAAGAATCCTTACATAAGGTTTTATAAGGTAATTTTAGGATAAGGCATTTTTCAGTGACTGCCTATTCTCCCCCTTGACTATGTAATAATTGCTAAGTTGAGAAGGTGATGCTGTAGATTTCCACAGTGAATCAGAGAAATTCTTTCAAAGTGCTATTGCACTGGGTCTCTGCATGTCTCAGCCACATAATAATTCACCCTTGATACTTTTTCCCCCATTTTTAAGAGCCAAAGATGGCCTTTCATTGTATTGGTAAATCAACAGCTTTTTAGTCCAAATGTAATTAGGTGTGAAATTTACTGTTATTGTTACCCAAAAGTGTGTATTTACCTCCCCCCACAAGCAGAGCTGAGCCAGCAGATGGCACCCACATTGGAAGAGGAATTTTCGGGAAGGTATGGGGTTACCTTTAAAGAGGTCCGTGTAAAATACACAGGCAGGAATGGCATTTGTGATGCAAACACACTCCCTGGTTTCCCGTTTCCAAAAGGCAGGTGTCCAGGTGTGTGGTGTCACCCATCAGGCTGTTAAACAGCACACAGTCATGCCCTCCCGCCCTCCTGTGGTAGGATGGGCGAGAGAATTGGGAAAAAATGTCATATTTTTGGGTCTAGAAAAATACATTTAAATTGAACAGAAAATGAATGGGAATTTTAATGATAATAATAATTAGTAGTAGTAGTAGTAACAATTACTATTATAATTGTCTACAATATTATAATAATATATGATAATATATAATAATACATTATAATATATTATATAATATATAATATATAATAAAATAACATATAATAATATGTAATATATAATGATGTATAATATATAATATTATGATAATAAATAATGATAATTGTTACAATGGTAACAATTATTATTATAGTAATTATAATAATAAGAGTGGTACTAGTACTAGTAGAATATACAAAACAACTGCTGCCCAAATTCAACTGCTCACCACTCACTGACTGATGTATAGCCACTTTCTGAGCAATGGTTCCTGCCCAGTTTTTTCCAGGGCTTATAAACTGAGCAGGACAACATATGGTAGAGAATAACCCTTTGGCCAGTTGTGGTCAGTTGTCCTGGCTGTGTTCTTTCCAAGATGCTTGTGCTCTCCCAGCTTCCTTATCAGTTGGAAAGACCTTGACAGTGTAAGCACTGCTTAGCAACAACTGAATCATCAGTGTGTTATCAACATGATTTTCACTGTAAATCCAAAGATCAGGACTGTATCAGCTACCAGGAAGAAACTTAACTCTATCCCAGATGAAACCAGGACACGAGGTTAAATTACCTGCTCAGGTTCCCTCAGCAGTAGCCCTTATATAGAGAGAGAATTCTATAAATACATTCATCCCAAAGAACTTCCACTAATTACAGAATTATCTGATCTTTAGAGATGCCTGTTTATTCTTGATAACTATAACTAACTAGATTATCATCATACTTGAATAAAATGCTATGAAATCACTCCAAATATCACAGACTATCCAATAAATAATATCTAGCTCCTATACAGACAATAAGGTATTTCTGACTAACCTAATATGAAGTGCTTCTATGTATCTCTATTTCTTTGTAAGAGGGTGATTGTTCCCTTTCAAGGATTATTTCATTTAAACAGTTGATGAATAACAAAGCAAATATGATCAATAGCAATAAATGAGGACTCCAAATCAATTATTTCCAGGGGTTTTCCTTAAAATATTTTTCTTACATCTTGTACTTTGATTATGTTAGGCTGTGTGCTAAAAGCTCATTTATAAATTCACAGAAGAGCAAGGAAACCCAAATAACATCCTGGCAGACTATTATCAGGCCCAAAATAGGAACCATAAGCCCATAAGATAATAAGACTTCTCACTTTAAATTCATAGCCTCACAAAGGCACTATGGCACACAGGACTCTGAGTCGCAGAGGACTCTGAGAACTAAGAGAAAGGGACACCCTGTTTGAGTGCCTGCCAGGACAGTCCCAGGAGTGCCTCAGCCCCAGTGACGGGGTATGAAAGCCATCCTGATGAGTCAGTGCCAGACAGGCATTATAGGATGCAGGGGAAGAGCATTTTTGAAGTGTTATTATGCTTAGAGAGGGACCAAAGGCAGGTGAAGAGATATATTCATATGATTTGCAGATGAACAAGTATAGTAAGGGGGCAAAAAGAGACAGAAGTATATAAAGAATTTGGTGGTCAATACACTTGTCTGACCATGAGCCATACCTGATCTTCATAGTCTGTCCTTTCTTCCAATTCAATTATTTTCTAACTCCTTCCTGGCTGAAGGACTTTCTATTCCGTGTGCACATGTGTGTATGGGGGCCTGAGTGTGACAGCTGGAATCAGGCCATGGGCCAGAGGGTCTCTGTGCTTCAGTGCCAGCCAGAGGAGAGAGGGAAGTGAGTGATTGTAGCAGCAGCAATGGCAGTGGTACAATGCGTCCTTGGCGCCCATGTGGCTGGGTGTCAGGAACTGCAGCAAGGGAGGCCTGGGTGTCAGCAGCTGGGTTGGGAGGAGTCCAAATTGTACATAACTCTATGTATTCTCACTAGTGGACCTCCACCTCCTCAGCAAGAGAGGGAAGTATGAGGTCGGTGATGCTGTGGGTGTTTGTGCAAATGCTCTGTTTGTCTGTGGGTTATCAGTGTGGCATGTGTGTAGGTGTGTTTGTGGGATGTGCGTGTGCTCTGTGTGTACAGGCCTTCTGGAAACACACCTGCAGCCTCACCACTTACTGAACCAGGAGTGGTGAAGATGGGGCAACCAACACCTGTCTTGGCCTGTTGTATTTAAGGGCTGTTGTTTTTTACTTAAGAAGTTACTTTTGAAATGTTATTTAATGGTAAGAATTAATGTCCATTTAATGTGATACTATATAATTATTTTGGGTTTAGACAGCAGGACATGGCTATGAACTTAGGAAAGTCAATGCTTATCCATGAGCCAGTAAGTTCATGGATCTGCATAGAACAAGGTATGGCTTAGTAAATATTTCATGATACAAACTGGAGAATGCTTTGATTGAGGAACATCTTCAGGAGCAACAAAATAAACCTAGGTAGCATTAAGACTAATTTAGAAAACTGTGACTTACTTGGAAGAGACAAAATAGACTAAAACATTAATATACTTTTGTATAAAACTAGCTTGATTAAAATAACTCAGGATGATCTTCGTTGCTGAATTCTTTGTTTCATGTCATTAACCAATGAACTTTTAAAAATAGTCTAAATTAAAAAAAACAAAAGGTGGGGACTACATTTTCCCCTTTGCTACTATTTTCCCCAGAATTCTAGATAGTTACACAGCACAGGAACAGAAAATCAGAGAACGATTTGAATTGGAAAGCATCTTAAAGACCATCTAGTTCCAACCTCTCTAATGTGGACAGACATCTTTCACTAGACCAGGTTGCTCAGGGTCTCCATCCAATTTGGCCTTAAATACTTCCAGGTGTGGAGCACCCACAGCTTCTCTTGGCAACCTTTCCAGTGCCTCACCACCCTCACAGTAAAGAACTTCTAGTTAATATCTAAGCTAAACCTACTCTTATTCAGTCTGAAAACATTTCCCCCTTGTCCTATCCCTACACACTCTTGTAAAAAGCTCTCCACCTTTTTTGTAGGCTCTTTTCAGGTATTGGAAGGCCACAACTTGTGATCCTCAAGCCTTTTCTTTTTCATGCTGAATAAACCCAAGATTTATTTGTGTTGGAAAGGATCTTAAAGATCATGTCATGGGATTATAACTCCAATCCTTCTGCCATGGTCAAAGACACCTTTCACTAGACCAACAGTCTGATAGCTCCCTTCAGCCTGGTCTTTGAAGACTTACAGGGATGGGACAACCACAGCTTTCCTGGGGATCCTGTATCAGTGTCTCACCACCCTCATAGCATCATCACCTTTGGTAGCTGTGGTCATCTTCTCACCTTTGGTACTCAAAAAATTGGTGAGTGAAGCATTGGCTGTGTGAGCAACTGTTAGTCCTCTACTTCTGACTGTGACACAAGATAGATGTGATAGGCACTATATTACCATGGAAGGAAATGTCATTATTCTGTACAATGTGGTGGGAACATAATTATGTCTCAAAATTAACTTGAATGCCCAGCTACAGTGAAAGATTCAAGTATCTAGTGATTTATAACTCAGGTGGACTTGCATGAAGAGGTGTCTTAATTCTCAGGACACTCAGTTTTTATGCAGTCAACTTCTACATTGTTCTAATGTTTAACTGTTTGCATTAACCTTTTGAGTTCATTGTCATTTGGTAATTACCTCAAGATAATGAAGAAGAAAAACATTATGTTTCATAAATTTTAAGTGACCACCACCAACAATCATGTCTTTTTCAAAACTATATTCTCTGACAAATGCTTTCTCCACAATTTTGATCTGTCACCTATTTCACTGGTCCCCAAATTTATAATTAATATTCTTTATATTATTTTGGAAGAAGGAAATAAGGATCAACAAAATTTGGACACTACACTAATATAACTCTTATTAAAACTAGGTTTTGCCTCAAAATTCTTTGGAATTGGACTGTTCTAGTGTATTTCCAAATCCTACTGAACTCTGACATCTCAAAATATTACATTGGTTAAAACTGATTATCAGTCAGTCCATCTACTTCAGAATGAATGATAGATGTGCATCAGGCATTTTCTATCAACATTTTGGCACTTGAGTAATATCAGGAGTCTTTGAAATTTTACAGTAGAAGGTGAGTCACAGCAAATATCATACAATTAGTATGGCAGAACATTGTTTGTATAATCTAGAGGAAAACAAACAACAGTCCCACAATGAATAAGACTAAAAAGCTTTTAATATATTTAATGAATATTTGAAAATGACAGACACAAGCATTCCTAATCTCTCCGCTGGTGTGTGATTTTGGACGGCTTAAGTGATGTTCTAACTATCCAAAGAATAACTCCTTTGCCAGGTGAGCTTGCTAAGCCTTCACAATTGCAAACCAGTCTACCATGCTTCTGAGAGATTAAATGTTCACTTGACGTTAATGTACTCATTCATTTTACATTACATTTGGGACTGAATGTTTGAAAATGTTTACTTTTTAGAAAAGTTTCAGAGAATGAATGTAAAAAAATGAAGTAGAAGACATCTTATGGGTTTTTGGTTGTTGCATTTTCTTTTATTTACTTTTATTGATTCAGAAATTGTAAAACATAAACATTAACTAGAGCAGATTTGCATCAAAGGCTGACCATATGTTGCAATTGCTCACTCAGCTCATAGTGATAATGTGTAATAATCACAGTTATGAAGTTGGAAAAGTCAAGGAATATAAAATCCTGCATCACTTACTGCTGTTTGAATTTCACATATACAAAACCAAAATCACACACATTTTTTTTTAATTGTAGCAAGTTTAAAACATGGCAAAATCACAAAATCCATTCAGTTCTATGAGATCAAGTTGAGCAGTTTATATTACATTGTTTTCAGGACTATGAAGGGGGGGAGAAACAAAGAAAGAGATATTTTAGGAATAACTTAGAGGTATTGTCCATATGAGTTTTGTACCTTTACAAACTTTTATCTGAAAGCTAAAAAAAATTCATGCCAGCAATATAAAATAGAAAACTTTGGTTATTAAACTCTGAATTTTACCTGGCTGATGATCATAGATAAGTTTTAGATATTTACACTGCAAAAAATCTAGTTGCTATAACTGGGACATATATTTTATGCATGTTTATTGTATTACAGTCTGAATTCATTCGGCTGCTTATTTAAGTCCATCTTTAAAAAAAATCACTTTTCTTTCATACCTAAGTTCCTGCATGGTGTTTTGCTTCTGGACTTCTGCTTCTGACTTTTTTTCCCAATTTAATAATTCTTTCAAAAAATAGGGTTTAAATTAGTCAGTCATTTTTATTCTAAAACTGCATACAGTTTTGTGAAACATTTGTACTGCACTTTTTCCCTGTGATATTGATACCAGGTTCCATTAACTACTTATATTCATAAACTGTGGCTTTCTGCACGTGTCTAAAAGTCACAGATGCCAAGTATCATTAGCTTTTGAGGAGTTAGTCTGGATTTAATTTTTGACATCAAGAACAAAATTCTCTGCAGTTCCTCTAAGCTTACAATACACTTTATCTAAGAGAAAAAAACAACACAGAACACGGTACATACATAGTGCTGGTTCTTTCTACTGAAACTACAGGAAAAATTTCCATCTTACTCCTTTTAAGATTTTTAGAAAGAAGTTTTTCTTCGTCATAAATAACCTAGGTAGTATGAAATATGGATCTACTACTTGCTTTCCTCCCTCACCCAAGTAATTAGTTACTGGACAGTAAATATTTTGTTTTCTTTCCTTTCCATTAGTTACCTAATTACAGAACCACAGAATGGTTTGGTTTGGCAGAAGCCTCTGGAGATCCTCTAGTCCAACCCTGCTGTTAAAGCAGGGTCCACAAGAGCAGGTTGCACAGGATCGTGTCCAGGTTTTAGTAAGTCCAAAGGAGATTTTATACCCTCTCTGGACAGCCTGTTTTGGTGTTCAGTCACCCTCAAAATAAACAAGTTTTCCATCAAATTCAGATAGAACTTCCTTGTGTTCAGTTTGGGCCTGATGACTCTTGTCCTGTTGCTGTGCATCACTGAAAAGAGGCCCCATCCTCTTGAGATCCATCCGTAAAATATTCATATGCATTGATAAGATTCCTTCAAAATAACAACTTCTCCAGGGTAAACAGGCCCAGCTCCCTCAGCTTTTCCTCATAAAAGAGATGGACCTTATCCATCTTTCTCATTTAATCCCTACACACTCTGACAATGTTTCTATATTCCTTCCAAGTTTCCTGTCTCTTTTTCCACATTCCATACATTTTCTTCTTCTATTTGAGTTTTGTCAGAAGCTCTTTGATTATCCATGCAGGTGTTCTTCCCTTTTTGCTTGATTTCTTGCTGATAGGGATGCACTGATCTTGAGCTTGGAGGAACTGATGCTTGAGTATTAAACAGCTTTCATGGACTCCCCTGCCTTCTAGAGCCCTATCCCATGGGATTCCTCCAAATAGGTCCCTGAAGAGGACGAAGTTGCCTGTCTTGAAGTCCAGGATTGCAGTCCTACTAATTTCCCTGCTTCCTCCACGTAGGATCCTAAACTCTACCATCTCATGGTCACTGCAAACAAGGCTGCCCTCTACCTTCAGTCCCCCAGCAGTCCTTCTTTGTTAGTACAAGGTCCAACAACACATTTCTCCCTGCTGGTTCCTTTGCCTGTGTCAAGAAGCTCTCATCAGTGTTCAACAGGGACCTCCTGGACTGTGTGTGTTTAGCTGTGATGTCATTCCAGCAGATGTCAGGGTGGCTGAAGTGCTTCAAGAGAACTAGGGGCTGTGGCCATGAGGCAACATCCAGATGTCTGTAAAAGACCTCATCAATTGCTTCTTGCTCAGCTGACCTGTAGTAAAAACTCAGTGTCACCAATGTTAGCCTGTTCCTTAATTCAGTCAGATTTAATAAATCACAGAAGTTCCCAGTCAATTTTCTTTAATCTGTATCATATTGATTTTAATGAAATATGAATTATATAAAAATCTTTTTCACAATACCTCCTCAAGTTTAACCTATTTATAGTTTTATGTATGTTCTACCATTTACAAAATATACCTGTCAATAACTGCCTAGGGTCTACTTGAACTTCTTAGCTAACAAACAAGCTCTCTCTCTTATTTCAAAGGATGTTTGATATTTACTTTCATGATTAAAAATGGACATAAAGATCATTAGTGATTCTCTAGCCCATTTGAGGGTAAAGCTACTGAATCACAGAGAATCAATTAAGCTGGAAAAAAGTCCCAAGGTCATCGAGTCCAACTTGTGACCAAATACCTCCATGTCAACTAAATGCATTAAATGCATTTGTGCTACAACTCATGGTACTAAATTTCCTTAAACACCTCCAGGGATGGTAACTCCACTCATTACTCATTCAGTAAAGAGCATCTCCAGCGTCACACTTTCTTGTAGCTATTTAGTTATACTACAGAAGATGGATCATCTTAAGCAGCCTGGGGTGGTCTACACATGAAGCTAGATCTACACAATGAACTACACCACTGAAGTTAGGCCAGGCTTCTGTCGAATAGTGGATGTGACTTTCATTTCATCAGGGTGTTGTTGGCACCCGACATCAAGTCTTGGGTGAGTATTCAGATACTGAATAAAAGGACACAGAAAAGGAAACAGTGCCAATTTTGCCATCTGTCTGTTGTAAAATAAGGTCTTCTGCACAAGGTTCCAAAAAGGTGTAAAACACAATCAGAAAAGATATATTTCTGTAGCATAAACTCTGAAGAGCAGTAAAATTTAACAACTGCCTCAGTCCTCAGCAATTTTTCTGGCTACTTCAGGCATCTTCCATTCAATATGGCCTTTCTGACAATTCCATTTTCTTAATGCATTTATGTGCTTCTGGGCTTTAAATATGGAGTTAGCATGTATAATAGACATAGAAGAATACATTCAGGAGGCAAATATCTAAAATTGTGGTGCAGCAAAATGCAAAGAGTATTTTTATCTTTTTCCAGAATCCAAAATACCCTGTCATGGGTAGCTTTAAATTTTAACCCTATACTGGAAATGACAGACAAGCTAAAATATGGGAGATAAATTCCTCACTAATTTACTATGCTTGCAACTGGAAATTTTGGTGTGGAGGGTTGACACTGGCTGAATGCAAGGTATCCATCAGAGCCACTCTATCACTCCATTCTTCAACTAGATGGGGGAGAGAAGATATATTGAGAGGCTTGGGGGTCCAGATAAGGGCAAGGACAGAGAACTCAGCAATTACTCTCACAGGCAAAACAGACTCTGTTGGGGAAATTAATGGCATTTGTTGCCAAATGCCTTCTTCTGACCTCTCCCTTCTTCTTGGGCTTTATTTTCAAATTCCTTACATCCTTCTGGCCCAGCAGGACATGAGGACAGGGACTGGGGTTGCAGTCAGTTTATCACATCTTGTGTCTGACACTTGTGTTCCCCTGTTCCAGCACGGGGTCCCTCCCATGGGAAACAGTCTTCTACAAAATTCTCCAGCATGAATCCTTGCCACAAGCCACAATTTTTCACAAACTGCTTCAGTATGGGTTCCTTCTATGGGGTGCAGTCCTTCAGGAACAAGCTGCTTCAATATGGGTCCCCCACGGAGTCACAAGTCCTGCCAGGAACTCACTGCAGTGTGAGCTCATCTCTCCACTTGTCTATAGACCTTGCCAGGAGTCTCTGAGGGTCACAGCCTCCTTCAGACATATCCATCTGCTCCCTTGTGCCCTCCTCTATGGGTATCTGCTCCATTGCTAACCTCCAAGACCATAGTCTTCATGATGGGCTGCAGGGGAATATCTGCTCTGAGACCTGGAGCACCTCCTCCCCTTCCTTCTTCACTGTTTTTGGTGTCTGCAGAATTGTTTCCCTCGCAAATTGTCACTCCTCTATGGGGCTGCAAGTGCTTTTGTACAAGTTTGTTTTTGTTGTGGTGTTTGCTTCTTTGTTCCCCATTCCCCTCTCCCTCTTAAGCACATCCGAGAGGTTCCACTAACACTGTGGCTGATGGACTCAGCCCAGCCAAATGGCCAGTGTTTCTTGGAGCTGGCTGGTATTGGCTCTGCTGGACACAGGGCAGGTCTCTAGCAGCTTCTCACAGAAATCACCCCTTTAGTGCTCTTGCTACCTAAACCTATGCATACCCAATATCTATAGTATTTTTGTCTAAGTTAGTCAGCTGTTATAATTATTTGATCAGCTTTTGGCATCATCTTTCAATGAAATAGTGAAATCCTTCAGATTTTTCTTTTTCTCTCCTTTTTTTTTTTTCTTTTCACCAAGATGGATGAACTGATAATTTGATTAAACAGTAAAGAACAGATTTGAACTGGGCTTGATTTAGTTTTACTGAGGGCATGTTTAATAAGTTGCAAAGGCGCCATGTGATACTGCAGATTTTAGCTTCGGATGAGAATATTTCTACTAGAAATACCAATTCAACCAAGAAAGAAGTAAAAATTTATCAGAACAGAAAACTGAAACTCAGGATAAATTGATAACAGAACATTTTAACCTACTGTAAAAAAAACTTTCTGAATTTCTGTATAATAGATTGTGTTAATCTGAAGGATCTGTAAAAAACCCCTTTGCATATAATAATTTAGTTTTCAGCCTCACCATTTTACAGAATTATTACTTCTATACTAATCTGATAACTGTATCAATCTAGCAAATGATAGGCGATCACTTAGATTCAGGAATTTTTTAGTTTTGCAGCACATAGGTATGAATAAGGATCACAGCTATCTGTAATAGAACACATAATTCTAACTCAGGCAAAAAGGGACAGAAAAGAAATCAGAATGGGTCTATATTTTCTCCCAGTAGAGTAGATACTATGGCAGAATCCACAGTCGTTTATACACAATTGTAGTGGATTTGCAAGAAAGACTTTCAGTGTAGAATGTGAGGAAGCAAGAGATGAAGTTTTATGAGCTAGTCAGTTGCAGTGGATGAGAATGTACACAAAATAATTTGTTTCCTGATTGTTTCTTTGTTTTTTTCCTCATGTGTCACTTTTATTTTTTTATCCCAGGAATTAAGTATTACAGATGTTAATTCAGGTGAATTAGGCTTGTACTATTTAATAATTTTTATAGGGTGTAACAAGGGAGTTAGGTATGCATTAGTTTAGGAACCTATTCCAAGAACATAAACCACCACAGAAAAATGATAAAAAGAAAAAAATTATTTTACACACTGAATCAGTCTACTTTTAACTAATCAAGCTCCTCCATACTAATATTTACCCCCCCATTATTGCAAGTAAATGCATGTTTTCATATAGATATTTATGAATATGCCAGTAGAGAAATTAGAGGTAATTTGGATGGGAATGTTTAGAAGACTGACAAATAAGACCAGTTTATATGTAAACCTAATTGAATTCATTCCTAAGCAACACACTTCCATAGTTTCATAGTTCATGCTCCTATTGAACATCATCACTAGGGGTAGAAAAAAAAATGTATTAGTCTTTTGTAATCATATGCTATTTTAGATGTAGTAATGAAACATCCCATGGCTGCTGCTATTTACTGAGCATTTTTGACTGCAGTCTTTGGTGGCTCTTAGTCTCCAGTTAAGCTGGTCATGTGTGTCAGGTCTCTGATAAGAAAAATCAGAACTGAAGGAGCATTGTATTCTCTGTCTTTCTCCATAATGCTTGTTTGGTTTATGCCATTTCCCAGAAAGGACACTTATCCTATTATATGAATCTATGATAAATATATTTTAAAATAAAAAAAAAATCCTGTCATGAAAATTTGCTAAATGTAATTTTAGTAAGCTTGAAATAGATAATAAAAATGCACATATATGTATATATGTATATTTATCTATATGTTTTTTCATTATGTTAATAATCTTGATCTACAAATGCATTCCAACTGCCATGACCTGACCTTTATCAGTAGAGTAAATGTTCTATTGGAGACTTTATCTTCTATTCCAATATAATTCAGAAGTGCTTCTTTTATCTACATTTGCAGGAAGTGGAATGGTTTTCCATGTACTGTCTCTGACTGTAGCTTTCCTTTCTAGTTGAACACTGGGAGAGAAAGACTGAATACTGATAAAGGCAACCAGGATCAAAAACTAGAAATGGACATCTAAGGACTTTTTTATATTTTTGATCAATACCATTGTTACTGGAGATATTACTTCTCCCAGATGTTTCAAAAGAACAGTGAAAAAAAAATTTACTCTATGGTTTTTATTTTAGAGAAACCATTGCCCTGCGTGTAGGCTTGAAACAATTCAAAAAAATGTCCAGGTAAGTATTTTGCAACTTTAGGAATTTTTTTTTATATTGAAAAAATAAACAATGGTAGTACACAAATGTGTGAATAAACTGATAATTTGCCACAAGCAAATGAAAGGCATTAGCATTATATTGCCAGTATGCAAAATCTCACTCTTCTCAGACTAAGGTTGAATGGAGAGTTTCCAGATCAAATTTATAGAACTGGTGGAGATGTTCACAAGCACTGCATCTCAAGCTCAGGAAATCAATCCTTCTCATATATTACTAAGAATACTTTTAGAAGTAAGCTTTTTGGATAAGAATTCATGGCAGGAAGTCTGATTTTAAATACTTCTCTATCTTACTCCTATTTTTCCCTTTTAAAAGAAGTCCATGGCATATTTTGATTTGCAAATGTAAGTGTTCCACCGATAAATTGTTGACCTCTGTTCACTGTGCTCTTATGTCACACATTGTTACCCATCACACACCACAATTTGCCCTTTATCTGAACCAAAGTCATGTGTTATAATGAGCTGAATGCCCAGAGCTACCTATGGTGAAGTACAGAAACAAAAAATATTTCAGCAATGTTTCTTTAAAGAGAAAGACATTTTTTGTGTTTGCAATTTATTACTTTCATCTATCTATTTGCATTTATTTCCAAGACTTTACTGTGATAGTAGATAAAATTTTAGAAAATAACTTTGCCACTCACTGTAACATTTGGTCAGTCCATATATCAAAGGATATACAAGTTTGGAATTCTAGGTACACCATGTAAAAACATTCCATCCTTTAGGCTGGAGAGATAGTAGAGGTTTCTGTTATCTGTTAACATTGAACTTACTGTAACAGTAATCAATTTAAGACATTATTTGGAGGTCTAATACTGTAACTCACCAAGCAAATGCAAAAGTATGACAAAGACTTTCATGAACATTGAGATTTATTTGACTTTTGTATCTTTTTGAGATACCTCAAGAGACTTTTTCTGGGGGGGCATGAGGGTTGGGGGGATAAGGAATCATTAATAGATGCATGCCTATTCAGAGAATCAAACTATTCATGTTCAAATTTGTCCTTTCTGAAATTTTACGTTGATATTATTGCAATTATTACAATTATTTTTGCAACGTCCATTTTCTCTTCAATTAACTTTTGAAACACTTGTCTACAAACTTTATGTTCATTTGACTTTTTTAACTTTTCTACTTTTTTTTTTCCTGAGACAGCCACCTTTTTCACTCATTTTTTCCATGTTGATAGTTAACTTTGAGTCATATCCCTGTTTCCTGACAGTGGTTTCTTGGTGAAATTCTATAAATTTTGGGTTAAACATAAGTGATCTGTGCTCCCAGATGAATTAGGCACCAGTATGGCAGACATCAAAGAATTTGACCATAAGACTAAAATGTACTCTGTTGATACATTTCTGTAACTTTTGGTGGAAAGCAGATCTTCTCTAGAAGGGTGTTATCTGTATTTAGATTTTAAAAAACCAAAAACAGATCTACATGAATATATGTGTCCATGGATGTGTGTATAAATAAATGTGTATGCTAAGAAGTGGATAGGCATAGAAGAAGTTATTTGGCTTCCAGCTATCATGAACATTACAAGCTATGTAAAGGTGTACTACATTCATGTTTCAAGCCATTTCTTTTCTCTGTTACATGTTACATCTCTGTTACTGAAAAGTCTAGCCAAACATTTTAAAATAAAATACAATTCTTACCGTCACTTTACCTAATTTCTACCTTAATGAATCAAAACCTAATTGTCCCCAAGATTCTTTGTGAGCATTCAGCATTTCTGCAGCATGTCTCAACACCCTGTGTCTGACTGACGCCTTTAAATATGAAGATTCAAAGATTTAATGGGACATGGTCGTGTCAGAGACAGCTGCCCCTATGTGGCATATAGGATACTTATTTCTTTCAATTATGTCCTTAAAATGGAAAATAAGCTGGTTTTTTCTCATTTCATTGTTATTTAGCCAATGTGTCTGTTTATATCATATAATTACATCAGTTCATGTGGTAAACTTTTTATTATCATTGTAGTTTTCTGTCGGTCCGTTAGAACAACACGTGATTTGAACATTTCTATAGAAAAGAATTTAGTTTGATTTCTGCTGGGCACAGAAAATGCTGATCCAGCAATGTTCTCCTTAATTGCCTGCTCTGTGTTTGGACCTGCTAGATGGGGGAAGGAGCAAAAGGGGGGTAAATATGAAAGTAGCTGCGCCATTTTCAGAAACAGGTTTGTGAACCTTTCTCCTTGTACTGGCAATCTGAAGTGCTTTTTTAATTATTATTTTCAGGTAGCAATCTATTGATTTGTGGAAGCGATGAGGAAATGGCTGTTCCATGCACACAGATCAGCACATGCGCAGTGGGTCCAAGCAGCAACTGATTTTCATGTCAACAGTGAATCTAATGCATCCTACATGAGTTAGGCTTGAACAAGAACAACCACTTTCAGGGAAAAGCCTAACATATGGATCTCTCACTCAGGCAACTGCCTTCAAGAGCTGCTGTGGTAACACCAAGATGCAGACAAAATCAGAATTTAAGATTTATCCCTGTCTGCAGAGCTTCCTTATATAGATGCTAGGGTATGAATATCTTTATACAGTCATAAAAATCCAGGAAGGTTTAGAAGAAGAGTTTATAGGTAGACTAAATTACTGGAAATGTAGTGTAGAAAGTGCTGTAAATTATACATACATTGTTTTACTGTGAAAGTAAAAATTATTTTCATCTTTTGGGAAGGACTATTTGAAAATAGATAAAGGTGAACAGGGTTTTGGCAAAAGAGTGGTTGGCCTCTTTGAGCAGGATACACACAAAGTTATCAGGAAATTGTCTTAAGTAGTGTTATCCTGTGAAGGATAAAAGGAATGGAAAGTGAGGCTCCTGTAAGTTGAGGGTTTATAGATGTACTTTTGAGAGTTTAACTAAAGTAAGTTATCAGTCCTTGTTATGAAAATGATCTTTGTTATATGAAGAGTTTTAGCACTGATGCACCATAAATAAATACAGTTCTAAATATATTTATGACAATTTTAAATTTTAAAGCCAAAGCAAAACTTTTCCTAACAGGCAGAGTGAATACTATCTGTAAATGCATCTAGGATATTTTTCTGGAATCAGCACTGAATGAGAATTACACAAAAAATATGTTCATAAATATATTTTTTACTCTTTGTTTCTGAAAGATGTGCATCTACATTAAAAAAATATATATATAACTTATGTTTATACAGCACCCTTTGAAGATGAAGACTTCTATTGCAGCCATGTAGTTGGAAGTGAACATTATGATGCAGTGAAAGCTGGAAAATACTTTCATTATAATGAGCTATTTCTCTTGTTCTTTGTTTACCTCTGCTGAAATTTGCAACTCTAAGCTGTTTTTAATGCTAATTTCCTTATAAAGTTGGGTTCTTTATCTTCTGATTTATCCCACATCAGTTCTTTTTTGTCTTCCCAGTCTTGTGGAAATAGAGGGAAATTATATAGAGTGGGAAAGTCAGTGAACTCATGAAGCACTAGGACATTAATGGCATTTAGCCATTTACTTCTCTGGCAAATCTGTGACCTCAAATAAATGTATTTAATAAACGTGTTATAAAATCCCCTTTTCAGAGTGTAGTCCTTTGCACATGAAGGAAAGCTTCCATTAGGAATTAACATCTAATTTGAAATGTGCCATTTGAACACAAGAAGGAAAAAGACCAGATGACAGCGACTATAGTACTAGTATTTAGTTACACTGATAAGCTGTGTGCAAGATTTATTATGTAAAATAATTTATAAATAATTAAAATCATAAGCCAAACTCAGCTGGTTTTATTATTAGAAGCTGATAGCTTTTATGTGAGTATTGCAGTGGATGGTGTACAAGTAAAGATGTGAGAATTCTTGGCACAGGCAAACCTAGTTCTGGCAAATTGTTCCACGAATCATGGTTGTCACACTGAAAAAGTAAATGATTTAAACATTGGTAAAATCCCTGACTTTTGCCCACTATTGCAGACTGCAAAGAAGCAGCAGTTCATCTGTGACCACTGAAGTCCTCCTAAACAGGCCAACTAAAAGCAGGTACTACTGTGTAATTATTGAAAGTCTCAGGTCTGGGGAGAAGAATGAATTCACAGGTGATACTGAAAGAGAGATTGGAATGCTGATGGCCTAAACATTCAGGGGACAAGCTGATGATGTGTAAAGAAACTGCCCAGGTGCAGAGGGTGAGCACAGCCCCACCTCGGGCTACAGCTGCTGTTGACTGAGATAAGGAAAGAGGTAAATCCTGTGAGGCTGGTACTTTTTGTCCTTACACAAGTGAACTCAGTAGTGGTAACTCTCCAGCTGAGACATACTGGGACATTCACAGTTAGCTTGATGATATTCATCTCTGCTGACCACCATAATGGCCCATAATAGACTCAAGTGCACTGACCAGCTGTAGTGAGTTGAACCACCAAAGACTCCTAGAAGTATCCTGTGACTCACAGCATTGCATCATCCAGAGTAAAACTCCCCACCTTGCCTTAGGGAGGATACTGGGTGTTTCCACCTAAACCTGAGTATATATAATGCATAAAATTGTCGAATTTTTCTACTGCTGATGGATCTAGATTGTCACTTTGGCCAATGAAACCTGAAATTGCTGCAACCAAGCCCTGCCACTGGATCCAAGGGGTGGTGACTGTATATCTCTCTCAATGTTTATCTTTTCTCTGTCTTTTCCTTATGTGTTTTCCTAAGTGTTACTCTTATATTACTCTATTTCTATATTACTATAGAAAATAAACCCCAAAGTAGCTATGTGTCTGTTTTCCTTTGCAGCCAATTCTACAATAAACCCTGTATGTATATATGTACATATGTAAATATATTTACAAACACTGATCATCCATTGTTGCTTAACTTTAATCCAAGGGATCTATTAAGATGTTGTTCTCCTCGCCTTCTGGGACTGCTTATAACAAGGGTCTGCTTGGGGGAAAAAATGCAAACCATCAGAAATGGGTGATAGCAAAGAACATTGACTGAAATACAATTTCTGGCTAAAGCTTGCACTTACTGACTTTCTTGCTGTAAACTAACAAAAGGGTCAACACACAAGATCTCCTACTTACCCATACCATTCCCACTGGTTATTCCATCCCCAAATCATTTCAGTTTTAATAACCTTTCTGAGTAGCAGTACATTCTGTTAAGGCCCCATAATTTGGCAAGAGGATCTTCCATTATTTCAGAAGTTGGCTTCAGGACTATCCTAGGATGCTCCTTCACCAAACCACATTCTCTGCAGCTTTCTCAGTCCTTCATAGCTTTCCAAGGGAAGGACATGTCTTCCCTCACTTTTCACGTACCTCTTCAAGAAGTGTGAACATATAAATACAGCCTTATCACAGCGATAAAGCAGAGATCCAAAATATTTCTGCAACACTTCAAGTTGAATTTAATTTTTAACATACTGCTGTGTTACTGCTGCAGGACTTAATCCTGAGTGTGCAGGTTTATCAAGAGAGAATGTGGCTACTTAGACATATTCATATCACAGATTTATAGACATTACTGCTATCATATAAACTTTCCATTTTCCCCTCAATGTTCATTGGTATGCCTTTCCATTTTGATTGCTTTGACCGAATAGTGAACTTAAAATAAATCCATAATGAAAAAAACATATGGAATACGCACTGTGAAAGTTCTGATTATAAAAATAGTAGTGACAATAGTAACAAACTATATATGTTATATACATATTAAAAATCATAACAATCATGTAAATGTTACAAGGTTGTTCTGAATCAGAACAAAAATATTTTAGTATTGTGACCATTTCTCATTTGCTTGGCTTCTTATATATATAATGATTATGGGTTTTTTCTCCTTAATTTTAAAAGTGATGTTAAATATTGACAATGGACTATATCCAAAGGCAGGAAAGTAAAGAGCAGCACCTGATAAATGCAACCTTCAGGTGAGATCCACAGAGACTAATTCAACATTCTCATTGAGTAATGCTCCAAGAAAGGCAGGGTTAGACCTCTGTGCTCCCCACACAATCATTTAGAAGCATCTGTCGCTTCCGAAGTGCAATCCAAAAAGATGAATATACTGTGAAAAGGCTGACCTAGCATTAATCAATAGGAAAGGCCAAGTGCAGGGCTATCTATATCAATACTGTTGAATCCAATTTTGGAACTTAAAGGCTGGCTTCTTTGAAAGTTTCTGCTGCTTACAGGATGAATATGCTCATCCCCTTGGAACAAACAGCTGAAGTAATTCTCTGCAAGTGCATATATTGAGCAGGATTTTATGGTTTCCAGAGGGTATCACTTCTGTAGTACTCAAATGTCATTTAATGAAAACTAAGTATAGACCTCTCTCCTTTTAAAAGGAACCAAACCATTTTTCTAGAGGATTCTCTAAATAATAGGTTATCAAGTAACCATTGAGAGTCCATTTATCATGGAAACAGAAGAGAAATATCCAGGCAGAGGCTGGAATTTGTTAAAAAAAAAATCAAGAAAGGACAGACCTAAGTTCTGTTTCCAAGTTTCTTTTCTGATTTGTATTTTTTATTTGGTCAGGGTTTTTTAAAAAAAAAAAAAAAAAAAAAAAATCTGAAGAAGGAGAAGTGTTGATATAAATCACTTTGGGTTGAAAAGGTCAAGAGACGAGACTTCCCATTTTCTGGGTGATGACTGCAATTTCCCGACTAATACCAAAGTCAGCTCTTCTTTGTCAGCCTTGTTCTTGCCCCCCACAGTGTTGTTGAACACACCCCAAAGTCTGCCTCATGGTAGGCTCAGCATTGATGGTTAAATTAGGGAGAGCTCAGAGGTTCTGCATACAGACAGGCACACTGAATAAGAGGATATTAATACAATTTTAACTGCTGTAACATACATTATTGCCTTGGATTCAGTGTCCAAAAATCTTGACTGTCTTCCAAGTTAGGCAAATAGTAATGTCTCGGAGATATCTCCCTTAAATTCCAGAGATTTAAAAAGTGAGGTAAGTTGTCTGAGTGGTGACACCAGGGAGTTTTGATGGCATTCACAGAGGCTTAGACAGACTTGAAATGGACCAACAGGAATTTCATGAAATTCAACAAAGGGAAAAGAAAAATCTAGCAGCTATGAAGCAATATCCCAAAGCACCAACAGACACGTTACCTTGCCCATAAAGGAGATTTGTAGAGATGAGACATGGGTGGACAACAAGGAGACCTTGAGCCAGAAATGCCCCATGAGGAAAAGAAGGGCTTACCACCTCCCAGGCTGTTGCCAGCAATCAAGGATTGTCATCCTTCTTCCCTGCTCAGCCCTGATGAAGCACATCTGGAGTGAGGTACCATTTTTGGACTTCCCAGCACAGGAAAGACACCGACTTTTGTGGAGATCACCCAGTGGAGTGCCACAGAAATGATTAAGGCACTGGAATGGACAGTTGAGGGATGTGGGGCTCTGAACGGTTAGCACCTGTGTGTATAACCACCTGATGGGGGAACTGAATATGTGATAGGCAGGCTCCTCTCAGTAGTACACAGGAGAGACAGTGGCCACAAATTAAAAAATAGGCAAATTCAACTTGAATCCAAGAAAACTAATTTTTTTTTTCTTTTTTTAAAAATTTTTAATTTTTTGAAATTCGTAAGATACTGACACAGGTTGACCAGAATGTGTGTGGAGACTCCATTATGGATATGTTCAAAGCCTGTGGAAACATAGTCTGAGGCAACCTACTATAGCTGACCCTTCCTGAGTAGGCTGGTTGTTTAGGTGCTCCCTTTCAACAAAATTGACACTGCAATTTCAAAGTTATTTTGTAATTTTATTGCCTTTTCCATTAACTGAATATTTCACAACTGTCAGTAATTTAGTAAATCAGCACTTATTTCTGCATATGTAAAAGCTGAGGCATTTTAAATAGCTTTCTGAAGAATGTACACACACGTATACCACAGCACAGACGAAATTCACGTGCTGATTCACAGTACAATTGCTTTACCTAGACATAGCTGCAGAATGTCTATTCAGTAAGCAGAGATTTACAAAATCTTGATCCATTGTCTTAATAAAAATCAGAATAAAAAGCTTTGCATCAGCTTTCTGAATATTACAGTTACCTTTATTTGTCTAGATAAACATTTTTTGATATTTCTTCTGAAGTCCCAAAGTAGAAATTCATTTTGATTTAAACAGAAATTCATTAAACAGGAAGTAGTTCACATTATAGGACTGTTTTATAAAGTTTTCATAGAGAAAATGATTAATAGAATTCTTCAAAAATTAACTTCATTTCTGTTTTGAGATTCCAAGAATTGGTGTTAAAAATTCCAATATGTAGTTCTTTAACAAATTCAATTAAAAAATAAATGAGCTATGCACAATGGTTTTCATGTTCTCTGATTAATTTCTTATAAGGCTTACTCCTAATTAAAATCTTGAAAATTTTTGTTTGGTGATGTAAGAGACTAAAATGTTATGCGTAATCACATAAACATTGTTATGAAGGAGAGTTTGCCCAATATGACAAAACTGTATAAAGAAGCTCCAACCACCAATGCCCACCTCTCCCTGAATATGCCACCTCACTGGAACCTTGGACTGTGAGTTAAGCTGTCCAAGGGAACTTGAAGTAGAGTGACTTGAAAAGTGACACTATTGAACAATTATCTCAGGTCTAGGGAGAAATAAACAAGGCTAAGCGAGAAAAATGTAACCACAAGGAAGCCAAATCCAGCAGCTCTCCTGAAAAACATCCCCAGCTGGCTTCAAGGCGTGGGAGGAGACAGTCCACAGACTCATCTGCTGGAGCCAGGTTTGCACATACTTTCCTGCAACCAAGGGGGAAGGAAAAGAGTTTGGGGGTGTGTGGCATAACTTCTGGGCAGAGAGACTGACCACCCATCCTCCCTTACACAAACTGGCTCAGCCATAAACTTGCCACCAGCCCTGAGAAGGCAGACACAGGAGACATCCTGTGAGATGCAGCTGAGGAGGTGTCACAATCCATCAGAGATCCCCCCACCCAAAGTTCTCTCCAGACTGATTCACTAGAGCACTGCCCACGATGAAGAGATTCAACAGATCCAGAGTCTGTTGCAAGAGACAATGTCAAACTTCCTTTTTGCCAGGGAGGTACCTGGGCATTCCCCCTGGCCCAGACATGTTAATCTGTTGAACTCCCTGTTTTGTGGGACTCTCACCACCAAGATGACCAGAAAAAGAAAATCAACAAGATGCTGTCGGGATCCATGGAGTGGTGATATTTTCTACTTAATCTGTCTTTCTCTCACCTCTCACCTCTTTTTCTACTTTTTTTTTTCTATTGCTCTCTACCTCCCTTTTACTGTTAAATAAAATCCGTACTATTGACTTCAGCATATGGTCTTGTTTACACCTTAGTTCGGGCAGAGGCATCACTCTAATAAATTTAATAACTGGATCGTAACAGGTGGAAAATACTGTGGACAGTATTTCTTGTTAATTTAAATCAGTGATTCTTTTAAATTAGTAATTTCTGATCCCTGCCCTTGTTTTTCAGTGTTTTGTCATACATGGCTAAGAAACGTTCTTTGACAAGCCCTGTTTAGAATTCCTTAAGTTGTTTTTCCATCCCTGTTGAAAACTTAAATAATTGCTGTGGCAGTGTTTCCAATGTGCCTGATAATGAAATAACCTGGACATGCTGACATGGTTTAAGGACAGCAACTAAACACCTGGGTAAATTTAAATGTGTGAATATACCCAGCAGAAACTGATTATATTGTCTATTTAAAAAGGTCAGTTTGTTTTCTACTGATTTCTTTCAACCAAAATGTAAGTTATTTGTTGGCAACTGTAAGCTCTGGCGTAGCATCTGTGTTATGAACAAGTATTTGGTGTGTGCTGCTTCATTCCACTTTATGTCATATTAACCTGCTTGATGTTTTCAGACTGTTGAACATGCACTGCTTTACCTCTAAATATGGCTGCCTGCTGAACTGAGAAAATAGCTTTGCAATTTATATGTTAAATGTCTTGAATTTTGACTGGAAAGAATATCTATTCTTTTATTTCCTCATATTTGAAAACAATAAATATAAAATTGTATTCCTAATTTTTTCTTATACAAGTAAGTGTGCAGAATGTAGAAAGACAGAGGAATGGAAACTCAAGGGGAAAAAAAGCTCTAAATCTGCATTCTTCCAAATCTGCATTCTTCAAATTCTTTAGAGAGAGTAGATTACAGACGTTGCTAGTTTATGTTTGGGGATGGGTCATTTTTTTTTTACTTTTTCCAACTTTATTGAAAACCTTCTGAAAATGTATTTATAAATTGGAAGATTTTTAGAAATCAGATGTTCCTCTAATCAGAGTTTACAATGAGTCAAAAGATGTATCTAGGGTGACTTATGTAATGAATGGTGCTTGTCAATCTCTGAACAGCACCGAAGTACTAGAATAGAAGTTGCTAGATACTGCTGTTCCAGGCTGGTAAATAGAGCAGTGACTGCTGGCAGTTTTCTTTAAACAACATCTCTAGGCTGGTTTAATCTTATAATATCTTAGGGGATGTTTTTGCACAGTAGGGGATATACACTGCAGCAAAAAATCTCCATTGTCATAGCTGTGTTTGGAATTCCAGTCCATATCAGTTCCATTAATCAACCTGTTGTCAAGTAAAATAATTGCTGAATTAATTTGCTGGATTCTTTCACTGGTTGAAATTTAGAAACACTCTGACATGAATTATTGCTCTTATGGAAATGGTTCTTTTGTATTTTTGATAGGAAAAGGCTCAGGTAAGGTATGCTGAAAAATATATAGGATTAGGCAATAGCCCAAAATATATTTGTAACCCTGTATTTGTATTCTCAAACATAGAGAGGATTTAGCAAATAAATTCCACTGAAAACTGGATTTCCAATAGCCAGGATATTCAACCAGATCAATCAACAACTGAAACCGAACTATTTGCAGAACAGTTGTGGAAATTTAATTCTTAGAATTGAGAATTCACCAGACTGTCCAACTGCCTGCTAAGCAAGCTCAATTGACATTGAATATTTTTTTTTTGCTAGATGCAGTTTTAAAGAAAATAACTGCAAAGAGATAATACTTCTTTTTTCTTTTTCAAGAATATACATTTTCTTAATTTTTAGATCTTCATGAAAATGTGTGAAGTTTTATTGACATAGGAACCTATTACTTTAGGTATATTAAAAAAAATTGGTCTGCAGTGCATGAAGTTAATGTATTTCAAATGTTCAAGGCTTCCTGCTTTTCAGGATTTCTGGGGGAAATGTGACTGGGTAGAAATGGGCATGTGTAGGAGACACTGTGTTTGCTGGCCAAACTGCTCATCTTGAGTGTAAAAGAAGCCCTGGTCATAGTAGAAACATTGAAATGGAACAGTTATCCTAGTGCTCTACTTCTGATCCAGGCCGTATTAAAACAGAGTACAGCTGAATGTTTACAAGTGCCTTTGAAGAGTTCACACATTGAAAACAATAGCTTCTAGAGGGACATAGACTTCAGCTGAATATTTTGAGTATCATTATGACAAAAACAAAAGAATTATATAATAGACAAAATAATTTTTATTTCTGACATATTGAATAAAATGTAGTTTGTTCTTTTAGAAGATGTCTGCCCTCTGGCTTCACTCTGGCCACACAATAAGAAGAGCAAAGCTTTCATTCATAGCATTTGATTAAAAATATAACTTCGAAAAAACAGGCCTAAAAATGAGAATGCTACTATGAATACCACCCAATAAAACACCATGGCTAATCTTCTTTACATTATTTTCATTCCACTGCTGAATTATTAAACAGCAATTTTTCTACTGCTTTGAACTCTGAAATGGCATTTTCTACAATACTTATGCTCTCTGGTACACTGCATCAATCAAATCTGGCTGCCACAGATTTCAAATAGCTTGTTGGAAAAATGTGGTGATTTAACACGTTGCCTGTATGAATGCCTTGACAAAACTGCAAAGTAGTGAGAACATTTTCATTAAAAATAAGTGTCCACTATTAGCTTCCTAATGGAGTTTTGGTTAATTAACAGTTATTTATATGTGAAATATTAATGCAGTTTAAACCAGTCCTTAACCCTCTCTTGTTCTTCATTTACTATAAAGCCAAATCAAAGCCTGCAAATGAAGCTGTTGCTGAATCAAGGCTTTTAGTGCTTTCTCTGGTGGATAATAAAAGCTACTTGTAGCAGTGATCAGTACACCAGCATCAGAACACAAGCAGAATGCTTCAAGGTGCCATCAATCAAACTCAGATTTACCAAGAGGGATTCCCCATCCTTCAGACAGGATAATACATGCCCTTCTGCATCATATGACACAGCTGCAGGCAAGTGGTCGTTGTCCATGTCTCTCTAATCAATCTCCTCTTTCACAGGAATAGAAAACTTTCCGTTCCAGGTAGGTAACTTAGTATTTTTTTTCACTGGGAATAATTTTTTTTTCTTAATTCTCTATCATCATGGAGAAATTATGGAAAAGAGTTTAAATGCAATTTCCTTTGAAAGAAAATTATTTCTCCTTCTGTTAAATATGAAGTAGCTTGGATTGGATATTATCTGAAAATCCCCATTAAAATAAGAACAAAGACATCATGGTTAGACATCCAGAAATCAGAAGTCAAGGAAACGCAAAAGCTGCATGTTGGGAAGCATTACAATCCAAACGGAAAATAACAGACTGACAAATTGCTGATGACAACCCACTAGGAACTGAAGCTGTTGTATGACTGATTTCAAAGAATGAAACTTGTGACTGATGTGAACCTGGCAACAGGGCTGAGTAACTTGTGCATGCAGTGCTATTTCAGCAGGCACGCTCTTTGGATCAGGTGAACTGGAAGCTGTGGGCAAAACACAGGGCTGGTAAGACAGAAAAGGGGTTGACAGGGCTGCTGCGAGGCTGGCTAGCAGATTTACAACCTGCTGCCTGGGAACAGGGTTGCATCAGTGGGATCAGAAGCCTGGACACTTTAAACCCGCTCTGCGGCTGCGTGGGTGTTAGGAGGGAATGGGGGGTGGTGGGAAAGGAGGTCAGATGGCTGCAGGCTGAGCAGGTGCCACCAATGGCTGCACTGGCTGTGCTGTCAGCAGGACCTGATGCCTCGGCTGGGCAGAAGGATGCATGGCAGAGCTGCCAGATGAACGAGGCTTGGCAAGCCTGAAGGTGGGGATGAAAATCTGGACCCTCCAGCCAAAAGCAGGGAATTTGTCAAGTCCAGTCTGGATACAAAACACTGAAAACAGAATTGCATTTCACCCAATTTTCCTAATGTTGTCTTTGTAGCTATTTCATATGCATGCATTGTTGTTTTCTTTTATGTGCTTTATTACTTTTAGTTAGATAAAATACAATAATTTTTAGGTAGCTGTGAATATTAAGTTCATTTTAGAAAAGTGTAGAAGAAAACACAACTGTTAATTTCCAAAATATTCTTATTTTGCATGAGAAACAAACTCTCAATTTTTTTATAAGAAAAGCATACATTTTTCCTTTGTTAACACCCACACAAAGAAACAAAAAAGAGAGACTCAAATTTTAAAAACAGTATACATAAACCTGAGTTTCTAATTGCTTACTGTGAATGGAGTTAAACAGAAAATGAAAACAGGTATCTAAATAAAACCTTAGGCAGCCATCTTTGGAAATCTTGGCTTTAAGAAGAGCATAACATAAGCATTCATCCACCATTAGTGATTCTGGCTTACTGAATTGGCTGGACACAGTGACGGATTCCTGCCTTGTCAGCACTTGTATCTGGAGGACGCATTGCCAGAGATGTGGTTATCCATAGTCAGGACACAAAAGACACTTAAACAAACTTCATATCTTGTTTGTACTGTTTCACTCAAAATAGATTTTCATACTTTTAGTTGATTAATGTTAATCAGTCTGCTGATTTTATTTGATTTTTATCAAATTTTATTTGACTATTTTGTGCTGAAAATCATATAAATCAAGTATTGCAGAACCTTAGAGAATTTTAGATTAAATTCTGAAAGTTTGAATTTCATGTCCAGTGATTCATCAGTATTTTCATGAATGTGTGAACTATTATATTCAAAATATAGGAAGTTAGCTACATCATACATATCATGATTTCATCATACATATCATGATCTCTCTTCAGCTCATAAATTTATATAGATAGACTTGCAAAAATACATATTAAAAACATCATCATTGTTGTAAATTAATAGATAGATCAGTTCATAGAATATATTCTGTCCACATTTTGTACATAATTCAGCCCAGAAACGTGATTAGCAGCTCTGAATGGTGTTGTAAGAAAAAGTTCTGAAAAGAAATTGTGAATCTGTACAAGTTTCAGGAGCTGCTTATCTTATTATACATCCATTTCTGTAGCCAAACATACAGTCCATCTGTCTGAGAAGCATAAACAATAGCATATGTTCGTTCACAGAGTGGCAAAACAATCTGGAATTATATTTAAATAGAGGTCACAAACCCAGAAATCCTGCACTGCAGCCAGCCTAATAGATTTCCTTTTAAAATTTCATTGAGTCATCTTTCTTTACTTTTCCGTGAAAAGTTTTACAGGAAGTTTGCATATTGATGTGATCTAGTCATCATTTCACTGGTTTTGAAACTTAATTTTGCAAAAATTATGTTTGTCTATTTGGCATGAGGAAAAGTAATTTATGATAGGGGTTAAAAAAAAGATAGAATTGCAAATATCACACTATTTCTTTCTTTTTCCACCAATTACACATTTTGGAGAAGAATGGTATATAATTTTCTCTCAAATGAGAAATTATCGCAAGGTTATTTTGCTAATGTAGTATATTCTTTTGAATATTTCTCTGAAAACTCACTCTTTTCTTCTCTTATTGGAAAGTTTAATACACACTTTAATCTATTTTTTAATATGCAAAAGGCTGAAAGAATCATAAATTTTGTGTAAATTTTGCTCTCACGTGGGTGGTAAGTACAGCCAGGTAGTTATTAATTGTTCATCAGTAGTTATTAGTGTGTCCAGCAGGACTGAGGTAGTGATCTCAGTGTACTCAGCACTGCTGGGGCTGCAACTTGAATTTTGTGCTCAGTTTTGGGCCCCTCACTACCAGGGGCTGGAAGGATTGTCCAAGTCTAGAGAAGGGCAACAGAGCTGGGGAAGGGCCTGGAGCACAAGTGTGATGAGGAGTAGCTGAGGGAGCTGGGGACATTTAGCCTGGAGAAAAGGAGACCCAGGAGAAACCTGATCCCTCTCTACAGCTCCCTGAAAAGAGGCTGTAGCCAGGTGGGAGTTGGTCTCTTCTCCCATCTGTCTATTGACAGGATAAGAGGAAATGGTCTCAGGTTGTGCCAGGGGAGGCTTAAATTTGATATTAGGAAATAAATCCTCTTTGAAAGGGTTGTCAAGCATTGTAACAGGCTGTCCAGGAAAGTCTTGGAGGCAGCATCCCTGGAGGTGTTTTAAAGTTGTGTAGATGTGCCACTAATGGACGTGGCTTAGTGGTGGACTTGGTTGTGCTGGGTCAACAGTTGGGCTCAATGATCTTAAAGATCTTTTCCAGCATAAGTTATTCTATGATTCTATGATTTTTTTTCACAAATAGAAAAAAAAAAACACTTTGAAGATTCCTGTAGCACTTGTGCATATAGGGTCCTTATTGCTATTCAATCTCATGTTATTTATCTCTGAGCATGGGAGGAGGGGTTGGTATTAAGTGATCTTTAAGGTTCTTCCAAACCATGATTCTATGGTGCTATAGTGCAATATTTTCAAGTAGTCTTCACATTTCCTGTGAGCAGCAAACCTTATGGAGTTTACCTGGATGGCAGTTTCTTCAAAAGCACACCTGTTTTTTTTTGCCATCATCACTGTAGCTCCTGATCAAGAACCATATCAGGAAATTAAAATATGAAAAAGAAGGAGAAAGAATATTCTCTTTATGGTTAATTATTAAGGAGATATTTTGCTTCATGTGCAGTAACTCTTTGAATACAAGATTTTCTGTTTCTCTACTAACTTCTACAATAACAGTAAAAAATGCCTACCTAAGATAAATACAATTATTATTCATATCCACCTGCTTAAAATAGGAAAGCTCCTCTGTTAGCAGCTTTAAAGAGAGAGTGGGAAAACCTGCTATAAGACTCTGCTGTTCAAAAGGACATTCTTTCCTCCAGAAAGCACAATTCTGATATGTGCAAATCTCTTTTCTCCGATGTCTATTGGGTTAAATCTGCTCTTGCTTTGAGACCCAGGCTTAAGTTCTCTCAGGTCCTGTCTCCAGATTCTGACTCTGCTGCTGTCTTGTTTCCTTCTTTTTGGAAAACGCTTCATTCTTTAAAGTTTCCACAGGTTATAAGTCAGTCCTCTGTAGACAGAGCTTAATACCTTTGAGCACACATAACTGGTTTGTTAAAGTAACAACCTTATCATAAATTAGACATAAACTTGCCAAGTGTTGTATCTCATGTCTCAATCCACACATTATTAATCATATTGATACCTATTTCCTTTTTCTTTTCCGTAATTTTATGTAAAGCCCTACACCCTTCTTTTTCATCCCTCTCTTTCCATCTTTCCTTTTTGCTTTTTTTCCCTTCTTACCTTCCCTTTGTTGTTTTTTTTTTCCTCCTTCCTTTCTCTTCCCCTTTTTCTCACCACCTCTGTCTCCTTACTTTTTTTTTTTCCTGGTGGGCAAATATATACAGGTTTCACCTTGGTAGGTTGTTCTTTTAAGAGGCCTTCAGTAAGGAATTCTCCCAGGCTTTTTGTGGTGCAGGTTGTGGCACCCCCCCATTCAGCAGATTGGCTTACCATAGCTCTTTGGATGAGTTGATCAGGCTGTAGTCACTGGAATTCCATCAGAGCCCTGCTGAAAATTCTGCAGTGATATATTCACCAAGTTAGGATCAAGGATACATAGAAGGAAAAGGAACACAACTCATGAACTGTGATTGGAGTTGGATGTGAAATTACCACTGGATTACATAAAAGTGACAAGTTTGCTAGGGAATATGTGAAGTCAGTGTTAACCTGGAGAACTGAAGAATATAACAGTAACAGCAGTAGGTCTAGTCACAGCTCTTTATTCAGTTTCCCACACAAGCTTTGCTGGCCCAGAGCTTGGTTACATTGTTCTTGGTAATCAAATTCCTAGCTTAAGGATGGCGTAGATAGGTATGTTGACAAAAGCCAACACATTCAGGTAACATCTTTCTGTCATAGTTCTTGAAATGGAATGACTGGAGTTGTTTTTACAGATGGTAGCATAGATGCAAGAGTTATCCATCTCAACTTTCTGAGCTCTTCCGTTTTGTATTAGTAATATCTCTGATAGTTTCTATGGGAAATGATTACGTGGTAAGTCTCTTCTCTAACAGCAGAAACATGGTTGTTACTATTATTATTTTCTAATTTTTTTCAGTTATCTAAAACTTAGAGCTAAAAGCTGTTCTTTATAAATTATTGTTAAATATGATTTATAATACACTAAATCACTTTTCTTCACATCCACCAACTCCCCCTTTTTAAATGGAAGAATACCCTAGGACTCACAGGAACAACAATATCTTCCCTGTTCTTAAAGTTATATCTGTATTCATTGTATTTATCTCCATTCTCACTATCTCTTCTAGTGGGAACACTGCATTGTCTACTGGATGGAAATAAAAGTTAAGAAAATAACAAAAACTCATGCTCTGGAAATTAAAACATTTATTTAGGGCTCAATATTTCAGAGGATTGATTGTGGCTCCACAGGAGCTTGTGTTTGACAAGTTTGAATTTTGCATTACAAAACATATGCCAAGGAAAGAATGTTTTTCTGCTCTGTACAAGAAGATAGAGAAATGCAAAGGACCTTTCAAACTCTGTCATAGCTCATTCTCACACTATATGGACACACTACAAGTTTAATCACACTCCCTGGTGCTTCAGCTGCAGGAAACCAGATTTTTTTTCAAATAATTTTTGTGAGCCAGTCTATGAATTTGGCTGACTGAATCTCATATCTGTGTAGTTGTAATGACAGGTAAGAGATTCTAAGAGAATTGCTGAGGCATCAATAAATTTAAACCCAGAATGTTAAGAGTTAAGAACATGCATATGATTGCTGTAGGAAAGGTTCTGATGAATCTTGCTGGAGTAGGCTCTGGACATAATTTTCTTCCACTCTCCCCACATGGATCCACTGATTCAAAGTCTCCTACGTGTTGCTTACCCCATTAAGAATGCACCAATACCTCTAAGGCAAATTAAGATAACAGATGTGTTGTTAGTGAGCGAAGATAAATGGGAGCTTTGGCGCAGTATGTCGAGGTGTGTGGGCAAAGAGAGATGGGTTATTTTCAGTAGAACTAGAATAAGGATACATGCATGGGAACATAATAAAAATAAATATATAAATAAAAATAAAATAAATTTTAAAAAATTAAATTAAAAATAAATAAAAAATTACAAAGTTAGGAAATGTGTTGGGTTTAGATCTAGCATCATGGAGGAGGAAATGAATGCTTTTTGCTTCCACCATGTGTGCAGGAGAACTACTGAGTGTGGCACATGTGGATATCAAGATTATGCTTTTTCTCATACCTGAAGGTGTATTGTAGACTAACCATTTGCCTGACTGATCCTCAGGAGGATGTGACAGTTCAAATATACTTGTGGGACATTCAATTTCTGTACTGTAGGAAGTGTTTTACCTGGATAGTCAGGAGGTCTTTCAATTAACACCAGCTTTCAGTGCTTCCACTTGCTTGGATCAATGATACTGTCCTTGTATAGTCTCTATATAGTTACTCAAACTGCATCTGGCCTTGCCTTGATTATGTGTGTGACAAGCATCATGAATCAAACCACAGTCTCTCATTCAGTTGGTTTATATCTATAATTATGTTCCATGTGTTTATTTTAATTTACATGGCTGTCAGCTGGGAAGAGAAGCACTTTATAGAATTATTGTAGTTGTGTATTATCAGTTGTGGCAAATGATCTAATCTCCACTGCCTGTCACTATCTGTGAAATTGATTCTCTACGTTTCTTATTTTCCTTTTGTTAAATTCAATCTAACTAAAGAGTGTATTTTTATATTCTTAGAAATAAAAATTTCATGATAACTTTAAATGTGAAGTGGGGTCCTACCTGCCTAACCACTGAAAATAAGCCTTACATTACTTTGTAAATCAATAACATGATACAGATAACTCTTAAAAATGCATCACTGTGTTGAAACTGGTTTATATGCCAGTCATTACATCATTACATCATTTTGCCATGAAAACATAGTAAGATATAGCCAATTCAGAAAAGAAAATTGAAATTTTCATAACCAGCTTTTTTCATCAGCATTTGCAGTTTTTAAAATTTGGTTTCTTAGTTTCACATTCATTGCTTTTATTTATATTTCTTCAGCCAACCTTATTAAACGTCAAGAAAATTATGAGGTTACATATGTGCAAATTGACTTCTATCCTGTGTTATGCTTAATGACACATCCAGAGTGGTGAGGAGTTTTAAGACTTCTTATAAATGTCTTCTCTTAGAATCTAAAATCAAATACAACCTTATGTGATCTGTTAAACATGCCTAGTGAATAACTGCTATGAATTTCAACTTTAGTTAACTGAAATATGATGCAGTATGTGGCAAGCTTTCATGGAAAATTTTTGATCCATAGTTTACAAGAGTAAACAATTTACTTTTGGTCATTCTCTGTTCTGGAAATGCCTCTTTGCAGCTTAATGGGACTTAGGGTTTTACCAAATTGTCTGTGAATATGTAAGGCACAGCTTCCAAATTATGTCATCTCTTTAAAAAAACTTCCCTTTAAAGATTAAAATCTTTCCATCAGTTCCTAGTAATTATGATTCAAAAACATGATGCAATCTACAAAATAACCAGAAAACAGAAAAATCACAACTCAGGAAATAATATATGGTGGCATGTAACATTTAAGGGGTTTTAGAGGCTTGATTTATAATTTTTGAAGTCTTGTATTTGGTGCTACAATAATTTTAAGCTTCCTCAAACTTGCTACTGAATGTCTTGTGGTGCCAGAATTGACCAGCAAATCAATGTCACTCTGAAGCAAGCTTTTAGGCCTTGAAATGTACTGATTTTTTTCCACACTAGAACAATGAGAAAATCTTTCTGAAAATGGTGTTTTGGAGGAACATGGAGGAAAATGGAATTTTGTAAAAAATATTGACTGAACCACAAGTTGTTGGATTTGAAAATAATAAGTGGCCTGGTGTTTAGCTTCAGGCCAGGGCACACTCTTCTTGGTCCAGAATTATAAACAGTATAGTCCTATTTCAGTATATTTCCTGACTTATTTAGGGCAGACCTTCTCATCCCAGATCAGTCTGAATAGGCAAATAAAAGTCTTTGACACAGTGCTTTGCCATAGTGGCATTCCGTCTACAGGGATAGCTAATTTTTATGTGCTCTCTAAAAACTCTTCCTAAGAAAACATTCTTATACCTTTTGTGTTTTATAGAAGGCTTTTTATCAGCTATGTCTACATGAACATGCAGATTGCGAGTTTTCCATTGTGAGCTGTCAAATTAAACTCTTTTCACCAATATTCATGTGAATACATCTTTGTGTCTTGGGGTGAATCACGACACAGCAACAAGGTTAGAACTATTTACAGCAGCAGCTGAAAGTAAGCTTCAGACCATAAATAACAAGCCCAGCAACAAACATCTTGGTAAAATAATGGCATAACTTGCAAATATACAAAATTTACAAATATTCTTCAACTACTACAGAAATGGGAAGGAATTGCATTTTACTGTGGGCTTTGTTTCCTGTAACTTAGGTCCACTGCTCATTCCAGCTATATATAAAAAATACCTTCTTGGACTGTTACAGTCAATGAAACAATTGAATATTTGGACAAATAAAATAATTGTTCTGAGCATAAAATTCTTCACTGGAGAATAGAAAAAAATGTTTTCAGTGTTTGAAGGCTATACGATAGTACTTTAACTTCTTGTGGCTATTAATACAAAGGTATCAAAGAACATTTCTGAGATAAAAAAGAAAAACTGTATCTGTAAACCCAACTCTACTCATTATTTATCCTTTTTCTTCTTCATTAGTCCACAGTGAAGAACATGCCACTATGAGGGATGCCCAAAGTAGAAAGTTACTTGCAGAATGTGCCTAACCTGTTATATTAACTCAATTTTATGATAAAAGAGTCCTTCTTCAGGTGCTCATTTATTTGGCAAAGTAGAAAAATTAATAAGAAATTACTAAGAAAAATATGGAAAATAAGAAAATTGATAACCAAATTAACTTTCAAAAAAAGTCCAACTTCCCAAAGTAGTGTAGAAGGATCACTACAACTGAAAAAGATGGAGAAAGTGGGAAAGAGATGGCAATGAAATCTATCAATACAAGTACCAACATCCCTATGGCAAAGGACACTTTTCTCATTCCAGAACTTGATGTTTTATGTTTGAAACTCTTCTGTTTAGCTTTTTTGTTTGTACCACTTCAATACAGAATGCTTATGGGTTTCCATCAGCTGCAGAGCAAAAAACATTCAACTGCAGTACTCTATCCTTAATGTTACTGTTTATAAGTTTACCAAAATTATGCAGGAATAAGAAGGCAGAAGAGGCAAAATATAGAGGCCAAGATGCCATTGGACTTCCTGGCCACCTGAGCACACTGTTGATTGTTATTGAGCCAGCTGTCAAACAGCACCCCCAAGTCCCTTTCTGCCAAACAGCTCTCAAGCCACTCCGCCCCAGCTGGTGGTGCCTCATGGGGTTGTTGTAACCCAAGTGCAGAAATCAGCACTTCCCCTCATTGAACCTCCTGCAATTGTCCTCGGCTCACTGATCAAGTCTTTCCTGCTCTCTCTGTAGATCCTTCCTCACTTGGAGCAGATCAAAACTCCCACCTAGCTTGGTGTCATCTGCAGATTTACTGAGGGTGATCTCAATCCCTACACGCAGATCATCAATACAGATGTTATACTGTCCCAAAACTAGCCCTGGGGAACATCTCTAGCGACCTGACACCAACTGGATTTAGCTCCATTAACCACAGCTCTCTGGGCCTGGCCAGCCAGCCATTTTTTTACTCAGGAAAGAGTCTACCAATCCAGTTTCTGAGCAACCAGTTTTTCTGGGAAGACACTGTGGGAGATGGTGTTAAATGCTTTACTGAAGTCTAGCTGGGCCACATCCACACCCTTTCCATCAACTACTACACAGGTCACTTGTCATAGAACACCAGGTTGGTCAAGCAGGGCCTGATTTTCATAAATCCATGTGAGCTGGCCTTGATTCCGTGGTTGTTCTGAACATGCTGTTTAATCACACTCAGCATGATTTTCTTCCATAACCTTACCCATAACTGAGGTTAGGGTATTTCCCTGAATCATCCTTCCAATCCTTGTACATGGGTGTTACATTTGCTAAGTTCCTGTCACCTAGAACTTCTCCAGTTAACCAGGATTGCTGGTAGTAGGTTGAGAATGGTTTGGCAAGTTCTTTTGGCACTTCTCTCATTACTCTGGGGTGGCTTCCATGAGGACCCATAACTTAGGGGTATCTGAATGGCATAGCAGGGCACTAACCATCTCCTCCAGGATTATGGGGGCTTCACTTAGCTCCTAAATCCAGCTCTGAAGGCTCAATACCCTGGGGACAATCAGTCTTGAGACTGAAGACTGAGGCAAAGGAAATGCCTCAGTTTATGAAATATCACATAGGCTTATTCATTCTAGTTTAAAGAAATACTTTTACAGGAGGATGTTTTACAAATGGACAAGGTTTTTCAATTATGTGTGCTCTAGTTGTAGTACAAGTTTATAATTTCAGTAGTATAAGTGTTAGTGTGGAACCCAGAAAATGTGAATTATTATCCTTGTTTGCCTTTATGCTGCTGCAAAATCCTGTGAAGTTTCTTTCTGTCCTCTGTGCCTCAATTCCTAACAGAAAGCATTTCTGTAGAAAAGCTTTTCTTAAAAAACAATAAAGGAAAAGCATTTTATTGTATTGAATCCTACTCTTTTTCCATATTCAAAACAATTTGTATAAGTATTTTCTGACTAATGCTTGGAAATAACAAAATATTTAAGATGGCTCTATTTACCTCAGTTTCAGAAATTACCTATTTGAAACATTCTACTGGACTTGACAAGACTTTACTGGCCCATGGTTATCAGTAAATATTTGGTGAATTCAATCATTCAGCTAAGCCAATTTATACCACTTTCTGTTCTTAATATTTTAGCTATGAGATTTCACTTGCCCTGCAGCAGCTTTGATGACTAATGGGCTGAACAAATTATTTTTATGGCATATCCTCCTGGTTCATACTTTTATATTCTACACGATTAAAACTCCTACTTCAAGCAGTAAATGCTGATACAGTGAAGCATATGTACATATACTTTCACATACATGAATATTTTTTTATTATTAGAGTATTGTATAGTCATGCATTAAATTTTTTTTTATATTCTTTTAGTGGTTAGGAAGTACATTTTTCATTTATCTTTTGCAGTATTTTCCCTCTAAAGCCTCAAATAAAACATTTCTATGAACATCTCCAGTATACCTTGCGAGTAAAATTTTCAAACATTAGAGATGTAAGATCATTTTTGATGGTTTTAAGCACTTTTCTTCAGTATTATACAATAAACATTTGTGCAGTAGAATTTTTTTGCTTAAAATGCATGTGACAGATCATGTGTTTTGATTTCATATTAATATTCTCTGCAACTGATAATATTTTTGTAACACAAATGACAAAAAATAGCAGAATTTCTTTTGGATCTTATGTCTGTTTTAACCCCTTTGATTCCACAGTAATCAGAAGCATCTGAGTATACATGTCTTGAACATAGAAGGAACTGATTCAGCCTAAATTAACTCTCTGCTGAGGTAATATCATGTTTAGGATGATTTATGCCAATATAAGAGATGCCCAAAGTAGAAAGTTACTTGCAGAATGTGCCTAACCTGATGTATTAAGGCAATTAAGTGATAAAATGTAATCTTTCTTCAAGTACTCATTTATTTGGCAAAAAAGTAGGAAAACTACCAAAACATTGCTAAAGAAAGATGGAAAATAAGTAAATTAATGACTAAATTAACTTCCAAAGCAATAATCATTGACTATCCTAAAATCATGTTCCTTTAAATAAATAAATGCTTGGTTTGGGTTTTTGTTTGGGTTTTTTTTGTGGACTTTGTGCTTTTGGTTTGTTCTTCTTTTCACTTATTTGCTCATGCTCTTAAGGTATTTATGTTTCTATGAAACCTTCAAACTTCTCTTGATTTTCCTGTGATTTCTACGGTTGTGAAAATAGTAAATCATAATTCTGAACTTTGTTTCATCAATTTTAATATGAAAGATCAATACCCTAAAGTCATAAATACACATGAGAGTACTCACTTTCTCTAGGAACTTATTCATACAAAACTGTCTTTAATCAATTCTAAATAAAGAGAAGAAGAGAAACAATATATGCCAATGCAGATTTGTTTGAAAGGCCAAGAACACAATGTAATTTTTCATTTGGAAAGTAATGAGAACTTTAAAATTCAAATGAATAATATGTGAAGAGAATCATGGTAGCAAATATGTAACAGTGCAAAAAGTTTGTTTGGTTTAGGACGCAAACAACTTTGCTTGTTCAGAACAGGTATTTGTATAAGTCTGAAGAGATATTTAAACCATTAGCTATATACTGAAAATAAATAATTTGAAAGTGAAGATTAAACTATAAAAAATTTCGTTGGCATACTTGCACTTGAATGGTATCTTATAATTTACACAAAGCATAACTACATTTTTAATATGCAAAAGGTACATTAATAATTCAAGTGCTAGAGCATCATTAGAAGAGTCACATTGCTATGTGTCAAAGTAAGAACTATTTATAGGAACACCGATTGTTTTAATTTGAGAGTAAACACAAATTTTTCCAATTTACCAAGTATTTAATAATTTAGACAATCACATCCCAGTGAAAAGTAGTGGTTTTATTTCCCTAACAAATAGGCTGATCTTTAAAATGAAAAGTAATCTCTCTCTTTTATTGTCACTGGGTGAGGAGATTGTATCATTTGATTGTGTCTCAAGCATTTCAATTTAATTTTTTTCCTGTGTTTTTAAGAACCCTACTGTGTTCCTGGTACCCTACATTTAGCACAGACAATAAATTCTAATTCAACTCATACATTTCTTGAAATTATGTAGATAACAATTCTAAAGTAACCATTATATGTTTAAAGTAGCATATTAGCTTATAACTGTTATCACATGCCTGAGTGGGATGGTTTCACTAAAGAAAGCTGTGTACATTCTCTTACCACCATCAGGAAGTACCAAAATGTGTTCATATAGAAACCCACTTCTGAGATTGCTTCAGAAAAATTTTTTGATTTGTTGACTGAATGGTGCAAATAACTCATACTTTATATTTCCAGTGAAGAAGTTTAGGAGTCAGGAAATCTCAAAAATAGAAGCACAGTAATAATTAGAAAAAAAAATCCTCAAAATTTGCTTTCTGAGTGGGATAGATATAGTAAGTGGGTTTTGATTTCTGGTCTACAAAATGCACACATCTGTATCACACAGTCATACTCACTGTGCAGAGCAAACTCACATCGGTCGAGGCTTCTGGTCCAACTGTGACTAGTACTGTGATTTCAAGGCAATAAAAAACTTCCTGTAGCTGGCAAGGCACCTAAGAGTACACAGAATCAAATAATGGCTTGGATTGGATCACTTTAAAAATCTTCTAGTTCCAGCTTCCCTGCCATGGGCGGGGGCATCTTCCACTAGGCCAGATTACTCAGGGTCCCATCCAACACGGCCTTGAACACATCCAGGGATGGGACATCCACAGCTTCTCTGGACAACCTGTGCCAGTGCCTCACCACCCTCACAGTGAAAAATTTCTTCCTAACATCTGACCTAAACATACCCTCTTTCAGACTAAAACCATTACTCGCTGTCTTACCACTACATGCTCTTGTAAACACACGCTCTCCAGCTCTCTTCTAGCCCTCCTTTAGGTACTGGGAGGTGCTACAAGGTCTGCCTGGCTTTGTATATAGTAGTTCTACACTGGACTCAGCTTGTCGCATGGATTTGAATGTATCCTCCTGTGGTGGTGTTCTTTTGTTAAGTTGTTGTGAAATTATTTTCCCAATGGATCATCCCTGTTTCCCCCCTGATGTTTGATATCACTCAGGTTATCTCCTTCCTCACCCAGTTGTTGATCATTCCCTAGATTGGCCCTTTACTCCACTTTCCAAGTTGTCAACTGCACCCTGAGCCTAAGCCTTGTTCTAGAAAGTTCCCTGTCAGTCCTTGTTGTCCCTGCCTAAACTACCCCCGGGAATTCCCTAATTCCAGGAGGCTCCATTGGTCCCTGTGACCCTTTCCGCTCCTATTAGTTGCCAAATTGTGAGCCCCTCTCTAATCTCCCTGTTGTATCCCTGACTGGTTGAAGAATTGCACCCTCGCCCTGTGCCTCCATTTAAAAGATTATGCCCGAAGCTAGTTTTCCTTTTTTCATCTCTGCCCCTCTTTGGGGGATGAACTCTTTTGGGAAGCACATGAGAAAATCCCTCCCTGATCTTCACTCTGATCCTCAACACTTCACAATTGGTGCTGTAGAGAGCAGCTGCCAGAATCAGCAGCCCTGCTCGAGCCCGATCTGGCCTGGGGACAGCCACTCTCGGGGGGTCCAGGGGCTGCCTGGACTTCTCTGGCATCGCGTCATCCCCCTAAGGTGGAGGGGAACAAAACAAATTCTTTTTCACTCTTTCCTTTTAGTTTGGGTAGTTATAAAACTTGTCAGTGGTCTTGCTGTTCCTCATGCCAACTAGTTTTTACCTGGATTATAATTAGTTTCTGGCTTCCTGCTATAAATGTGTTAGAAGTATTTAAAGTTTTTTAGAATGTCTCTTTGGTTCCTTCTCATGAAAGCTAAATCACTGAAAGAAAGCAGATGTACAGTTCAGAACTTTTTACAAGGCTTTCTCTCAACTATTTTCTATGTCTTGTTTTCCAGCAAATACCTGAACATATTAATGAGCTGGAGCTGGGTAGACAGAGCCAAAATCTCACCGATTCAAGCACTGATTTTGGGTATTATTTACTCAATGATAAGTGTTTCAAGCTTGGAACTATCCAAAGCATGACGCTGTCCAAGAGGAAATTATTAAAAAATGTTCATGTGTTTTTTAAAGTGGTCTATTGTAACAAAAACTCAAAAATATTTTGCATTTCAAAGGTAAAAAGCAACATGCAAAGGTATAATGTCATCAAGCTTGCAGAATCACAGAATAGTTAGGTTTGGAAGGGAAGTGCTTCTTCCCCTCAAACATGGATCATCACAGAGACCTCTGGAAATCATCTAGTCCTGCCCTCTGCCAAGGCAGGGTCACCTGGAGCATGTTAAACAGGATCATGACCAGGTCTATATTCCTTAAGGGGACGTGTCTCTGAACCAGCATGCTATGTCTGAAATCCCTGAAAAGACAGTGAAATTTGTCTCAACTATGACCTCAATGCAACCAATCCTAGTTCTCCATATTTCGCTTCTCTGTATAAAATATGAAGACAGCTTCTTTTGGTTTAAGACTGAAGAAAATACAAGTGAAGTATTTAAGACTGAAGAATACTAGTGAATAAACTAAAGTCTTCTTCCTTTCATTTCCCACCAAAATATTTACTTTTTTTTTTTTGGGGGGGGGTTTTTTTTTTTTTTTTTTGGTTTTGTTGTTGTTGTTGTTGTTGTTGTTGTTGCTCTGGTTATAATTCTAATTGGGAATATGTAAAACTTGTATTTCTTTGAGGATGAGTTTTCTAGCTCTAATAATTTTAACTTAATTTTGAGTTTAGCTAAGTGTGAGACTTCTATATAAAACAATATTTTCACGTGGCAATCCAGAATTTAGTTTAGAATTTAGTTCTGTTCTATGAGTCATTTAAATACACTGTTTTAATCATGTTTTAAACATCTTGATTATGATTAAGATCATTAATTGTAATTGTAAGTTTCCTTTATTTCTTTCCAAAAATAGTTTGTATCATTCATTTCATAAACATTAAACCAAATGCAACCTTTGCGGTAAATCTAGAATTTCAGTTTCAGTAACCTTAAAAACAGAACAAAATAATTTCCTGAAAAGAAGAAAAAAAGAAATATGTGGAAGGTCCATACATTGGGACAGGTCCTTATTGCATATTTTAGAAATAACTTAATAGTAATGGTATCCAGCCTACCCTCTTTGAAAGTCATCTTGTTCCCTCTCTTGAAACTGGGAAGACATAAGGTGTTTACTGTTGACAGTTTAGATATTAGCAGGAAGTAAACTGTGGAAAGAAGAGGAAATTTTGCAATAGGATCCAGAATAGATATGTTATGATCTATGTTTTGGTGTCCCTTCCTTTCTGCCATAGACATAAAGACAGAACCTTCCAGTGGTATGCAGGGGAAAGGGTTTAGGTGCTCTTAATGAATCACACTCCAGGGAAAGGACCTAAAACCATTTAAATTAAAAGTACAGAATTTTTGAGAGCTTCTCTGAAAACTCCCAACATACAATTAATATACAGAAATATTTTATTGTGTAGTAGCTAATAATTACATCTTTAGTCATTGTTTATGTCAAGCCTCATTACCGTGAAAATTGAAATTCATTTAAGATGTGGGAAAGCTGTGGGTTTAAATTGCTTTTATTAGTTGAAAAAAACTGGAAATTCTGTGGTGTTTTCACTTGTTACGGCTTCCATTTATTACTTTAGAAATGTATGGTTCAGAGCATCATTGTTACAAATGCTGTGTGTTTTTTAAGTAGATTGCAAAAATAAGAGTCTCAGCTAAATGTAAATTGAAACAGTAGAATTTAAAAATAAAATATGGATGGTAAAAGTAGGTAAGAATTTAACATTTAAATAAAATTAATTTTCTATTAAATAAAAATACTTTATAAAAATTGAATTTTCCTTATTCTCATTTAGACAGTTCAACTCAGAAGAAATTCTGCTGAATAAAATGTCTAATTCTTTTACTATCTGTGTTCTAGGAATAGTAGTGTAGGTCTTACTTTTAAAATGAAACTTCTGTTTATAAAGCAAGGAGCTACACACATCTGATTATTTTTTCTGATATTAATTTGACAGGCTGCATAATACTTGGTTTAATCTCAGATTGAGCTGGAGTCAAATTTCTTTTGAAATGCTTCTTTTTAGACATTTCAATAAAAAACCAAGGACAAAAAATCTTTTAAAGAAAAAAATATAATTTTTGGACATACCTCATTATCACTGTCTATGGTTTCCTGGAATTATCTGTCTGGTAATGCCCATATTTGGCTCATGCCTGACTGCTGTTCTTCATTTGCAGGGGTAATCACAAAATTTCTTTCTTTCTCTGTGCAGCAAGTTCCAACTGATGTATCCAGCCCACACCTCCAGATAGGCTATGCATTCTTCTTTGTCACCTCCTCCCTTACAATATTAAATGCATAACTCTTCTAGATAACAACCTCAAAATCGTAGAGACATGGATTTGAAGGATGGATTTTGACAATTCAGTGGATAAGGAATTGGCTAGATGGACACAGCCAGAGATCTGTGGTCACTTGTTCTATGTCCAGATGGAAGCTGCTAACAAGTGATGTCCCTCAGGGCTCTGTCTTGGGATGAGTGGTGTTCAATATCTTCATCAATGACACAGAGTGAGATTGAGTGCACCCACTGCACGTCTGCTGATGCCAAGAAGCTGAGCAATTCAGTGGACACAACAGAAGAAGGGAATGATATGCAGAGGGACCAGGACAAACATGAAAATGGGCCCACAGAAACTTTGTGAAGATTTACAATTCCAAGTGAAAGGTGTTACACCTGGGTCTGGGCAATCCCAGAAACAAGTACAGACTGGGAGAAGAAGTCATTGAGAGTAATTCTGTGGAAAAGTACTCAGAGATTCCTGCAGATAAAGTGCTGAATGAATCAACAGTGTGAGTTTGCAGCTCAGAAAGCCAACCACATTCTGCATCAGAAGAGGAGAGGGCAGCAGGTCAGCAGGTCAAGAGGTGAGCTATAACCCTCTTCTCTGCCCTCATGAGACCCCACCTGCAGTTGTGCATCCTGGGGTCCTCAGCACAGGAAAGCTGTCAAGATGATGAGAAACATGAGTCTAGCAAGGGGACACAAAAATGATCAGAGGGCTGGAGCACATCTCCTATGAAGACATTTTCTCAGTATGTATTGGAGAAGTTAGATTTTTCATAGAAGGGCAATTTTCAGGAGGTTTCTAAGCAAACAATATTTTTCCATTAAGAGAAGTTCAAGCTTTGTCATAAGATTAGTCTTAAAAGGAAGAATTATTACCATCTTTTCTCTCTCTCTCTCTAATTTTTTTTTTTTTTTTAACCTACAAAAATCCACAGTTCAGACCCACAGTCTTAGTTTACGAGGTGAGGGGAATCCACTAGTCTGCTACATAGTATTTCTATTTGGTGGTTATATGAGACAGTTTGATATGCTTATGAAGAGACAAGGGGGAAAAAGTTTTGTTATCATAACCATAACTTATTTCAACAGAAGTACCAAAAAAGATGAATGAGGGAATAATTTCATCTTTTTGTATTCTAACTTTGTGATTTTTAGGATGAGAAAATATGATTCTTTGTACTCCAGGTTGATGGACTAGTTCTTAATTAAAAATGTGCTATCTTGGCTGCTGTAACCAACCAGATGTTCTCCACCTGATATTTCAGATTATTTCATGAATATAGTCATGAGTGCATACATATAATAAAAACAAAACATAAAAGTTTTATTTGAAATAAACTGAATATTAACGTATTTTTGAGTAAGTACAACAACAATAGGATAAGTGAGTAAAAATAGGAAACAAACAAATTCAGTTGAGAAACACTGTACACTTTAACAAAGAGTATAATTAACCTTTGGGAAATGTATCTAGAGAGCTAGAGACTTTACATGAAGTGAAATTTTAAAAATTAAATTAGTTGAAGATTAGTTGTATTTTTAAGTATCATACTATACTATATATACTACTATACTATATATAGATATATATATTATAAATTTAAATGAATATATATAAATAAATAAATAAATAAATAAATATTTAAGTACCATACTAGTACTAAATATATATATAGTACTATACTATCAAAAATTTGGGTCATAGTGCAAAAAGTAATGAATGTTATTATTTTGTCTGTTTTATGCTGTAGATCAGAATACAGAACATACTTCTACTTAATTCTGACTAAACATTAAGGTATCTGATTATTTTTTGTAAGTATCTGCAATTCCATTTTGCTGAACTCTCTCTGAAGATTTTTGACTTGTATTTGAAATATTCAAGTTTTACAGAAAGTAGAAGGAGAACTTGTCACTACTCCATAGCATCAAATATATCATGAGTTTGAGTTTGGCTTTTTATGTAACAGTCTTGTAATTAAGTAGATCTAAATTTTGATGTAAACTCAGTCTAAGAAAGCTATTAGTCTTTCAATACATGACATATTTGTCAAGGATTTGTAATTTGTTGGTAAAAGGGTCCTTGATTCAAAGCTGATATTTTCTTCTGGGACTTTTTTAAGCCTTAAGAGCTCTTCAAGGCTTTGACTACTACATGATAGCACTGCATACACAGAAAGAACAGGTAGGAGACCATCAGTTTCTGCTCATTGGTTTGAAAAACCAAACCTTGGAGTAGCTAGTGTTTCACTATTGCCAAAGATCCTTTTCCAGAATATCATCTTTGATTCATTAGTTTTCTATAAAATAAAAGAGAAAATCCAAATGCAAAATTTAATTTTACTTTTCAGAATGCTGATCAAACCACAAAGTACAAAGATGCTTTTGCCTGTGTCAAGGGAATACTTGGTTTAACAGCTAGTTATATAAAACTAAATACTCTTAAATAGGAATGAAGGAATTTCAAAGAGAACTGCTGAAGAATGCTAATTGCAAGAATTATATATTACAAGGACCAATAGTAGAAAAGTACAAGAAGAATTATAATAGAAAATATCAGTATAGAAATATTAGATCCTTTTTAAAGTCCCTGAGAAATTATTCTACTTGATGTTAGACAAGTACTTCTGGCAGCCTTAATTTTTTATTTTATGGAGAGGGAAAGGGTGAGGGATGAAAACTATTTTGCTTTAAGCATCATCTTCATTAAAAGCTGCACCCAGCTTTTGCTAGTGTAATAATTTATTTGCTTGTTATATATTGCAAATAAATTGTCCTAGTGCACCTTAAAAAGCATCACATTTCAGATAATTTATTATGAAAATGATACTCAGCAGAAAACAGATAAATAATTGGTAATAGGATTATATGTGTGATATTATTAGCTGAAAAGGACAAGGAAATACTTTTTTTAATGTATAGAGTAGCAAATGGTAATTAGCACTGGATTCTTAAGACTAGTTTAGTGACTTATAGATTGATGTTGCTTGTATGCTTGCCAGGACTGTTACAGGTCAGTAATTGCAGTGTTATCAGGTAAACCATATTGTTCTCAATTAGTTGGAGCTCTCTGAAAAACTTGTACTTGGATTTTTAGGCCTAGTCTTAAAAGAACAGCATCTGTTGACAAAGACAAAAAGGAAAACCCAGTATACAACAACAACAGAAAATTCTTCCTAACTATTTTTCAAGTATGGAAGGAAATACATTAAAAGTGCTGTGACAACATACAGTGGCAATTGTGCTAATTGCAAAAGGGAAGTAATATTGCTAAAGGGTTCCTTACAAGATCAGTGGTGCCAACTTTTCAGCTACTCTCTTTAATTATGTCTCAGTTTAATAAACCAAAAGAAATTATTAAAAATAAAATTAAAAAATAGACAATATTATTTACTTAATAATATGTTTTTTCCATTGAGAACAGAAAAAAAATTCATCACTTTTGATTTAGAATGTAGTTGGAATATGTACTCAGTTTGCTTTTATGTTCAAATCTTACTTTTGTTTCACGGGTAGAAATATGACAGAATTTATATTATATATTTTGTATTGATTTCTCTCAGGACAAGAGTAAAGGTAGAGAGATGAAAAAACGAACAAAATGCTTGTATCTTCAATGAATCCCCTAGATACTTTGTCATATGGTGCAGAAGAACTTAGAAGAAATTTTGTTTTACTGCCATTCTAGATAGAACTTTAAAAATTTTGACTTTCTGGTCTATTCTAAATAAATAAAAAAATGAATAAATATTTAATAGTTGCTATGATTTTTTTTGAAGAGTTTCATGTTTTTTGACGTGGCCCATAAACTGATCACTTTTCAAAATCTGTAAAACAATAGGAAACACACTAGGTTCTAGCTGTTGCTTAATGCTTTTGCACAATCAAGTGAAAGGCCAGAACCCTACTTGTGACAACCTCCTAATTTCTAAATCACAAGACATAATTTGGTTTTGTTTTGCTTTCTGTTCTTGGTGGGGTTTTGGGGTTTTTTGTTTTGGTTTTGGGGGGAGATTTGTGGGGTTCTTTTGTTTGGGTTTGTTTGTTTGTTTTGTTGTTTTGTTTTTGTGTGTGTTTGTATGTTTTGATTTGTTCGGGGTTTTCTTCAAATTTCCTCTAAGTACCCCCTGAGAGTTCTATATATTCAAAGTAGAAAACTGACATTCTATACTGCTTACAAAGGAAGCTGCTAATTGTGTCTATTGATTTCAAATATTTTCTCTAACTATGCTGTAAAATATGACTCGATAGCTGACCAAACCTTAATGTTTTTCCAAATCAGGGCTTTATTTTTTAAGAAACTGCATCATAACTCAATAATAGCATGCATATCAAGCTCTTTTCAAAAACAGTTAGATATTTTTTCCCATTCTATTATTTTTAATAGTCTGCTTTAAAACCTGGATCATTCATACATCTCCTTGTAGCTTTGTGTCACAGAGAGGGTCACAATATACAGAATGACAAGTATCAAGTTTTCAGGAGGCTCAGAAAGCTCTTTATTATGGCTGCATGCTGTCTTTTATACAGTTTTTACAAACCTCGAAGGCAACTTCTAATTGGTTAATAGCTTTCTTGTTAATTGTTCTATTGGTTAGTAAAAGACATTTTATTTGTCTATCAAATCCATCTATCCTCAGATTGTTTACATATTTTCTTTACAGATTCTCATGGGACAAATCCCTTGTTATTACAGGTGCACTTATTTCTCATCCTCAGAATAGATTAAAGGAATTTCTCATTCTCTTCCCAGCTTCAGATGGGAACTTACAGATTACTTGTTATTTGCATTAAAAGAAATTACAGGCTAGCTATTCCTACAGTTTTGCCAATCTCTAACCATTTGTCTGATGTTTTACATGAAATATGCTTCCCTCAGGCTAACTATTTATGGAGATGTTTCAAATAAAATAGTTCAGCTGTTTCCAGTAAGGGCTAGCAAAACTTATTTTGCTTTGCCCATATATATTCAAAAGAGACAATTCTGGCCACTTCTCTCCCATTTCTGGATTGGAAGCATAAAAAATTCAGATCATTCCATCCACATTAAGAAACAATATTTTACTTAGGAATTTTTAAATGAAGTGTTAAGAAAACAGCTTGATGATGCTAAATGAGTACCACACCATAAAAACACTTCCCTCTTCTCTCCCCTCTCCTCCCCTCCCCTCTCCTCCCCTCCCCTCCCCTCCTCTCCTCTCCTCTCCCCTCCCCTCCGCCTTCCCCTTCCCCAAAATAGAATCATTCAACAGTTTTCTCAGCATTTGTTCCAGGACAAAACACGTGCCTGGATATCCATATCTATGAGTAGAATCTATTTTCCAGGTACCTTTACCTATAATTAAAACCACAAACCACAACAATATTAGAGGAACAATATTTTTGATTATATATTTGTCCTGTATGACACATTTATGAAAAATACTTATATTTACTGTAATCTCCCATTGCCACAAGGGCTTACTGCCTATTTATGTTCAGTATGTTGTATGCCAGGACCCTCAGGCCTGTTTAATGCAAAAGTGCTTCCTAATCAGTTATTTCTGAGAAGGAATTGTCATATGGCATTGTTTTGTCCCAGATCTTACCATTTGTCTTTGCAGGAATTCATTAATAGTTTGCCAGAAACATTTCCAACCTGTTAAGATCACAGCCTTGCCCTCCAGCATATCAAATGTTTCCCAGTTTGATCAGCTATGAACTTTTTAAAGGTCCCTTCTGTCACATTACCCTGGTCACTGTTGAAGGTGTTTATCAGCACCAGCACCCTGAGCATTGCCAGTGGTAATGGAATCAGCTCATCTTCCTGCTCGTGGTCACAGTCATACTGGTTAAGATGTGCAGTGAGTTTCCCACGCATCATTCTTTGTTTTACTATCAAAATCACAGCTCTGCACTTTGACTGCAAGGATACACCGAGATAACTAAATGGAAAGACTTTGTGACATGAGGGTAAATAATATCTACAGTACTTTCTTCTTCCATTGAGCCAGTTGTCTCATCAGAGAATTGAAAACACTTGATCAGTCCTGGGGATGTAATTTGCTAGAAGGGCAGCAAAATTGATATACATTATATGTATCAAATCTAATTACACGTTATGGTGGTTTCCATTGAATAACCAGAAAATACACTTCTAATATTCCTTTATAATGGTCTATTATCATCAGTAATGTCATACAGGGAAATTTACTTCCCTAGAAAATGTGAGTTCAGGACAGTATAAGAAACCTGATTAAAAAAAAAAAAAATCAGGTATAGTAATCCATACGAAAACGTTTAAAAGTACTCAACAAAAACATTTTATAGAACTCAGATTAACTAAAAGGCATAGCTATTACTTGAAAGGAATTTATAATTAACAACTTCTATATTCCATTGAAATAAAAGATTCTTGATCTTTATGTGTCTGTAAATATTAAAATGCTAGCAAAAAATATTTTTTCTTAGTTCATATTTCAAATTTAAGTGTCACCTAAAATGCTAATTCCAGTCATACCATACCAGAGAATGGACTGTAAACTTAGACACCATAGGTCCAAAATAAAATGAATTCTCTCGATCTCAATGTTTATGTGGATTAATATTAATTTTCAGTGTTAGTTATTATAAATATTATGCTGCTATGTATTATAAATCTTATTGCTGTTAAATATTAACTTTAGTCAAATTATTTTATAAATATAAGAGTACAAGTGTTTCTGTTTATTAATATCAATATTACTATAAAATGGTGTTGACACTGAGAGATATTTACAGGTATTTTAAGAAGCCTCTAAACTTTGTGAGATATTATAGGTCTTGTAAGTCTTTTAGGGAAAGTTTGGAAAAATAGAGAAATATAAAAAGAAGAAACAAAGAAAATTTTCATTGGCAAGAGTCTGCAGAAGCAATAAATTCCTTGTACTGATAAATTCTTCACACAGAAGGTTAATCAACCTGTCAAATGTATTTTCAGCATAGTCAAATGCTTTGCTGAGAGGATAGCTGGGAGTTCAGGTGAGTTCACCTTGACCCAGGTGAGACCCTTGTCCCAAATCAGTGCAATGTCTCATCTATTCAGAGGGAGTATGAGGAGTTCCTAAACCACTCCCCATGAATGAAATGCACAGTGTGCACAGTCTGATAGCCATGATGCCATAATACTGAAAGACATGATAGTTACAGGAAAAGCTTTGGTTACTGATAGGGCGGCCCAGAAAACCCTTAGGTTTTTCAGTAGATCAAAGTAAAAGACACTGTCAGGGAACCACTCCCCTTCAAATCTTATTATGTATTTACTGTGCAAATAGAGCTTTATTCCTTATATGATGACATTTTATATGTTGCTGATTTCTTCTCTATCCATGAATTCTTGTTATTATGAGTGAGATGTTTTGAGCTTTCAACTTGCATTCAGGTTGAAGAATTTAAATTTTTTAGCTATTATTTGAAGATATTGGATAAAAGCCTCAAGAATCTTTTGAATGAAAAGTACCATGTAAATGTATCTTCATTCATATGCTTTTATAAACGTATTAGAAACTATAGGAAATAGTAATTTCCTTTCTTCATTTCATTATTATCTTATTTAGGTGACTGTACTTTTTTAAAAATTAATTTCTGGCCATTAATGTAAAACCAAATATTAGTAAGGTTGCTAGTACTTTGCTTTGTTATATATCTTCTGATCTTGCTTTAGTCTCTTGCTGAATTTTGTGAAAATTTACAGTTATTTTACTAATTTTAAAATATTGTTGCGTAAAATAATGACTTCCTGCTAAAATTCCAGGTGAAATTTCTCATATTTCATAAAAGAACCTATGTTATTTTTATGCCTTACTTACTTGGGTATCAATCTTTAATGTTTCTGATAACAGCTTGAATTAACTGAACTGGAACTGTTGCTCACAATGGTTGACCTCAACACTTCTCAGAGGATTTTTTTGTTTTGTTTCTGACTGTGTTGTTAAGTTGGTAGAAAATGGAGAAATTTCTGTATCAAAAACTGCATGATTCTAAATGGTTTCTGAAAGACAGTGACAGGAACAAAATTATTTGCACACTACAATTATCAAATAGTACTGTGATCAAAATTTTTGAACTGTTGTCTTTCTAAGGGAAAGCCCTCTGAAGACAAGCATTTTGAGTTGAAATTGGTCGTAATGCATCTTACCTTGTACCTGGCGTAGCAAATTCAAATATAAAGATATATAATTTCTCTGTGTTTATCAATTATTTAATAAACATAGAATTTTTATGTCTGTCACTGCCTGGCAGCTAAACATTCATTCAATAGAGGTTTCTACATTCTGAGAACGGATTTGCAATTGCTGGTTCTTCTGTTGATAGTCAAGGTATTTAGAATGGAAGATGTTTATCTTGCTTAGCATCTCTCACACAGCAGTAGACTCAATCATCTGGATAAATCAGATAAGATTCTTATATCAAGCTTTTTAAAAGTTACTAATTATCTTAGATCAGTCAATGATAAATATACACATATCCTGTTTTTCTTTATTATTATTTTTTTATTTTATTTTTTAAATTTCTTTGCTATCTTATTTTTCAGGAACTGCTGAGCAATCTTTGAAGGACAAGAGAGAGCTTCAGAGCTTCAGATCAGAGCATGAAAATTTGCTAATAAATTCTCAGGATGCTAGTTAAAAGGAGTTACAATTAATTTTACTATGAAAAGAACAAGAGAGAAAAAGAAGTTTTAAGATTATGTGGGGAAATCAACAGTTTAACACAGAATAAAAAATAAAAGGAGGTCAATATAAAAAGTACACTAAGAAAAGGAGAAAAAATATAAAGCAAACTAGATATTAATGTAAATTAATGTTCAGAACACATATTTAGTCACACTGTATAGAGGACTTAACCATTGCCATTTCTATTCAGCAATATTTTAATGTATTTCAAACTGTTCACATAATGCACTCTGGACTCTTCTGGTCCAAGCATGAGCCTCATGACATGGAGAGAATAAGGATCTGAAAGAAGAGATTAGTTCACAGAATACCAGATTTTCCTCCTAAGCACTTTATGAATTTTAGATGAAAAGGCAAAGGAAATTATTTTACTATTTTTGAATTAAAATCTCCAAAAAATTCAGTAGGAAAAAAAAAAAAAAAGAAAAAAAAAGAAAAAAAGCAAAACCATGCAAAATTATGTCAGCAGTTGCAAAATCTACTAATTCTATTCTCAATCTGTGATCATCGTGTTCCCAGAAAATATTTTCAGCTCAAAAAGGTTGAGCTGCTAGACAATACAGATAGAAATAATCTGTTATTTAAAAGATGGGTCGAAAATGCAAAACTGATGTGGGGCGTTTGAGCTTTTCTCTGAGGAAATCTCTCTCTGAGGAGTATAGGAAGCCTTGGAAGCCCTATCTCCTTAAAACAAATTTAGTTTGTGATTTCTTTATGCTGGGACTGTTCTTAATATGAAAAAAAGTATGAATTATTGATTAAAATTCCATCATTATCAGTATATTCCCATACCCATCTTCCAAACTTTGACATGCCGAGAAATAATTTACTGAGAACATTCTCTTTTGAACCACAAAAGATTTAGTTTAGTGCAGCCAATCACATAAATATAAACCTTATTTTACATCTTTCAGTCAGCATTACCTGCATGTAAGGATTAGCACAATATTGAATTTTACATCACACACTTTCTTGGATTAAAGGGGAAAGCATTTCAAACCTCCTAAAAAAGAGCCATATAAAATGATAGCAGAGGAATATGCATATTTAAATGTTTACTTGAGAAATATATTTTTGTTGCAGCAAGGAACTCAGTTTTGGACTGAATTTTCATACTGTTCAATAAAGCTTTGAATTTTTTTATAAATTTACAATTTATAAATCTAAGAAGCAAGTACAATTTCACATTATATCAGTATTATCCAGTTGGCATACAAGAAAATCCAGGTATATGACAAAAGTGTTTGAAATAATAATCTTCGTGTTTGTGATCATCACTTTTAATCCAGCTGCATAAAGACAAGTCTGGATATTATATATTTTGCTGGAAAATAATTTTTGACTGGGGGAAGACTTTTTACGTGCATGGCTTAATTATCAAATTGTTCACATTATCCTTTGAAAATATCTGAAGGCAGAGAGCAATGACAGCGGCTTCAGAGCTACAGTAGGAATTTAATCACAAATGGATTGAGAACAATTTATTAAAAACTTTATGGTAGATGAGATTTTATTGAATAGAATTTCATTGTTCATTTTTCATAAAATGCATGTTTGGTGCAGCTACAACTGATACTTCATTGTCCTGGTTTTGGGAAGGGGTGTGACTCTTCCAGTGGAGGAATTGGAAAGTCCAGTATGTTTATTTATGTTCAGGCATTTTTCTGTGTAAATAATTTCTTTGTCTTATATTTTTTGTTATTACTGTTGTTGCCATTACTGTTCATTTTCTTATCTCATTGCTGTTTCTGTAAATTGCTTATGTCTCAACTAGTCATCTTCAGCTTTTCTGGTTTCCATTGGAGCAGGGAGGGGAATATCATGTGGTCTTTTTAGTTGGAGTACTAAATTAGAGAATACCATTCCTAGACCATGACACTCACAAAATCCAGTTTTACAGGTATCACATAGGGAAATTCAAGGATCTTCCAGCCTTCCTGAGATTCTACTGAAAACAGACGGAATAAGATTATTTGTATTCTAATGTGTGTGGGGGTTTGCTTTTTGGGTGTGGGGTTTTTTTCATGTCTTTATTTTTTTTTTTTTTGTTCTTTTTATAACAATAATTCAGATAGAAAGTAATGTGAATATAAAATTTGAAGCTTGGGTAGTAGAAGGAGCAGTACTTGTAGGAGACATTGGAAAGCAGTACCAAAAAGATAGAACACACCACTAGAACACACAGAGACACAAATTCTACATATCCCAACCATTCAACTCATCTGATAAAGTACAGTGTTTCTGAATATTTCAGACTTCAAATTACTCAGTAGTGAAAACAATGTTCAGAAGTATTTTTCTTCTACATAATTACTTTGGCAGCAGGGAAGCTATTAAGTTAGAGCTTTGAGAGAAGTTTAACATAGAACTTTAAACTGCTTGAATTGTTCTATGTTTTGATATGATGAGAATTTTTAATCACTGTCTTAGAATATGTGGAGTCATTGCCCTGATATGCTTCCAGAGATTAATATTAGAGTTAATGTGTGTCACTTAATCTTCATTCCTGCAATTAGGATGTGTTATCTTTGGGGAATGTAGGTTTTTGGGGTCTTTTTCTATTTCAAGTTTGATACCATTCTTAGCGTGCTGAGTGAAGTAAGTAAGTTTTTTTTTTCATTGGCTTCAATTACAGAAAGCTGAACCTTGGCAGTTAATCTTTTCTGAAACTTCAACCAAAAGCTTTTCTTGTACAGAAAAAGTTCCATTCCATATGCAAAATTATTTGTTTATCTATTATGCATGTCTGAATAACCATTAATGTTATCAAGTGGAGGAAGGTATATATAAAAATAAAGCAGAAAAACCTATAAATGTTGTTACGTGATGGAAAACCACATTGAAGTAAGCCCATTTACTGCGCTAAAGAAACGTTTGGCATGTGGAGAAGTTAATGTGAGGAATACTTGAAAACCTCTGGAGGTTTTGAACTCTTTCCTGCTCTTCATACACATGAAGCCTTATCATTCTGGGGACCTGGGGAAAGAAAATAATAATAAAAAAAAAAAGAGTAGGAAATAAATTGACTACCACTAAGAACAAAAAGAAATACTAAGGCACCCAGATGAGGGTGATGCCTTATGTTTTAGTTTTCATGTTTTTCAGATTCTGTGCTGCCTAGAGGTATAGTTCTGAGCCTCGTATTAAGTATTAGTAAGCTCTCTTCACAGAGTAGGTAGACAAAACAAATCCCTTTCCTGGTGAAGACCAAGGACAACAGGTACAAGTTTCAGGCCCAAGAGCATAAACAAGAATGGATTGAAGAAGGCGGGCAAGAAGGATGAGACTTCACAACCCAAAGCTGTAAGTGGACAACTAAACCCAATATGAAAATGGACCAAAACTTATAAAAATATAAGACCTCATTACCGGTCATCCATTTTGTGACCATTTTAAGTCTACCTTGGGTGTAGCCCTGGTCAGACTCTTCTCCTGCCCAAGGTGTACCCTTAAAAGCCTCTCAGTAAATATCTACTTTATTCTCTAGCTCTGTTCAGTCTCTGTTCCAGGTCAGCCTTCCCATGGCATCAAGCGAATATTCCCCAAACAACCCAGCGTCATACCTAAGTCCTTTCTGATTTTTATTTTGTTCCCCTTCCTTAGAAGAGAATCAGTCTTTCCAAAATGACCAACTCTTTTGCTGATGTGAAGAGTTCTTATAAGTCTGTAAACGTGCATAAAGTGGATTTTCTCTGGAGTTAGGAGTTATAAACAATCCATTAACACTAGGTCACCTAATAAAGTTCCCTTACTCTTTCTATCTTTACATATTTAGGAAGTGCAGCAGGACATTCATATGAGTTGTGGTAGTTTGGGAAGGAAGTGATTTTTTCAGGAATTTATAGCAAAAACCAATTAGTGACTAGCTCTGAAGCTGACAGCTTGACTGACCAATTAGAAAGGTGATACATCTCTACGAACACACAGGGATAAAAAATTGGAGGAATCCCAGGAAAATTTCTTTTTCCTTCCAGCCTCGGAGGAGGCAAGAAGGCAGCCTGGCTCCCTCCTTGCCTTTGGGCTCAGGCCCGGACTGTTCATGGGAGGCCCACCTGGCCCGGTGACTCCCAGGACAGGGGAGGGAGGAGAACGTTCCCTGTCCCAGCCCGGATCGGGTTCCCCAGCACCTGTTAAAACATCCTGCTGCTAAGCCACCGGAGCCGGGGGCTCACTGTCCGCGGTGACTCCTGGGCAGAGGAAGGGTGGTGGTGGTGAGAAGCCCAGCCGCACAGACCATGCAGCTGAGACCAAAACGCGGCTCTGCAACGGCCAGAGCCCCCAGAGCCCGGCCCAGTTTGGTGCGCCTGGCCCTTCCATCCTCAGCCACTTCCCGGGGAGGACCTGAGGGATGTTAGCCCTTTCCTCGACAGATGAGACTTACAAAGCACTGGCTCTTCTCTGAGTGAGAACAGAGTGATTGAATCGTAAGGAGATACAGCATGAAACTGAAGTCAGTGAAGAAACAATTGAAGTCCTAAGATAGAGGAAGATTGAGGAGTTGCCTAGTTTGGGCTGGACCTCTCTTATGAGGCCATGGAGAATGGACTAAAATTTTCCCTGTAACTTATAGAATGCTTTTTAGGGAGATGCAGAGTTCTACTCATAGCCGTGGACTGATATAACTGAGGTTTAATGGAGAATTTTGAATAGAGGAGGATAAAGAGAAAGTGATATGAAGCCTTTTGCTCCCAGGGAAAAAGAGACCTCCGTTTCTTGAGATGAAGATGATTTTAGATGTAAATGTAGAACCTTTGTTTTATGCTAGAAGAGTCATCCTTAAATGGTACCCTTAAAGAAGCTGACAAGCCCACGAGTGCAGTTGTGGGGAAAGCTGCTAAATGGGAGAGACTTCATGGTTTGCAAAGCTCCCCTGGGTAGCTGCAGATTCATGACATAGGAGCCACCAGAGGGCAATGGTTTGTGGCAAAGTCTCCTGGGAATTCTAAGAGAGGCTCCTCTCTCTAAGAACTAATGAAAAACTATTTTAAAGTGATGAAACTGACTGAAAATCACACGTTTTCTCTCTTTATGTTGTTAGTGGAAAAGTGAACAGGTTGCATTTTGATTCTCTTTTTCTTCTTTTAGTGTGTGTTAATAAACCTGTCTTTATACCTTTTAAGTTTGAGCCTGCTTTGCTTTTCTGCTAATCCTATCTCACAGTAGGAAAAAGAGTGAATGATTCAGGGAGACATTCAGACCACTACAATAAATTTCAAAACCAGAAATTGGTAAAAATGAAATCACTATATTAGTATAACATGTGACCACAGTTTTCAGTAGCTCTGTGAAAGCTAAATGCAACATACTCAAAGAAGGAACTTTCTCACTCCCAAATTACTAGTTCAGTCTTACATTACAGTCTTATGTTAGCTCTTTTCTTTCCCTATAAAGATCTATCAAGCTAGCAACAAAGTAAGTACATGCAGTATAGCAAAGAACATCATCCTTTGAAGCTATCAGAATATTACATTAATGTGCAGTTCATTTCCAATTTCAGCACCATTTATAGGTGTACTTAAACTGGAGGATTAGGATAACTTCTTGAGTTTTGGTGTCTCTCAAGTCATCAAAAAAGTCTTTGCCTCCAACACAGAAAAGGATCAAATATGTCTCTGCTGTTTCTGACTAATGTTTGTTTAATGATTTCTTAAAATCTCCTATAATGAGCCCTCTACAACTTCTCAGGCAATCCCTTTCTAAGTCTCACCAGCATTAGTAATAGATAGCTTTTTTCCCATAATGTTTTATTTATAGGTATCTTTTCTATAGTTTAAATCTATATTTTTTGTCTTTTCCACTATAAATATGAAAAAAAAGGAACCATTCACAGGAGTCTTTTACATGCTTCAGAGCAGTTATCATATTCCCCCTTGATCTCCTTTAGGATAACAGTTTTCAGACAGCATGTTTTGATCATTTTTATCAATCTCTCATGCAATTTTCTTAGTAAGTCCCCATCTTTTCATATTACTTTATTTATGTCTTACCAATGTTGAACAAAGCAGAAAGATTACTTTATGTTCCTGCATACTGTACTGTTGTTTACAAAGTCCAGCATAGATTTTCAACAACATTTCATTTGTCATCTTGTTTACAGATTTGATCTGCTCTAAGCATTGGATTCTACTTAGCTAATTTTTCACCATCTTATGTTTGTTGAGATCTTCCTTCCTACATGTGATATCTTGCATTTTTCTTTCTATTGAATAACATCATCTAGTACATGCATCATTGTGTTTGGTCTTGGTTTTATTTATTTCTTCCCTTCTGCATGCCTCCTCCCATCTAATGGTGTTACTCTCTCATATAAAAGAATTAGGATTTGTCCAGCCCTGTTCTTAATAAATCTCTATTTTCTTTTCCTTAGTTCCTTGTCACATTTGAAATATTTAAAGGTGGGTTGAATTTTTTGTTGTTGTTTATTTGGGGTTTTTTTCTAATTTAAAATGTTACCTACTGTTTCTTTCAAAATTTAAATTAATATAGGATTCTATTAAATATCCAATATCTCTTTTTATAAAGACATAATTTATAGATTTTCCCAAGCTCTCTGGAAATTTACCTGTCCTTTAAAAGTTTGTAAAGAAAATCACTGGAAAGCTGAGATCACAAGACCATTGAATCAAAGAATTGTAGCATCATAAAAGCGACCAGGTTGGAAGAAACCTCAAAATATTATCTGGTCAAACCTTTCATGGGAGTGGAAGTTCAAATGAGATTATACAGCACCCTGTTCAATCACATCTTGGAAACCTCCAGTGACAGGGGCTCGGTACCCTTTTGCCTAATGATTGTTTTTATTATAGAAAATAATATTTTATGTAGAGATTAAACTGCTCCCATGGCAAATTTCACTTGTTGTCATCTGTCATCTCCATGTGCCTCCTGGGAAAGAGGGAGCCTCCTCTTTGTAGCTGTTCTTTCAGAACTGGAATGCTGTAACTAGGTCAGTCATGAGGCTTCTCTTCTCCAGGAAGATCTTACACTTTAAGCTATTCCTCACTGAGCATGTTTTCCAAATGTTCAACCATCTTTGTGGTCCTCCTTTGGACCTCCTTTAGTCTGGACATGCCTTTCTCTAAATTTCATCAGCCAGATGCCTAAATGTCCTACAAGGAAATGGCTAGCTAACTTGAATACATTGAATTTATCTAACTAACCCCCATAATCTGCTCTGTTCATATATTTTTATTTTTGTTTTCTCCTTCTGCAACTGAAAATAATTGTCCTAGCTAAGTTCAGTTAGCTTTTAAATAAAATATAACGGGAAATTTTTCTGGTATTAACTATCAATAGCTTTCCTTCTCCACTGAGTGGCACATGAGCCCACTTCTAGATTTCCCTTCTGCAACTAATTGGCTTCTGGTTACTGTTGCATCTTTGTGCCTCCTTTGGTTTTTTCTCTCAAGCTTGTAGTAAACATTTGCAATGATATTTTTAATCTTTGTGAGTGAGTTGTATATGGAACTCATCTTGTGTTTGAATGTTCATTTATTATACTTTCAAAATTTATTCCAGATTAGCTTTCTTAGACTGATCCATTGCAAAAATTTTCAAATAAATGCATTTAAGTTTATTGAAGTATATAACTGGACTTTTAAAAATTGTTATTTTGATACATTTCTATCTGTATTCCATGAAAGTGCTCATTTTATTGCCACCATCATCCAAGTAACCCTTCACTCTGAAATCCTCATGTTTGTCCTCCCAACTGGGACATCTACCTTGTAGAAAAGAACTTGTCCTAACCACAGTGAAGATTGAAAGTTTTTAAAAAGTGCATTTCCAGATCTTGCCAGACAATCCATTCTCTTCTCAGTACTTACTTAGGTAAACTTCTTTCTCTCTTCATCACCCTCTGCCTCCAATGACTTCTGCCTTCAAGTTTTGAACTCACAAAGCTGGACATTGTACAGCAGTTTGACTGATTGCCTGTTTAGGGAGATTTGATATACGGCATACTAGATGTTTGGAATAAGATGTACGTTATATTTCCATCAAAGTTGTCAGAACTCATCTCTGAGATGTATGGATCTGTAATATACAGGGCATGCCAACTGAAGATTGAAATGCCTAGACAGTCACACAGGAAAACTGAAAAGTTTTGTATTTTGCGATAGTCTATCTTTGGACTTACTCCAGTATAATCACTTTTATAAGCGCTAATGACACTGACAATTCTGCAAATGTTTTAAAAATGAAAGGTATTTTCTGCTTTCAATTTTGTGAGTTTTACCTATGACAGCTGGTCTAACAAAGGATATAAATTTTTATATATATTACCTGTTAAGTGAGAGTGTTTAAATTATTATCATTATTATTGAAAATATTATCATTATTAGTCATTAATCATTAATTAGGTAATATATATAGGTGAAAGATATGTATTCATGTCATGACAACACCATTTTGGTTAGCTCATACTTCTGCAGAGCACATTTTTCTGGATCAGCAATGAACACAGTCATAGTACCAGCAAATCCTAAGAGTGGAAAGGTGAAGGAATGCGAGAGGACAATCACTTAACTGTAGCATTATCCTAAAAGATTGTAAGACTTCAGGCTGTTATTCACTATAGCTGCTAGGACTCCACAGATATTATCTGTCATAGCATGTTAACCAACAAGAACAATAATATGTTCCATATAATATGTTCCTTAAGATCTGAATAAAATTGTGAACAAGAAGTTCGTGCCAGGGAGTAGAAACAAACTGCCAACAAAGCTGGGACAAATAAATTTCCTATGGAGAGAAGAGCTAGTTTCTCAGTGCCGACTAATCTATGTGCCAGACAAACAGTTTACAAAAATAGGTTTCGTTTTTTCATGCTTCTGAACTGCCTAGCTTAGAGATGGATACTGGGTTCCTGGTGTACTATCCTGTGTCTAAGTGTTCCCAAACCAAATGGCTATTCTGGCAGTAGGATGTGACCTCATTTGACAGCATGTTTGCCACGCATTTTTATCTGTTTTCATGCATCCTGTGTCTTGGCAGAAGGAACTGTTAAAGCAGCTAAAACTAAAGCAGACCTAGTGTTTTTATATAGTTAAAGGAGACAAATCAATTATATGAGGAAACTGAACCTAGCATCGAGTTTGCAGCTTAATTAGCCTTCTGCAGGGAGAAACATAGGTAACTTATGGAAGTGCTTCCATTCCTCAATATTCCTTCTCACAAAAGGCCAAGCAAAAGCCTCATTTCTCTGAGAGGTGAGAGATCCAAATTGCAATCTCTATCACAGTTTAATTCATACATCAAAATGTAGTTGCAGAAACAACTGAACTTCTTGGTGTATCAGTTTGAGATCTGCTGTGCTGTTGTGTGCTCTTTGGTCTATATTTTTTTTTCTTATTCCCTGGTGAAAAAAGATAAATGTCTCTGCTTTATTCCATTACAAAAACTCATTGCAATACTTCAGAATTGTTTATGAAGTAGAATTCCTATTCTCAGATTAACTGGATAGATTTCTCAAGTTGATTGTTGTGTTTGATCTTGCCTCTCTCATATTTTGGAAAGGTTTGTTTTCTTCATTATTTTCTTAGCATGAATATAATAGGAAAATTAAACAAAGAAAATCAAGAAAAGGGCATGGATTTCTCTCTGGCAGACTGTTCTGGCAGTAAATTTTTTCAAGAAGTCTTGACAAGAGGCATTCTTTACTACAGTAACTAGTGCCAAGTCCTATCTATTCTCAGGTCTGCAATAAGATGCTGATCACAGAATATTCTGAGTTGGAAGGGACCCACAAGGATCATTGAGTCCAACTCTTAAGTGACTGGCCTGTACAGGGATCAAATCCACAACCTTGGCATTATTAGCACCATGCTCTAACCAAGAGGTAAGCCTTGGCAAACTGACAAATAAAAATTAAAGTAGTGGCAAAGCAAATTCCCTTCTTAAACACTTGTCACTTCCAGCTGGCAAAGAGTAGTAGTCCTAATGAGAGAACAGGATTTAAATGTAATGAAGCTCCCTGGTTTCAGTTGTTTACTTTAAAAAGGTCTCATTCTGCAGAGTGCTTGTTTTCAGTCCCAAGTTTTAACAAGAACTGTATGTGTCACTGTAAGGCCAGTATTATTATTTAAAAATATAAACTTTATAGAGGAAGATTATCTCAGTTCCTAAATGATGCCTCTTCATAAATCTTTATAAGATAGATACCAGCAAGAAGGGAAGTAAGCATGCTTCAAAACCACCATTTTCTATCTTCAAAGGAAAATAAGTATTTACTTCTGTGGAAATTTTAAAATTTTGGCACTAATAGAAGGTATCGTATAATAAAGACACTAAAAATAATAAAGAAATTTAATTAAAAACTCAAAATTATTTGTTTTGATCAGAGCAGCTAAATTGAAACATGTTTTTACTGCCTTAATATGTAAATGAGCTAACATTTCAAAATAAAAAAAGATCACATTCTTTTTTTCCCTCATTTGCTCCTGTCTTTAGCCAACAAATCTTTTGTAAACCCAAAGTTTTCAGTGACAGCATACAGAAAAACAAACAGGGTTGTGATCAGCAGCATAAAGTCTGTCTGGAAGCTGGACCCTGGTTGGATATACGAGAGATGAATACTTGCCAGTACTGCTTAATATCACTATTCAGGACACTAATGATATGACCAAGCAGATCCTCAGAAAGTTTGCAGATAGGACAAAACTGAGAAGAGTAACTTTTGTATTTAGGGTTTAGGTTTGTGCTGCCATTCAGAGGGACCTAGAAGGGCTAGAACAGTGAGCCAACAAGAACCTCATGAAATTGTGAATAACCTCATGCTGTCATACACATTGCGTCTAATCATCTGAAAAGCAACTTAGGAGAGAATAGACTCGGGATACTGGTGGACAAGGAGGTCACCATTAACCAGCAAAGGCCAGCAGCCTTCTGGGCTGCATCAGGCAGAACATTGCCAGCAGGTTCACTGATGTGATGCTTGGCTCAGCCCTGGTTACACATGTCTGTATGACAAACACTTGATATAGAACCCAGATTGTGTCTCCCCAACATGAGAGACATGGACATACAGGAGAGCATCGAGTGAAGGTCTACTAAAATGATTAAGGGACTGGAGCTTATGCTCTGTAAGGAGAGGCTGAGAACACTGGGATTGTTCAGTCTAGGGAAGAGAAGGTCCAGGAAGTATCTTGGCCCATAGAAAAGAACTTTGTTTCCTCCCCTCTCCCTCTCCCTCTCCCTCTCCCTCTCCCTCTCCCTCTCCCTCTCCCTCTCCCTCTCCCTCTCCCTCTCCCTCTCCCTCTCCCTCTCCCTCTCCCTCTCCCTCTCCCTCTCCCTCTCCCTCTCCCTCTCCTCTCCTCTCCTCTCCTCTCCTCTCCTCTCCTCTCCTCTCCTCTCCTCTCCTCTCCTCTCCTCTCCCTCTTTTCTTGGTAGCTATATTTCTCTTTGTTAATCAAACCCTCATAATTTACTCATATACATTCAAGCAAAGAATAATGTGTACACCAAATATTTCAGTCACCAACTATTCATAAAAAAGTAGACTTCTTTCATTGTTTCTGCCATGAGCCAATAAATAATAAGAAAGATGTTTCTCAGAAAAATAAAAAGGTTCTTTCCAGCTTGTCTAACACCATGAGTAAATATATAGCATATGTGGTTGTAGAGCTGGCCCTTTCTGATACTCCTGTAGAGCCACGTCTTCTGGCTGCTCAGACATCAGCAGATGGGTTCTAAGAGGCTGCAGAGAGCTGTGCAGAAACTCTGACTGTGTCTATGTATTTGAAACAGGGACTGCAAATGGGTAGAGATTTCTTGAGTGATAGCTGAGGGAAAAAATTACTATGGCTATGTTTAGATACTGATGGATATTTATTTTTCTTGCAGAGCAAGTGGATATGTGTGAATAATTATCACATTCTTTTTGTTTGTTTTTTTTCCCATTTTCCAAAACATTTCTAGGACTTACTTTCTAAATCTTCTCACCTGCAAGTAAAATTAAAGCAAGTTAAGTGCAACCTGAGGTATATATTATTTTTATGAATAAAAGTCTTGACTGTAAGACTTCTATCTTATGCTCTAGAGTACAACTCTTGCTGCTGTCATTAGCAGCTAGTTGCATGTGTATCAAAATAGGTAGAAGAAAACTTGTTATTTTCTGTGTTTATTGCATAGTGGAAAAGAGAGAAGAAGGAAAGATTAACAATAAAATTGCTTTCATTTCCCAAATGCGTCTATGATAGACTTTTATATCAGTCTTAACCCTTTGAGGTACATACATACACAAGTGAAAGACAAAACGATTTTTTGTTTGTTTGTTTGTTTTGGGTTTTTGTTTTTAAATGTAAACATTAGAAAGGCTTACTAATTTAAATGATAATTGTCTGTCACTAAAATAAGTTAGTTACAGAAACTTGTTTGTGTAGACAGATGAGCAAGTTAAAAAAGTCACTTTTCAGAAACTAGCTACTGCCAACATCCTCTTGGTAGGTTGAAAGTGACTGAGGATGGAAAGTTTACCAAAAAAGCTGTTCTCTGAATTTCTTTGGTCAGAATCCAAAACACATCATACTTAATTCCTGAGCCAAAGAACTAAAAAAAAAGACAAATTTTAATACTACCTTTTAAAATATCCTTACAGATTTAACTTAGTTTTTTAATTGTGCAGAATAATAATAGATTAGCACCTTCTGACATCTTTAAAAATACACTACCTCCTACTAAAATCATTAGAATTAGGTATTATGCTAATGGGCAATATATGAGATTGCAACAAGGAAAGAATGTATGTATCAGTCTTGTTATCTAAATATCCTGCTATTTAAATATCTTACCAATACATGATCTTACATTTTTTATAATTGTTTTCTCAAATTAGCATACATATCCTTTGATTCTGAATCAAGATTCAGTTGATTAGAAGCTTATGTAGGCATTATAAAGTGAATAAATATTTTATTGATTTAGTTGATTTTATTTATATATTGGGTAAAATTATGATGAATTAAAGCAAATAGATACTAAAAATCTTCAGTACCTGAGTTCTCAGAGAGAATCCAGTGGAGAGAGATAAAGGTTATTAAGGGATTGGAGCATCTCTCTTACAAGGACAGGCTGAGGGAGCTGAGCCTCTTCAGTCTTGAGAAGAGTTGATCTCATCCATGTCTACCAGTATCTGAAAGGAGGGTGTCAGAAGATGGAGCCAGGCTCTTCTGGGTGGCACCAAGCAACAGAGCAAGAGGCCAAAACTGATGCACAGGAAATTCCACTTGAATGTGAATAAGAACTTCTTTACTGTGCAGGTGGTTGAGCACTGGAACAAATCGCCCAGAGAGGGTGTTGAGTCACCCTCACTGGAGATAGTGAAGAACTGTCTAGATGCAATCCTGTGCAGGGAATTTGGATGAGTTGACCCATTGTAGTCCCTTCCAACCTTACCTATTTGGTCATTCTGTGATCTGAGTGCGATTGTGTATTGCTAGAATTAACCACACAGGTGAAATCCAGTTTAGTGTTCATACTCAGTTTACTCAAATTTACTCAGCCACATAGGTAGCAGATTTAAATAGCCAGATTACTGAATATCCTCTGTTGAACAAATATCTGTTTATTTTAACTGGATGATGAATTATCTTTTTGTTCACGTCAGAAATGCTGTGAAATACGCAACAAGCTAACAGATTTAACAAGCCAATATCTTCCTGCTGTTTTTCCTGGAAACACAAACTTACCTTTGACAATAGCCAATTAGAATAAATGAAGAAAATCATAGATATTATATCTATAAAGTTTATGAATGAGATTTCCGAATTCTATGTCAACACAAAAGTTCGGTTTCTGAGTCAATGCTTCCCTTCTTGATTATGTGCAGTCCCCAGGAGGAAGTTTTTATTGGAAAGAGGGAAAAAGCCTTGGGGATTTCATTTAATCTGTCTTGGGAACATGAGATTTTGATTCCTAATTAATTCTTAATAGAAAGCTGAGTTGAAAATGTATTCTTTTTCAAGGCCATATACATTTTATGTTGCATAGTTGCATGCTAGAGATGAAGTCAACAAACCTGTCATGCACCATAAACACTTGAGAAATTATTCTTACGACTAATTGTGTGTTGCTCATGTGATCTAATTTGGAAGAGTGCAAAACTTGTGTACCTTTTCCTGGGCTCTTGGGAGATGTTATTATGTTATTTTTACGGTAAATTTGTTCTCTTCTTCCACAGCATATTTCTTCCACGTCTTTTGGTCTTTTTACCTAAGGTATGCTCTGCTATTGCAAGGACACTAGATCTGTAAATGTCTATTCTAGGCTGTTCCTCTAGTATTTTGTGTTTCTTGAAATTTTTGGTTTAGGTTTAAAATCTGTGACAGTTTCTGGGAATCAGTATCAAAGTGTGACTATAGAGATTAAAAATAATGGAATACTTCTGGATAAAATATGTACTGAACAAGATTTACACAAAACTTGACAGCTTGAGTGACCTCTTCTTTCATTCTACAGAAAAAAGAGGAAAAAAATACTTTAAAAATCATCAAAGCTTGAAATAGTTACTCCTATAGGAAGCCAAGTTAATTCAGCTTTTAACTTTCTTTTTTTAAATTGACATGTGGAATTCTTTTTCAGGAAAAGGAAAGTGCTTAAAGCATTATGAATTTATTTTAATTGTTGGAAATTGGTTACAGCATCATGAATTTATTCTAAGTTTTCTATAGCATAGATGCATGTGTACATGTATTCAGATGGAAATGTTTTAAGTACATTTAGAGTACTTATATTGAAACTTATATTGAATCTGTAATACCTGTCTGTGTAAAAGAATCATTGTGCAAAGTTCCAACACACTATTAAGATGGGTGAGACCACCACAGTATACAGAAGACTTCAATTTTCTGGTAGATAAGTGAACACATACTTTACTTTAATTCTGGTACATACTAAATGAGAAGAGTTGTTTGTACAATACTACAAAAAAACTGACCAAGGTGGCAAACAGTTGACTAATCTCTTACATAGTATAAAAATTGTAGAATGAAGTACATATCCACTTTTATGTGTACATAAAATTATGATTATTCCTTTTTCAGGGCTGAGTTCCCCCTCCTGCAGAAGAAACAAAGAATAAACTCCACCATGTGGAGACCTGCCCTGTGTATGTAGGAGAAGGGATTACAAGCAACTCACCTTTGATGAGTCACAGCTGTGTTAATTACCAAAACCAGCCTTGCCCTTACTAGTCACACCTATATCCAGTAAGGATGAGTGTGATCAAAGGGTGGGTTAGCTGGTCAGGGGAGGAATGGACCAAGTGGCGTGACAAACTAAACAGGGGAGAGAATTGCTGCTGTTTAGGGGTGTGTTGTAAGGTCAGTCTGAGCCTGTTGTTGGAGCCTGTAGTCACAGTTTGCAAAGGAGACTACAGTGGGAGTCTGCTGTGGTCAGAGTCAGTGAGTTCTTGGGGTCAGGAGGGCTGAGTTATGAGAAAGACTAAACCAGGACCATTTTCACATTGTTGGACAAGAGTCTGTGTCTCATCTCATTACTATCTCTAATGTGAGCATTGCTGCAACATGTATGTGGTGCGTTTGTAAATTTGTAGCCACATAACACAATCCACAATAATTTCATATAAATTTTAGTTCACCGAAAGGAAAATATCTTAAGCACCAATATTCTTGGCCTCTCCTTTGAAATATATAGCAGGCATCATAGAAAATGAATTTGTAAAAAATTGTAACAGCTGTATCTTTTAAATAATATTTATACATGAAGGAAGATCAGAGTGACAGAGAATGATGGAAATTACAGTAATTTAAGTAATTTACATATATGTTAGAAATGTTCAGAGAAGAGAAGGGTAAAGGATCATGGTGACACCTTATTCCTTCATAGCCCAGAATTTTTGGAGTCCCTTGTACTCTGGGCCTGCAAACACTTCAGTCCTATTTTATAGAATCCCTCATGCTCTTTCAGGCCTTAAATGTCCTTAAGATTCTTGGACCCTTAACATCTCAGTCCTTCAACCACTTACTGCAGGTCTTGTCATCTCTGCTTCTTTCATGCCATCAGCTCTTAGCTTCCCACTGTCTGCTTTCCACCTTTGACGTATGTGTTCCTATACCTAAATCTTACATGTGTTCCCTGCAAACCACATTAATTGTTTTATATAATAAGGATAAAATAAAACAAAACTCTTAACACAGATTGCAATTATTGATATAAAAATTTCTAACTGAGTAAGCCTCTGGGCTAGAAGAATGTGGCTGAGTTTCTACAGAGACACATGAATTAGTGACCCCCTTAATTTACTACATACTCTAAGTGCCACCACTTAGAGAATGCTGACAGTAACTGGAGAGCTCCTCTAGAGCAAGATTTTTCAGGAAACCACTTCTAGCCATTCAGATGTCCTTTTGGAGTGATCAAGTAACTTAGTTGGCCATATTATTAAAAAAAATTGGTGCTTTAATAATTTTACAAAACATTTTAAGTTATCTGTTCAAATTGCCTCTTTTCAAGTCTCAATACATCGCTTTGCAGATAGACTTTGCAGAGCAAAAGTACAATATAAGGTTGAATACTTAGAATAGTTGCCAAGGAATATTAGCTATAAATGAAAAAAAATCACATCATAAAGATTATAATAATCTAAATGTGACATCACACAATTACTATGAAAACTTTTCCCAAAACATATCACCAATGAGGTTTTCAGAAGCACTTCACAAATTTAATCAGGCCATCTGAAGAAATAAGGAACTACAGAATGGAACTAGAAAGGAAAACTGGGAGAAGAGAGGTCCAGGAATTCAAACATGAGCTTATCCATCAAAGAAAATATACAAGAACTGTATCCTAAAGCTGCAAAAACATGCTTTGAACCAGGGGATTAAGGGTGACCTTAAAATCGGTTACTACAACAGAGTTGTGGGTCTGGTAACGAACAGTGAGAATGACATCTTAAGCCAATATACTGCTTTTCAAAGTGATGACATAAATTCACCTAAACACCGTGGGGAAAAAATGCCATGCACAGTAAAGGAAGGTTTCAAAAGAACTTGTAAGCTGTACAAATCCTTTTATGAAATTCAGTTCTGCTAAAAAACAGAGACCGATGCTGACATGGAAGTCTTTCAAAACACTTAGATGCAGACTTCTAGAGCAATTGCTGTTTTTTGTACTGGCTGGCAGATATAGATGATTGCAGAAATATTATATATAGACAAACTGGTGACCAGTCCACTGAAACCTGAAAGTCTTTGACTCAGAGCTTATTTCAGTAGTGAGTGAAACTGTGAATGTAGAAGGAGACATTGCAGAGGACTTGTGTGTGGGTTGACACAGTCATGTGGCCAGAACAATCACAAAACCATGGCTTAAATGCAAAGAGTAAATTTATTTCATTGCTATTGATTTCTATTGATACTATTGATATTAAGTATGCTATTATAAACTTCTGTTATCCTCAAACTGGTAATAATAACAATGGATTTTTTTTATAAAGTTTCAGCAAAACAGCAATAATTCCTAAGTTACTCTGATATGAGAAACAGATTTCTTTTACTTTAGAAAATTACATTCAAGTAACTGAAAAATTATTGTAGTAAGAAATGTGAACCTGACTAATTTTGCAAATATCCTAAAGAAAATACTACTCAGATTCAAAAGATTAGTGCAGATATTTTCATCAAGAGAAACACTTAATGTGGCAAATTTCCCACATGTGCAGTAAGATCTTTAATCACGCTTTCTAGTTGGAGGAGCAATTAAGGATTTCAGAGTTTAGTATTGGAAATCTTTGAACTCTGCCAACTTTCTTCTCAATTTTCGGTGATCATTAAATGAGGGAATACTGTTGTAGAAAATACTGACCACTTCTTTTGAAAAACCCTTTCCTCACTTCTATTTTCTATTTTAGAAAAAGACAGGCTGAATGGGATCTCTGAAAATCACCTAATCCACACCTCTGCTCACATAAGGGCCAAATAAGAACAGGTATACATGGCCTTGGGCAGTTAATTTTGAGTATCTTCAAAGGGGATTCCACAGTCTCATTGGACAACCTACTACAGGCTCTGACAAACTTCAAAGTGAAAATTTTTCCCTAACTGAATGTCTGTTTTGGTAGCTTTTGTTTTGGGCTTTTTCCTTTCATAGTATATGTCCATGAAGGGACAGATTACAGTGGGCTCAGAAGAGGGTCATGAAAATGATCAGAGGAACACCTATTCTGTAAGAGAAGGCTCAGAAAGTTGAGATTGTTCAGACTGGAGAGGATAAGGCTCCAGAGAGAGTTCAGTGTGGCCTTTCAGTAGTTGAGAGAGACTTAGAGAAATATGAAGACATCTACCAGGGCCTATGTTGACAAGACAAAGAGCAATGGATTTGAACTAAGAGGCTTTTAGTTGCATTTAGGGGAGAAATCTTCTATGATCAGTCTGGTGAGACACAGGAACAGATTGCCCAGAAAAGTTATGGATGCCCCTTTAATCTTTGGAAGTGTTCAAAGTAGGTTTGGATTAGGCCTTCAGAAACATAATCTAGGGAAGTTGCACCTGCCTACAGCAGGGGGAGTTGGACTAGGTGATATTTAAGGTTCAGTGTACCCAAACCATTCCATGACTCTATAATATGTCCAGTACAGGCAGCATTAGATAGCTGTCTGCAATAATATCCCACCTTAGGTTAAGAACAAAGCCTGTTTTCTCCAGTATTTTTGAATATTTTGAGTTTCCAGTATATTTCACACTGTCCTTTCTTGTGGCTTCCCTGTTTCTGTGACATCCCTTTGAGAAGAAATGATCAGAACTTTTTAGGGCATGCTCTGATGCACTTCATTATCATTTGAAGCACCATTTGAACAGTATAATAGTTCCTATAATTTTCATAATGTATTATCTATATTATTTTTATTTAATATTGGAAAGATTTTAAGTGTTTCTACCTTATATCATTTTGTTCTGGTATTTGTAAACACCTGATTATTAAATTTTGCCTTTTCATTTTGTTAGTCCCTACAGTTACTATTTCACTCTATTTTCTAATATTGTCTATTACCACTTTGAGGCATATTTACTTCTTTCTCTCAGTTAACTTTTCCTTGCCAGTTTCCTCCTTTCTGCCATTCTGATGAGGAAATAAAGGTCTGCATTACCAAAAATGCCATAAGTCTAGATTTGCGTAGCATGAGAGAGCAGACTCTGTCCTCCTTTATCATAATAATCACAGCTGTATACTAATTATCTTAAAGCTTATTTTCAGGCTGATTCATCTTGACTTCTTCTTAATTAGTAACATCTGATCCAATAGTACTTCTCATTACAATTCAACTAATGTAATCATTTGAAAATGCCAATAATAGCTAAAAATGTTGCATACCACATGGGAGATTTGAAAATTTGCAACCTTCATAGTATTTGATTTATGTCATTTTACAGTCCTTGAATTTTACCTTTAATGTATTGCATGTACTTATGGATTTTTTTGCACTTTGAATAATGCATTGTCTTTATATGCAAATTTTAAAGACTCTAATGGTATTTCAAGGATTGTTTAGAAACTGATAATTTTAACACAGCAAGGTGATTGTTCCTAAAAATATTTATGTGGATAATGTGAAAGCTGTTAATGTTATATATTTTATATATCAACCCAATAGCTATCCATGATAGCATCACATTTAATTTGGACTTTTATTGACTTGGTGTCTGAGACATATTTAAGCTGCTTATGTTTCTCTCACTGAAATTCTAGAAATTAAACTTCTTTCTCTACAGGTGATTGGTAGTTTTAGTTATTTTTTTCAGGACTAACAATAGAAAAGTAGATTTTTCTGCTCTAGGAATGAAGTCTGAAATAGGAAACGCTTCTGTTTATTGAGACATATGATGATAAACATGAATACACTTCAAGAGAATTTTCGAAGAAAATTCTTCAATTTTTGTCATTGAATTTTCTTGGCTGCATTTCAGTCTCTGCTCATTTTTTTGCATTCATCAGCCATACTGTGAATTTGCTCTTCTCTGTAGACTTCTTTATTATATTAAGACTTTCATTACACCTGTCATTTTAAAGTATCTTTTAACAAAGACATTGCATGTCGAGCTTAGCAAGTCCAGCCTTGTTCTACTTCTACTATCAAGTATAAAATGAATTCACGAGAAAATACAGAAGTTTCCTGTACAATAAACATGCTCCCACCACACAGATTGAATCTGAAAACACTAGGAGACATTTTCAATCAATTAAAACAATAAAACCCAATTAACCTCTAGTATTTGTCTGCCCTGTAGCTAGTTTTTGTTAATCAGAAATATTTTTGTTGAGACATTCCTTCTTATTATTTTTTGCAGACATTTAATAAAAAAATGTGTAATTAAAAAAAGAATAAGAAATATGTATAGTTAAAACTGGACAAATACTTACAAGTAATGTAAATCATAGTCACATGTATTTCTAATAAAAATTAGAAATTAGAAATTATGTGCTTGATGGTACACAAGTAGAAACTATAGTGTAATAACTAAAGCAGTTTTTGTATATATATGAAAGTGAATTTGAATTTGGAAGATCTATCTTTAAATCTACTGCAAACAGAGTGGTAAATGAAAATCCTCCCATCCTTCTCAAATTCTTGTGTCCATCGAAAACATGACTGAATGAATTGTCTGAATGGATATTAACCACTTGGTTAAGGTAGGAAAGAAAAGAAGAGAAACAGGACACCACTTGTTGCAGATCTAAGGGCAATAACCTGTTAGCATCAACAGGCAGCAACTGCTCACTCTGCATTTTTACTGAAAAGATGTGTTCAAGTTGGCCCAGATGCATGTTTAAGACTTTAGAAGGATGAAGTCATGGGCAAAACAAAGGATAATTTGTTGCTTGTGCCATAGTTAGCCAAGGTGATAAGGCTAATGAATCTCAAAAGACGTGGGATCTCATCTTGGCAGCTTTTGGCAGTGACAAAAGAAGGCATCAACAGAATTCTCTCATTTGTGTTTGTGGGTTCAGACAGTATTGTCTAGTTGATACACATAAATCTAACTGGAACTGAATGTTTCTCAAATGCACTTTACACACTGAATCATCATGAACATTAACATTACAGAAAAGAAAATGCAGACAAAAAAATTAAACTTGGTTAATCAACATTTTTCAGACTTCCTTGCAGTGCAACATCATGTAGCTGCAATTGACTAGAAATCTCCTTCTTGCACAGACCACTTGCAGTTGTTAAGGAAACAAAGAGAATTTGAGCATATATGCACTTGCTCCTAGTGTACAAAGACTGATGTACTGCAAGTCTTTTATTATACCAAAATAGAAAGTGTCAGTGAGAAAAATCTAGAGAGAAATCATTACAAGGTGGTTAAAAAAATTTTAAAAATCTTAAAATTCTGTAATATTTAAAAAAAAATTTAAAAGTATGATTTTCACAGGACCATCTGTAAAGTTTCCTTTACTCTTGTGCCCTCTAGATTGTAGTTTTATTCTGTGACACAGATTGAATTCTTCAGAAAACCCCCTGCTAATTCACACAGCTCTTTCCAGGTGCCATATGAAGTACAATGCAAATTTAAAAATATAATATACATGTTCCAAAAAGACTGTTTCCTCTAAACTTTGCTCCTGATGGGGTCTAGAGATCAGCAGAGAACTATTCCATACGTTCCACCTGAACTTGCAGTTATGTGGGTTTTTTCCTGGGAGGTATGAAAAAAAAAAATTGAACTTCAGCAAAAAGGGATTGGAATACGTGCATAACTTGAGCTGATTCTTGCTCAAGTTTCTCACCACAAATGCATCAGGAAATATTTTCTTGTGAAACAGTGAACATTTCTACTTAGGACAAATTACATAAAAAACCTTTGCCTGAATACTGATTATCTCCCATTCCTTACACACTGTAATTGCCACATTATCTGTAAAAGAACTTGGTTTTTGCTTTTTTCCCCAAATTCAGTTACTCTTACCAAATATACCAACTATAATGATGTTACTATATCTTTTTAAGGCTCATAAAATGTTACATATAGGAATGTGTGAATATAATGATAGCTAGATGAATATAATGATAGCTAGAAAGTACTCGTTCTGATAAACAGAAATGAGAGGAAAAAATTAAGATGTATTTTATAATCTTATTTATAACTGAATTTCCACTTTTTCTTTCCCTTTTCATTAGGACAATTGTCACTGCACAGAAAGAGAAACAGAAAATATGCACTCAGAGTAGCAAAAGCCATACCATAAGCTGTATTATATATTGCTTTCTGCTTTCTGTTCTTCATTCATTGGAAAAATTGTTGTAAGGATTGTATACTCCTGTCAAGTTGTGAAAACAAAACCTTGGGTATTGACAGTGATATGTATTTCTTTCAGCTTATTTCTGGCTTAGTGAAAGAAAAACTGTTTGGGGAATATTTCTCATTCAATATTCACAAACCACCTTCTCAAAACACCAATATTGTACCTACCTGCGAAAAGCAAAGTGAAAACTGTAATCTGTGATGACTCTAACTGCTTACAGCAAATGCATCCTCAGAAGTGGCAGGGCAACTTGAAGCCTCCAGTGTAAGTGCTGCCTTACTCGATTATTGACCTACTTTCGAGTTGAAGAAGACAGAGACCTCCTTTGCTAAAGTAATACATTGCAGGAATTCTCCAGTCCCTGCAATGGAGCATAAGAAGGGTCGGAGAATGTTACATAGACAAAATAAATAATCATTCTATAAAAGAAAGCCTCCAAAGGAAATTTAATGTGGCATCTACCACCCAGCTTTAACTTGGAAGTGACAGTACTGTATTGTATTTGTATTGGTTATTAACACTTGGCTAAACATAGAATTTAAATACTAATTTAAGGCAGGAGTGGGGAGGGTTAAGGTAACCAAAAATCTGGATATTTTGTACAAAGACACTGGAAAAGTGACAATTCTTCTGAATAATATGGTATCATCACCTTTTATTTCATCTTGTAGTTTATGTCTTTTCAATTTTGGAAAAAATCTCTGTAGAGGTGCCACTAGTAAAGAATAATTTTCTTCTTTTTTGTAACAGCCCCTAAAAGAGTACAGTCAAATTCTATTCAGTAGCTGCTGGCAATATGGTGACTTCAGTGATTTTTAAGAATATATCAAACAAAACCATAAAACCTTTTGAACAAGGAGGACTTTGGATTATCCAGTATTTTCTTATGCAGATTGGTAAATCTATATATTAAAAATAGTCAGACTTTTTTTCAGTCCTTATATTTTGAAAGGTTATTTCAAAATGCCACTGGTTAGAAATCTCTTTTCCTTATTTTCTGTCTAAAGATACTCTTCCTGGTTGACATGCATTTTTGTCTGTGCAACACAGTCCTTATTATTTGCCTAGAAATCACAAACCTGTGATGAAATTCACTTATTTATTAGAAGATTTATTACATAGCAAGGAGACTGGTCAGATGACCCAACTTACTTTATTAGCTTAGCACTAATAATTCAGTGATTTCTGTAGAAATAGCACAATATTTTAAATATAAGGTTTAAGTCCCATTTTCTCACCAATCTTCTTGACTTATGGTGTCACTGAAGAGAGTTCAGCAGATCTGTCTCTTACCAAATGAATGTTTTCAAAGTAATTTTATTTAGAGACTACTTCATTGAACTATTTTTTTCCCCAGAAGATGAGACTACAGTTTTGCTTTCCTGCTTTTTATTTGGAGTTACTTTGAACAAATATTTACTAGTCTAGACACTGCTGAAGATAACAGATCCAGTAGTTCTATTAAGGCTAGCATTTCAAAGCCCTGTGCAATTATCTTAATCAAAGTTCAATCAAATTTCATTAAACTCTGGCATTCTTGTTCCAGCATCAAGGACAGAGCAACAGATATACTTGGAAAAAATCTGATCAAGAAGTCTAACTTTAAATATATGAGTATGCCTCACATGATTTAATGAAATTTGACATGCTAAAAAGAATCCTTCTTAAAAATGGGATAGTCATGGTCTCTTATTAGTAAGGGAATATTTGATTTCTTTCACCAATGTACATCCACAATATATTTTCTTAACTCTGTACTTCTGTCTCTTCTCTGTCCAACATTCACAGAGAAGTCAGAGAAAAAAAGATATGATGGATGTAATTAAAATTGTTAAAATTTTTTGGTATGTAAGTTCAGGAGGTTGGTTCTTTCAAAAGGACTAAGTGAACTATTCCCAGCAAAATCTGTACATCAAACTTTCTATTTCCATGATAATTCATTTCAGCTCCTGAAATTAGCTTGTAGGTCAGATCAGTTATATCTCTATTTTCTTAAAAATATTTTCTGTATGTGCACAAAACATATAGGAAATTATCTATTAGCCCTTAAGTTTTCCTTCATGCATGGAAACCTTCCATCTTTATGGAAGCTGGGTGAGAGAGACAATTCTCAGTGATTCTGACCTACTTGATCTCAGCAAACTCCTCCAAACCAGGATAATGAGTGAAAGCTACACCAAGAAGATTGGAAGAATTCAAGCTCTAAATCTGAATTTGAGTTCCTTCTCACAAAAATATGTTGAGAGAAGTGAGGGCATAGTCACACAAGTCTTTATGAAATATACTTAATGGATCGCATTGTACAGGACTGTTCACACAGTGATTTGGAAATACAGATTTTGAACCTTAAATATAAAATCATAGAGACAAAGGAAGAAATTGAAGAAACTGACAATGCACTCAGATATATGTTGTCTGACTCCATAATTCACAGTTCTGATAGACTAATAAATACTGTTACAAATAAAGCATTTAAAAAATGGTGTAAAGCTAAAGGAGACACTGAATTTCAGGTTTGCTTCTGGTTTAACTTATGCTTTCTATTACATATTTCTTATTTCCAATAAACTTGTTCCTGCTAATAGTTACTTAATCACAAGGATATGCTGATTTAAGTGGGATCTGTGTCTGCATAGGAAAATGAGATGCACTTTGGGATTCAGTCTAAAATTTTCTCCCCACTGTTTTAATTGCATTTTATAATTTCTGTCCAGATCTTAATTAGTCACAATTTTTTGTATGACATTACAATAACTTCTGGAAAATATTTTTATGTCAAAATCATAAGGCTTTTTTTTTTTTTTTTAATTAGAAAAATGTTTAAAATATAACAAAAATTAAGGATATTTGTGGCTTTGTGAGAATATCCACAATAGTCATATGTTTCTTCTTGTGGCAGAGTATGTGTAAGTAACCTTAATGACCCTTCAAAAAGAAAGACTCATTTGATGTCATTAGAGGATTTAAGAAGATTTTTAATGAGACTGTACAAAGAACTTTCATGTGGAAATTCAACAGAGATGGGACAAGAAGTATTACTCTCCAGTTTATATTTCATGTCTAAAAGTTAATCTCTGACATGGCTACTTTTTGCAGCTTTATGTTTTTTCAACTCTTTTTTGTAAACTCTAATATTGGAGTTAAAAGTTTTTTTATCAATTAAACTACAATTAAATACATATTTACAGTGGTTTATTTATGGTATCTAAATTATTAAGTCTATTTTATTCTCTGTAAAACATTTAAAGAACCTGACCTTCATTTCTACTCTTTCTCTGATTTGTAGTGCTAAGGATTTAGGCAGTTTGATGGCATGTTCAACCTCAAATTTCTTGAAGTACTGTAACTTCAAGGGGAAAAGGCTGATCCAATAATTACAACACCAAATAAGAAAATTTGCAGCTAGGCGATTTTTTGGCACAAACTTCTGCTGTAACCTAGTAAAAGCTTTCTTAAACACCTGAATAAAAAAGGATTCAAATCCTTGTTCATCTGACCTTCCTCTTCAATAATGTTCAAATACAAACCAGTGTCTTGCCAAAAATTCAATGACTGAAGCAAAAATAGAGTTCTTGCTTGATGACTTCTCATTTTTCATATTTATCAGCACTTCATATGCCTCCTATTTTTCTGTTTATTCAATATTCCCATTGAAGTCAACACTGATAGAACTGACCTATACATTATTATTATGGACTATTTATCAGCACTTCATATGACTCTAATTTTCTTGTTTATTAAACATTTCCATTAAAGTCAATAAGGATAGATCTGATGTACATATTATTATTACGGACTACTCTGACTGCTTAAGGTTTGTGTTTATCGAAATTTCCAGATTTTAAAAAATGGCTAACTGTGCAAGGAATAGCATTAGTATCCCTGCTTTAACACAAGAAAGCAATCTATAATACTTCTAGCTTCAAAGGATACCAGCTGGTTTATAATAGATGTTTCATGGGTTTTATGTCATCCTACCCAATGTGCTTCTCATCACTCCATCATCATAATTAGCTTTTCAATTAGCAGGTTTGTGTTTGTACAAGATTAGCAGCAGCTGAATCAAATTCACTTTGCTCATGACAGCAACCTTTGCAGTGACTATTGCTATTAAATAAAAAAATATAAACATCAGAGAAATAAGCCTTCGAAAAAAAAATTCTGCCTTCTCCACTCCCACTCAAGTTTGAGGTAATTTTGTTCATGCTAAATCTATGTATGTTGAACAAAAATGACCTTGGAAAAATTCTCATGCACTCCTACCAAATTAATTTTTAATGGTAATTAAAATTAGCACACAATTTAAAAAAAATCTCAAAAATACAATATAAAATAGCCTGACTGAAAGAAAATAAATTATTTAATATAGAGATTTTTATTATTATTAATAATATAGGCTTTGTATCCTAAATTAAAATCTTTGTCAAATAGTAGTGAAGAAATAATTAACAATATAAATAATAAATTTATTGATAAAAATAATTTTAGTTAAACTTTACTTTGTTAGTTATCTACTAGTCAGAAGCAGACATCTTATATGAGTCTTAGATGTTGCTAACCAACAAATATAAATGAGATAATCCAGGCTTCTCGTAATAAAAATCTTATTGTACATAAAAGCTTTTTCCTTGATAAATGCATTGGGAGTTCTGAAATTATTTGAAATAGCTGACTCATGACCTCTGGTTGGTTAAATCTAAAAATAAGAGCTAGGGAAACAGTCCATACAGTGCAGGGGGCGCCTGTGTCACCTGTCCGGCCAGCCCTGGCACCACAGCAGCACAGTGGTCCTTGGCTTGTCAGGAGTGCAGCGTGCCTATGGCAAAGGAAAAGAAAGGAGGTGCTGTATCCAGTGCTGTATCCAATCGAGTTTATTGGAGGCTCCAGACGTGGAGCCCTCACCTCGGGACACCAGCATCAGAGAGACCACGAGCCCCTCTGTGCTGTGACTGTTAACAGGGGATGTGACACAGGGGAGGGTTCAGTCAGGGACCAATGGGGTACAGTGAGGGTGTGGCTCTTAACATAATAGACATATGCAACAACCATACAAAACACAATAGGAGGGGAAAGTCTGGATCCTGCCCAATCACTCGACGCCTTCCCTGGAACTTTCTGGACACAGGGAGAGGCCCCAGAGTGACAGACAGGACCAGAAGGTTATATAACCAATGACTGACATAAAACCGAACATGGGGTAAACCATACAGGGGGAAACACAGGGGGTTACAGAACAAACCATTATGTAAAATCTTATCGAACAAATCATACAGAAACCTGAGCAAAATACACCACCACAATACAGAATCATAGAATCATCAAATATGTTGAGTTGAAAGGGACCCTTCAGGATCACTGAGTCTAACTGTTGGCCCTGCACAGGATGCCCCAAGAATCACATCATGTGCCAGAGACTATTGTCCAAACACTTCTTGAATTTAGACAGTCTTGAGGCTTTGTCCACTTCCCTGGACAATAATCCCTTGCTCCAGTGCCCAGCCACCCTCTGGGTTAAAAACATTTTCCTGATATCTAACCTAAACCTTCCCTGGTTCAGCATCATGCCATTTCCTCGAGTCCTGTCACTGGTCACAAGAGTGAAGAGATCAGTACCTGCCTCTTCTTGTGAGGATGTTGAAAACTGCAATGAGGTCTTTCCTCAGTCTTCTCCAAGCTGAACAGACCAAGTGATGTAAGCTGTTCCTCATATGGCTTCACCTCCTTCACCATCCTTGTTATTCTCCTTTGGAGAACAAACTAACAACTTGTTGTCTTCTATATTGTGGCGCCCAAAACTGCTCCCACCACTCAAGGTGAGACCACCCCAGTGCAGAGCAGAGCAGGACAATCCCCTCCCTTGCCTGGCTGGTGATGCTGTGCCTGATGCCCCCTGGACAGGGTTGGCTCTCCTGGCTGCCAGGGCACTGCTGACTCATGGTCAACTTGCCATTGACCAGGACATCCAGGTCCCTTTCTATGGCACTGTTCTCCAGCATCTCATTCCCCAGGCTGTATACACAGGTAGGGTTGCTTCATTCCAGGTGTAGAATCCACTCTCTGGGTCTTTTATTTCTCTACTATCATCTAGTACACAGAAGTTAAAACAATTTTTGAATATCCTTTAATGTTTATTCAAGTTATTCTGAATATTGAATGAAAGTCAATTTATAACACCATGCATGAAGAGTGAAACTGTCACAACTGTATATGTGAGTATTATACTGTTCCTGAAAACTATTAGGGAAAATGAAAGTTTTCAAGTGAGTTTTCGCACCACTTATCTCTGTGTCACTACCTAGAAATTATTACTTCTTATTATTTCACTAGAATTTTAAGTTCCTTTAAAAACTGAAACTGAAGACACATGTCTACAATATGTGCATACGTTACTAATTTTGTATAACCAATACTGAAAGTGTATAGTACTAAATACTACTATATATATATGTATCAATAGTCAGATCTTGTCTATGAGTGATCTTGGACACCTTTGAAAGAAAAATGGTTTGTGCCTCTGGGTCTCAGGGTTATACTCATTTGGAATCTGCAGTGTAATATAGAGATTCTAGGGTTAAAGAAAAATCAATCAACTTAGAATTAAAAAAAAAAAAAAAGTCCTATTTGTTGAGCTACTCTTCTCAATTTACAACTACTGCACTGATACATCCAGAGTAATTCTTATAGTAAGTTAATTTGTTTACAGTTATTTTAAGTATGTTTAACTTAACATGCATAATTTTGCTTATACTAATCTCATTAAGTTCACATCCTTAATGAGTGTGTAGAGGTGGCACTGGAGACTGAAACTTAGAGGGAAATTTAGGAACTCACATCTGCCTGAAAAAATTTGGAGAAGGGGAAATATGGGATAACTAGATAATAGCTATCAAAGATCTTCACATACAATCCGTCTGCAACCTCAACATAGTATCCTCTGTTTTCCTTTTTTCTTACTGATCCTTTGTATTCTCTATTCTGTGCAATTCACTCCTAAAAATGTTATTAGCTATACATGTTTCTCTTTGCAAAAATACAGCTTCCATTCTGATGTGGTAAAAGAGCAGATCACTGTGGTTACATTAAAAGAGTTATGTTTCTTTTTTGAATATAGTATTCTGCACTGCAAATAGCTGTAAGCTATTGTCTGTGACACATTTTTGCTTATATGTGTCTTGGAAATAAGAAATGTCTCTTATTTCTTAAACTGAAATATTGAATAGAGAGTATAAATGTTTTCAGGCTAAAAATCCTACACTCTTCTTAACTAGTATTTTCCACATTCTTTTAGATTTTTTCCATTCCCTTATACACTTTTTCAATGTCCTGAGAAAAAAATCCTCATTTGGTTATTTTATTATCTTTGCAAGGAGAAGACTTTCCTAAGCATTGGATGGGATGGATTAATCAGAATGGTTTAACATGGTATTTTGAAACCTATTTCTCAATTAAACTTCCAAGATCATTTTAATACCAAAAAATGAATAAATTTAGAAAACATCAGATTGCAATTTGGTTAACTTATGTTCTCTTTTAATGATTTTTTTTGTTGTTGGGGAAAAGATAGTTTTCCAGCATAGAGCTAATTCAAACTCTTGATTGCATTTATTAAGACTCAAATCTTAGGTGGTGCTTAAGTGACTTTTTAAATTTTGTACAACTCAACCCTTTAATTCCAAAAGGCATAATGTAACTAACAGAGTAAGAATACACTTAAATATGATGTATCTGCTTCTATCTTCTCATTTTTCTCATAGAGAAGTCACTACTTTGCACATATTCCTGCCCTATTAACATGTGAATAACGCTCCTTTTTTTTTGTACAGTAAAAGACTCACGGGAGTATATTCTCTATTAGTGGTGATTTTCATCTTATTAAATAAAAACATATTTTGAAGATTGAAAAATATAACATTGCTTATTTTAAAATCTCTTTGTTAACCAGCTTTAAATATTTTTTGGTTAAAATTTCTGAAATTGCATACTCTCATGCTGTTAAGTGAATTTTTTTTTTCATTACCAACACTTGAGAAGCATTCATTATTCATCTTCTAAATCTCTGGGGTTGCTAGTCAATCCTGTGCTTGAGAACTTAAAGATCCTCTTTGAGCTTTCTATCACTCCTCCTGCAAAATATTGCAATAAGTTACAGTCCCACAGCAATGGCCTCTGACACTCATGTCAGGGACAATTCAGTGAAAGTTTCAAACATGTTGACATACATTTTTTTTCTGTTAATAAAATGAAATAAAATCATGTTTCTGCTACTATCAAATAAGGTTGGTCGTCAGTTCTCACCACAGTCACTTGCTTAGTTCAGAACTGTTATAGTACTTCAAGAAATTTGGGGTTGAACACTCTTCAGATCATTTCAACAAACTGACCATGTTTTGTGAATTTTAGACCTAGCCAGCAGAAGTTTTTTTCTGGGCAGAAATGGCCACACTGACAAAATGCAGCAAGTTTAGAGGACAAGGACACATACTTCACATTTCTCCATGCATCATGAGGAAACAAATGGTGATGATGCTCAAGGAACATTTCAGGCACTCTTTCAAAACCTGGATCTTTGAAGCAAGAGAGTGTTATCACTTACAGGGTTCTTAGTCATAGGATGAAAAATCAATTACTAAGCTAATTCTCAATGGATTTACCTTGAATTAAAATATTTCCATTAGTCACTGCTAATATCCTAAATACTCATTGACAATCAGTGCACTGTTTATATACAGCCTACAAACACTGGACATAACCCAGAGAAATGAAGAAGTAATTCTGAGTGCCTAGGGGTGTGTCTACAATTTACTTTGATTAAGAGTGAAAAATAAATCTACTTATTGTTCTCAGCCATTCAATTTTGATTGCATCACAGTGCAGTCTTGGAGCTCACAAACAAGATTCCTCTAGATGAAACTAAACAAGATAATGCATCCCAAGAGAATACCTAATGCCTTCTTGGCATTAATGAACCTTCATGCTTCAGGACAAGACAACAGCTCTTAAAGCATATGTTGAATATTGGCTCCCTAAAGTCATCTTTTTTTGGTGTATAAATCTTTTACTCAAGGGCTGAACTAAATTCTAATACAGACATACCGTAAAGTTTTTGTTTTCTTCTCCCTCTCTTCCTTTTGCCCAGTCCTTTGACATCTCTTTCCATCATTTCACATATTAGATAGAAGAACAGTCTCTGTGTTGCATTAGAGAGTATGCATGGAAAGAGCTTATTAAGAGCTAATGGCTAAGAGATTGTATGTGCTCTTCAGCTATTCAGCTGCTGGATGCAGCTCAGACCTCTAAGCTAGTCCATCCACCCACATATTCCTGCAGGTCATCCAACCAGGGCTTACATAAGTCTTTGACTAACCAAACATCATCAATAATCCTCCCAACTGCTTGGATAATCAACCTATTGACAGTGTTTTTGAGAAGAGGTAGCAGCAGTAGAAAGCAGCATCTCTACGTTTTTCCAGTTATAAACTTATGTCACTGTCTCCACAACTTTTTCCCTGTTTGAGGCAATGTAGAAAAAAGAAAGGAACGATGTGCATTGCAGGAATTAGATAGAAAGCTGTCTCACACAGTAAGAAACACTGGTAGCAGTCCAGATGCTTGTTTGGCTATGCAATAATTCCTTAGTATTGTTGTCATTTTTGGCTCTTTTTGCATTTCTCTCATGTTTTTTTTTCTGTAGAGGGTGTTGTTTGGTTGTTTCTAATTTGTGGTGGTTTTGTTGCTGTTATTTGCATATGGGCTTTCTTTTTCCTGATAAAAAATGAAAATTGATTTCAAACCTTAACTTCTTTATGAAATAAAGTTCTTGCTTTTGAGGAAGTCTAGTCACAGGTACTACAGAAACACAAAATAAAACCACCAATGGCAGGCAATATAATCATCATTATCATCATCAGTATTTAATAATAATGGTGATGACTTTGCCACCTACCTAAGAAATAATTGTTAAACAGTAAATGCCCATCAAAGCTTGACAATTCATTTGTGGTTTCATTGAAGATTATGAGAAAGACAATGAAATATATTTACTTTAGCAATTCATTGTAAAAAAGGGACAGTATTTGAATTCCTGTGCAGTGTAGGTGTAAAGGTGTTGTGACAACCCCAGAGGATTTATCAGTTTGCCATTCACTCCATATGATTAGACATAATGAAATGTTGTCCCTTTTTTTTTGAAGATACCAGAGGGTATTATTTAGCATATTGACTACTTTCTTTAATGTCTCTATCAGCCTGGGGGAAAAAAGAAAAAAAGGAGTAAAGATGTTTGAACTAAAGATAGAGGAATAAAAGTAGAATTTTATTCTTTTTAAGCATTATTCAGGAGTTAGAAATGTATATACTACAAACTATGCTGCTGTACATTGTAAACTATAGACAAATTCCATCCTGAACACAAAGACAAGATGCCATCTGGTTCCTGCTGGCTATTTTAAACTCTGCTTAATACAGAGTTAGCTAATGTCTGCAATTTTATTTATGCAAAGTAATAAAAGCTTCTAATTGACCTTCATATGAATATGTGTGTAGAGTTTTGTGAGTTTTGTAGAAAAGCATTCCTAATGTGGTTACTGCTCTGCTCAGTGAATTGCTGGAGATGACACAGACAGCTGACAGTACTAGAATACCTTTTTTACATGTTTTCCCGATCTTCCTGCATAGCCTTGTTTGTCTACTATGAATGAAAGGACAAGGATAGGTGAAAGATATGAACATAAAGACACTACAGTGTTATTTTGTTGACAGAGGGATCTGCAATTGTACATGATCAATAAAAGAGGTAAGCACAAGACAGAAGACTTTTGGAGATTTTCATAGTTACACAGGTTTTTGTCTGACACCTTAATGATAACTTCATAGAACATTCTGTGAAAGTCAGTGTTGCTTTCTGTTATATTTTCATGTAAATATGTGGCGTAGCTGTCTTCCTACTGATCACTTTCTTCTTAAATCTTTAGCAGACATTTGGCTCACATCTCCATGATTCCAATAAGATGATAGCCCTGCAGTGCATGTCACTAGCTCCTCCTGTTTATTCTTCATGTTGTGTGTATTTGCATAGAGACATTAAAGTTGGGCTCCCATAGAAGCTGCCTTATTGTCTGTAGTGGCTGAAATTCCTTTGTGTTTCTCTTTGGTGCTCTCCTGCTGATCTGTAACCCTACTCTAGGCTCTGGGCATCTATTCTGTCACTGGCATAAAACTGACAGGAGTGGGATGGATTGAAGTTCCCTTTATCCACCTATTATTACTTAAAGCACTCTTAACCAGCTTGTCAAGTCTATGACCAAAGATGTTTTTCCCCTTCTCTGGCAGATAAGACCCCATCTGCCCTCAACAGAACACATTACTCAAAGCAAGCCCCATGGTACAAGTACTTAACCCCTGGCTGTACCATCAGTCCTGTAACCATTGTTTATTCTCCAAATATGACTGTCCCTTTCAACCTCCTTCTCTTAGACCAGCAGTACTCATGAAAAACTACCTGTGCTTCTGAGTCCCGAATCACTGCTCACAGGAATCTGTAATCCTTGATACTGCTCATGCTGCTCCTGTCTGCACCATTGGCACTAACATGAAACAGCAGTGGAGTGTATGTCCTGGTAACAGCCCTGACAGAGGGTCCTGGTAAGGAGCTCACCTCCAGAGAAGAGTGCAGCAGCCCAGCAATCAGATGCCTCCATCCTTCTCAGAAGAGTCACCTGCTGCTATCACCCTGGCTTTAGTTAGTTACTGTGTTGCCATACAGGGAGCAGGTGAGGCTGCCTTAGCTCCAGCATCTCTCCTGATGTGGTGGTTCTTTCCTCTTCAGTCTACAGAGCGGCAATGCGATTGTCCCTCTAGGTCAACTGCAGTACAAACCAACTGCATATTTTCTATCTCAAACTAGGCATATCATAATATTTTGTGTCCTAATACATAGATAAAAAACTCTCTGTTCCATTTTCTCTATACCATTTGGTATTCATATTTATTCTGCACTACAAAAAGAGGGCTTGGAAACAAACCAACTAACCAAACAAGAAAAATCTGTTGTGCTGTTGTTTTTTTATTTTATCTTCCAAAAATACTGGTATTCCACAAGAAATTTGCATCCAAATAGCATAGAGGGATTTACACTGGTAATATTTCTATTAGTTCATTAATGAATTGATGGAATCCTGAAGCATCAAGAAGATGACTATATGTATTTGGAGACTAGAGTTTCCATTGTATAGGGAACTCTGAAAATTCATATAAAAATTAAATCAAAATATCTTTATGGATCCAGTTGCTGAAATATCTACTGAATTGACTAAATTTGTTTAGCTTAATTGAGTGGTTGAAGAAAAAATGAAAAAGAAACATATAGCTGGAGAAATACTACCTCTAAGCAAATATTCTAGGGCCAAGAATAGTCAAAGGTAAGGAAAGAAGAGTTCTGTGGAAAAGCCACCAAAGGAATTATTGCAAATCACGAAGAAAGAATAAGTCTCTGAGAAGTTATATTTTACTAGATTGTCACCACAGTGTAGAAAAAAATTCTGTGCGGTGAACAAAAAATCTCCAATTTTAAAAGCTTTCCTCTTGAAATATTTTATCCTTTTTGTTATTTTAAATTCTGTACTACCCAACTTTCTTTATACAGACTTACAAAGTGAGTAACACTATCAGAGTTCAGCTGGGTCATCTGGGAAAGACTGAAGACTTAGATCTAGCCTACAGTGCCCTAATGGTGTCAGAATTGTGAAATTTCCCCCTGTAATTGAGTGGAAATTAATTTATGAAGACTGCACACAGAAAGAAAGGCAGCTTCACATTTCTGTCTGAATATCAAATAAGACCATAATTACTGGAGAATGGGACTTCTTGTGGAAATGAACTAGTGGATGTGACAGAAGGAGAAGAAATTAATGTTCACAAAAACTGGGGATCGAAAGAAGGTATAAAATGCAGAAATCAATTTTGAAATATTAATCAATCCTCCTGTACTACTAGATGGTGTTGTTACATGTGTATTGTGAGTGGACACTAATACTAAATACATGCGGTATTAGCATTAGTGGGTGCTGATACTAGCACATTCTACATTCTAAATTTTTCCTTATTCTATGTTAAGGAGACAATGTCCCTCTCCAATCATCAATTATTCCAAATTTCCTAAGGAACTTCTCAGCACCCAGAAATCCCCATGGCATAAATTATTTGACAACTTGACCCTGAAAATTTGAAGAGCCTTCAGAATGTGATTTTCTAGTAACTTAGCTTCATATGGCTAAAACACTAGAAGACCACTGAGGATGTTTTGCTCCCCAAAAACAAATTGAAGGACATTTCCAGCCCTTTAACTCTCATTTGCTCTTCTTCACAATATAAAGCAGACTCAAGCATAGTAGCTAGTGTTCTTGATAAAAAGTCTGGTTTGGAATTCACAGCACTTGCTTGAAATGCATGTGATACTATATTTGGGATAGACGTGTCTTGAGATTAAATTTACAGCTTTTGAAACATTTCTGAATATTGAGTGGAAACAAGTTATTAAGAACAGCTTGAAAGTAGAATTGAACCTCTGAAGTGTAAGGTTTTTCCAACCATGACAATCCAACTTTTCATAAGAAGCAATCCAGGTAATAATTTAACTAATATGGCCTTCATACAGTTCTGCATCAGTGTACTTCTGGAACTGAATGGGATTCCCCTGGATTAATGGTTGCTTGAGTTTAAGTAATGGCAGATTTGGAGTTAAAGGACAATATTTAAAATATTTTAGTGTATTATTACTTGACTATTCTATTTGGTTTGTTTCTACCAGGATGTTGGATGTCTGTACAGGTAGTCACAAATGAAAAGATAGACTAGTCTAGAAGCTCTAGGAGAATTTTCACCTTAAATAATTGACTTCTTTGAGTTTCAGAATTTTTGCTTTCTCCTTTTTCACATGGAGACTTCTGTCAAGAAAAAAAAAATCTTGGAACATCCTTCAAAAGCATGTTTTTATTGTACTCTAATACTTCCACATACAAAGTAATGGAAAGCCAAACTTGGTATTAATAAAATATTTCAGGCTCTTACTTTCAGATAAAATATGCATGAGGTAGTAGCACATATCTGAGAAGTAACTTACTTTATCAATCACCGTAATAATACTGTGAAACATTCATGTTGCGAGATGCTTGTCTTACATAACTAGATATTGACATTCTTTCCTTTGCCTTTAAGATCTCCTATAGAAAGCTTAAAATAGGATTTAAAAAGAACAAGTTAGCATATCTTCCTTACAGAAACATTCACTACCTGTCATTTAAAAGCAAAAAAGGTGATAAAAATGTTGTTTTCAAATATAATATCTAAATAATTCCTCAAAATTCCTTATAGACTGTTGAAAACATAATGAATATATTTTCATTTGATGAAAAAAAATTTATTTGCTCTTTTATTGTGTTTTCATTAAACACTTGCAAAACCTTACAAAGTAATTTTTCAACTTTACCCAGAGTGCCATCTAATGGTACTGTTGTCTCAGATGAAAAAAACCCAAGTGTGGGTCATATTGAAGATTTCAATTTAAGATACAAATTAATTACATCATTGTGTTGGAATGCAGCCATCAATTTGTTCAGCAAGTAGAGCACGGTAGAGATGAAGTGATCCAATCTTTATGTTGTTTTCTCATTGGATGAATTAATCATCAAGTTAAATTCTGCAATTTTAGTGAAACAATAAGATTACAATATGAAAATTAAATAAGAACAGTGGTCGGATACTCTCATTGTCTTTTCCTTGATCATCCTCTTTTCTTCTCTTTTACATTGCATCTTTCTCTAAATTTCTGAATGTTGCTTCACTACTCTAATGCACAATATAAATTTCAGCTCCAGGGATCTATATAATTGAACCCACAGAATAATCATAAAATTTAAACTTTCTTAACTTAATTTGTTCTGTGAAACACCTTACATGTATGTGATACCTTTAAAGCTTACTATTAATGATGACACAAAGACCCAGCTGATGACTACAGTAGATACCTAAAATGAATTACTTCAGTTTTACACAGATTCTTTTGTTTCAGCACCTCATCTTCCATTAGAGTTTGCATTTACTATAAATTTAGATGTACTGATGCCTGTCTCACTTGACAGTGAGACAAAATTTAGCTTGAAAAGGCTTGTACTGTATAATACTTTGGCCCATTATATTCCATTTACTTTTAGTGTAGCTGGGGAGACCTAAATTCATTTCACAACAGATTCTGATTTCAAAGAGAAAATACACTGGTAACAATGCACTTTATGTTGCTCCCCAGATAATGGTTTAAAAATTGAATTGATTTTCTTTTATATCACATCCAATTTTATTCTTCTCAATAAAAGAAATATATTGTTGAGATTGAAAAGGGGCAAACAAAATGATCCAGGTCTGCAAGTCTGAATTACAAAAAAAAATTTGCCTGTATGCTTTAGAAAATAGAAGTCCAAGTAAAGATCCTTTAGACTAGGAAATAAGATTCTGAAAGAAAAGAACACACTCACTCTAGCATACATGAAATGTTTAATAAAAAATTATAAATAGAGAGTAACTGGGCTAAATGACAGAATATGGCAAAGAAACTATATAATACACAAATTGTAATGAAATGCTTACACCAAATCAGTAAATGAAATCAATTTGGTGATGAGATAGACATATAGAAAATGCAAAATTCAAAAGATACCGTATTGATGGAGTAATAGAGAAATACAGCAAGGTGATGCATATCAAGATGCCATGTAGATGACCTCCTAGGTACCAACAGGAGCTGGACAACAAATTGTGAATATGTGGAACCATGAACTCTTTTGACTAGCACATTGTAACTTTCGCAGGTGCTTAGAAAGCAAAATAGAGGCTGAAGATTCCAGGTAAAAATTATTAATTTAATTCTGAATGTTTATATTTGTCACCTCTCTGAATGTTCAAGAATACTTCATCCCTGAAGCATTCACATTCATTTTATGATGAGCATATTGAACTGGAACACCCTCACTCCCCACGCCTCATATTTTAAATTAGTAATTCAGTCTGAGTATTAATAAATTTCATTTTTTCTCACTTCTTCATATAAAGAAAAAATCCATAAAAACCACAAAAACTCTTGGTCCTCTTTGCACATATTTGCACTCACAAAATGGAAATCGCTTTTAAAATTTGGCACAGAAATTTTAGCATGAAAGCCTTGATAGCTGTAAGACATGCTGCAGGAGAAGCAAAAAATTACAGACATTTCACAAGAGTAAGATAGTCTAAGCTTTATTTTGGTTTGCTCTTCAGATGGAAAATTTCCTAGAAGAAAAGAGAAATTTTACACCTCTTGGATGACATTTAAAAATACAATTTATGATACCTAGGATCATGATATGAAACTACTGGATGCATCAAATTCCATTAGTTTTACTGGGATTTTCTCAGAGGAAGAAAATAAAATCTATTGTACAATATTAATTTAAAAATATGGAGTCTCAAATACAAATTTTCTTTCATTTTTATATATTGCTATGGCTCTACAAAGGAAAAACAGAATAAGAAATAGATGCAATGAATTTACAAGTGGGTAATTATGTGATATACTAATTTTATCATACAGGTTTTTATAGTCTGATAGATATTATTCCTGCATTATACTGCGGTATGATTTTTCAGTTTTTCCTTGAAGTGTGACTAGATCTTGAATAACAATCATAACTTATTCCAGAAATGTATAAATTATTTTCCTGCACTACTGCTTGTTATTTTACTGATCTTGAGTTTGAAATAGCTCCTAGAGAAGCTAGGAGCTGACAATTACCTCACCTTCACACCTGCTGAATCTTTCATGTGCATTATCTTTCTAAAAGAATCATCACAGAGACCTATGGTAGCACTAGCTATTTGTATGAAGTTCACTGCAAAAGATCTGCTAATTCAGATGCACAGATGATCATTAGTTTTTCCTCATAAAAGGAATAAAAGAACTGCAGCTCTTTTTTCTAAAAAACTGTGTTAACCTTCTACTTTAAGAATAGTGAATCCTTATTTCACACTTTTTTTTTTTTTTAATCTGCTGTCCACTGTTTGCCATTCACTTTAACATTAGCTACTCCTTTGAGCACAGGTAGGAAGTGAAGCAGAAAATGTGCTGGCATAAGAAAAGGTTGTACAAGAATTTCCATGTCTATGCTGTTTGTATGTGCATTGCATCAGTGTTCTCCTTTTTATACTTTTCACAGACTTGAATTGAACGCTGTTGCACTCATGGTCAGAATGCCTATTAAACAAAAAAATCCCAGCAAACAAACAAAAGCTAATTTATTGGGATCTTTTGAATACTGTAATGGGAATCGAATTTCTGTGACAGGATGGTTGGTCACAGTCCAGAGGGTGATGGGAGTCTTTGTTGCAAGAGTCCTTGCAATGACATCCAGCTGGATTGAACGAGGCTCCTCGAATCGCTGCTCGGCTCTGTTCTTATGCGCAGCTGGGCTGTGGTCCCACAGACCCCCTCAGCACATGCATGATTAATTCCCATTTTTTGTATTAAGCTTTGTAGAAAACATCTCTGAACTACTTTATTTATTTGAGGAGGATTGTCTTATATGAACATTTTGCATCTGCAAGCACAGTATCTAGTGGCTATTTACAAGAACCTTTTTTTATGATTTCCATAAGTTTTATATTAGGAATGGCCCATGGCTGTTTCTGGCCACATTCTCCATCCAGGAGATTAATCAACCACACAAATAGTATCTGTCAGTTGGTGCAGATACAGCAGAAGCTACTGGGGGACTCTTTATGATTGCCTGAATCTCAGGTTGTTGCAGATGAGTCCTTTGTCTCAGGCCAGTTTGTTGACACTCCTAGTTCATTCTTCAGGAAATAGATAATCAAGGGCATAAATAGAACCCTTTTATAATTTTATACTGTAACAAAGAAGATTAACATTGATGAGTTGCATCTCTAGAAAATCTCTTCCACCAGTAACATCTGCACATGTGTAAAAGGAAGGATTTATATGTGGATCTTCTCCTTGGAAGCTACATAATTTGAGCAATCTGTCCTTTAACAGCAAGCAACAGAGATGCTTGTCTACAAATCCCATTAATAATAAGCTACAAAAAGCTTCAAATAAGCTTCAGACATAATATGCACATGTATTTATTCATCCAAAGTTATAAAAAATAGGTGTGCACAGAAATAAATAAATATATAAAGTACTGAGAAGGATTCAAATACTGTAAGTTCCAATTTTTTATGCTCACAGGCTGACTTACACTGATGTCATAAGCAGCTTTATTTCATATTTGTAGCTCCTCTAAATCATGGTATGTTGTAAATGCATACTTAAGGGACTCAGAAGCAAAGTCTCAAAAGAATTCATCTTAAGTACATTGAAATAAAAGTTGGAAATGTACCAGGTTCCCAAATGCCTTTTGACTTCAGAAAGACAATCATATAAAATGCTCACAGCTTTGAGCAGTGGAGGAAAGATCCGAGGTGAAAATTGTGGTCTCTGTGTGTGGTGGTTTAGCAAAAAAAGTGATTCTTCTGAGGAAGTTGTAGCAAAAGCAGTCAGTGACTAGGTGTGACAATAGACAGTTGATATAGCCATTAGAAAGGTGACGCGCCTCTGTGAACGCACAGGATTAAACATTGGAGAACTCCCGGGAGGAGCTCTCTTTGTTCCGGGATTTGAGGTAGCCAAGCCAGAGGGGGCACAAGGTTAGCTTTACCGCAGGGACCGGGCCAGGCAGCCCTGCCAGGGGCCGCTGAGCAGGGAACAGAGGGAGAGCCCCATACGGGATCAAACCCGAGCGGCTGTAACATCCTGCCGCTAAAGCCGCAGCCTGGGCAGCCTGGCCAGGCCCAGCAGCAGCCCAGCACACCGGCCTGGCCCAGGGAGCTGCCTGCCAGGCTTCTGGCCAGGCCCAGCAGCGGCCCAGCACACCGGCCCGGGCCAGGGAGCTGCCTGCCAGGCTTCTGGCCAGGCCCAGCAGCGGCCCAGCACACCGGCCTGGCCCAGGGAGCTGCCTGCCAGGCTTCTGGCCAGGCCCAGCAGCGGCCCAGCACACCGGCCTGGCCCAGGGAGCTGCCTGCCGGGCCCAGCAGCAGCTGCTATCTCCTTGTCTTACGCCGCTCCCATCGCGGTCCGGGTCCTTTGGCCAGGCCCCTATGCCCCCAGTGTGGCTCTGGCCACCGCTGGCAAGTCATCCAGGGATGAGCTGAGGAGGAGCCCAGCCGTGTGGATTGGACCTGCAGCTAGAGTTTGGGCACGGCCTGGCCCCACCACCTTCGGCCACTTCCCAGGGAAGAACCATCATGCCTTCTGCAGGCCTGGATGAGGCGTTAACTCTTCCAAATTTACAAAGCACTAACCCTTCTCTGAGAGAGAAAATGACAGAGTGAATGAAATGTAGACACAGCATGAGACAGAGGTCAGTGAAGAGAGAATAAAGTCCTAGGTTGGAGGAAGAGTGAGGAGTTGCCTAGTTTAGGCTGGGCTTCTCTTGGGAGGCCATGGAGACAGGACTAAAATATCCCTGTAATTTATAGAATGCTTTTTAGGGGTATGCAAAGTTCTGATCATAACTGTGGACTGATACAACTGTGACCCAATGGAGAATTTTGAACAGAGGAAGATAAAGAGACGCCCTCTTCCCCAGAGAAGAAGAGAAAAGAAGACCTCTGTTTCTTGAGATGATTTTAGAAATGGATGAAGAGAACTTTGGTTTTATGCCAGAAAAGTCATCCTTAATCTTTATCCTAACTTAGCTGATATGGCCCATGAGCACAGCTAGTGGAAAAGCTGCCAAATGGGAGGGACTTCACAAAAACAGGTTCCAGCGAGGCTGTTTATGAGAATCAAAACCCACAAGAGAACTGTTCTATATTGTCAGTGGGGAAATTCCATGGCAGACTAGGAGAGACTCCTCTCCTTAAGAGCTGATGAAAGACTAATTTAAAATGGTAAAACTGACTGAAAATCACAGGTTTTGTCTCTTTATGTTGTCAGTGGGAAAGTGAACGATTGTGGGGGGGAGGAGAAGTGTTTTGGAAGTTTCATTTTGATTCTCATTCTCTTCTTTTAGTGTTTGTTAATAAATCTATCTTTATACCTTTAAAGTTTGAGCCTTCTTTGCTTTTCTCCTAATCCTATCTGACAGTAGAAAAAGGGTAAATTATTCTAGTGAGCACTCAGACCACTACACTAAATTTAAAAAATAGAGATTGGCAAACACAAAGCCACTACACTGTACAACTGTGAACTCTGTTGTGGTGATCGTCTGAGAATAAACGTATTAAGTTGTTTGTAAACACCATCTTATTCTTAAAACATAGAAATATGTCTTATTTCTACAGGCTCCACTTGAAAGTTGGTAACATGTTTTGTCAATTATTTCCATTCTGTTAATTCTATATACTTTTACAATGTAAATTTAAGAATATGTTAAATAAGAAAAATTTAAATATGCTCTTCTGACTGAATGAACAACCAAGAGTCAAATCATAAATTTAATGGTTATTAAATGCAGTGGGTCTAATATTTCCGTGGAGTAATAATTTCGGTGTGATACTCTGATATTACACCAACCATATGCTTTCTCGTATGTGCTTAACTAGTCATCAGTTAAGTATTATTTCACTTTATATCTTGTTGTAGGACTTTTCATAGATTAAAAAGGTTATAGTGGACTAAAAACCAAAATATGAACATCGTTCTCAGCTGTACAGTGCTAGAGCTGAAAGGGTCAGGGGGATGACATTTTCACCAAAATAATGTGAACCTTACAAGTATTTAACATTCAAATATCACTTTTCTGCATTTCAGTATTTAATTTTGAAAGTATTAGACTTCTCCTCAAACATTGTTTTTCCTGTTTTGTTGATAATTTCTTTGTTTCAATATCTTTGTTTCTAATTTTTTTTTTGTAACTTATGTTTGTAACTTTTTATTTGTTATTTTTACAAATATACACACTGATGTAAAAGAAACTCACTGTGTATTTTAACAAACTTATTTATTGATGGTTACTACACGTAAATCTCCCTCACGCTGTGATTACAACATATATAACAGCAGCTGAAGCACTAAATAAGAACAGATTAAATAAGTTATTATGAGATGGAAGATGATGATTCCGTGAACATAATGTCTTGAATCCCACATGCACTCATACTTCTGTTATATACTCAAGTTGAAGGTCTTTCCAGTTTGGGCATTTAGAACGATTAAGTAGGTAAGAGTGAGCATTCTTTCCTTTCAGATACTCACACAGATAAATTGTTCATTTTATTTTGCTTTATTCCCACTCAAATATGAATATCCTGATTATAGGGTGGTACATCAGTTAAGATATTACTACCTACTTGGCCTGACTTTTTGGTGCAAATATTTTCTTGTTGACAATCTTTTTCCTTGTATTTCCATGTGACTCTCCCATGTTGATTGAATTCCCAAATCTTTCATTGTTTTCATGATGCTTTTTGTACATTCTTATTTAATTGTCCCCCTTATACAGTAATCTCCATGATTTTTTTCTGTATTTTTGAAAACAGAAAATCTTCACATGCAACTTCTATCAAAAGCTTTTAGTTTACTCATCTGTCCAGTTCAGAGCAGTTCAGATTTCCTGTTCATGTTACCATGTTCCTTCTACTTATATCCCTGATAGTATCTATTAATCATTTACAGGTTGAGTCAAAGGTTCGGGCCTAATACTCCTATGCTTTGTAGGAGACTGATTTTTTTCCTTACCTCGGATACTTAGTTCCCTTAGCCTACAATACCCCCAACCTCACTCAGAATAATGTTCTGCATCTGAGATAAATAAAAGTGTAAAATGCAAATTGCATGATTATCATCTCTCTGAAAATGCTTTTTGCTAAACTGTGACCAAATGCCAATTTAGCTGAGCATTTGTAGACATGTTCTAACATCTTATTCGTGTCATTGAATAGCGTCTTAGTCCTAAAGATGTCCAGCTCAATGCAAATAAAATATGCATAGAAAATATATCCAGTAACTGTGAATAAGTGATACAGAATATAACCTCAGTACAACATGCTGCCAATTATTAAAAAAAAAATATTTTGGTAGCTAAAAACTGAAAATCATGAAAATGGTTGTTAACATAATTTACATTTGCAGATTAATTTAAAACAAAAACATAAGATCTTTTTTCTTAAAATGTAGTTGGATATCTGTGCTTAATTCCAAGTACATTTATCTTGTTGCAGTTATCTTTGTAAAACTGATTTTCATTTTATTATTACTAATTAATGAATGGGTGAAAACTTTCACTGTTCATTCATATAATTAGCCTATCAAAATTAGTGTTCTCTTACCTGTTTTACATTAACATAGTCCTCAGTGATTTAAATTAGTGAGTTATGTCTAAGGAGACTTCTATTATAGAAAAAAGAGACAAATGTCATGCCATACCTCAGTACTAACTAAAAACCTAGGAAAAGGTGATGAGTACTATAGTGAGTGAGGTAAGTATAATTTCTGAGGAGAACTTGCAGGTTTCAAGTTGAAATTAAAAACAATCATCTAAATTGGATGTAAGACTTAAAATCAACACATAGGACGATTTTAGTTCCACATAAATTTTGTGTTGACTGCTTCAGAGAGGTGTTTGCCATAATCTGTCCTCACATGTAGAATTACCTTTGAGTTCATTGGGAATTTGAGCTGATGAAGGGCTTTAGAGTATTGTTTATTGAATATTGATGTTTATTATAGTAGTTAAAATTGCAAGATGAGGACAAAATATTTTTTTTTTCTGTTATAGAAATTCTAGGGGTTTTTTTGTAAGCTGTAATGAGGTGGTTAATGTCCTTTCCCCAAGAGTTCTCCTTTTTGGTCCTCCTCCCAAACAGGGGAACAAAACCTCAAAACCTAGTCACCCAGGTCAGCCCTTCTCCCTCCCAGAAAAAAAAAAAAAAAAAAAAGTTCATTATAGCTTCTGGATTTGACTGGCTTATGTAGTCTTCCGTAAAATGTACTGCTGACAGTCTTAATTTTCAACTCATTATCAGTTTTACACAGCCCAGCATGTTGAAAAATACTAAGTATGTTATAAAAAGTCCTCATTCTTCTTAAGGAGGAATCATAATTACACATTCTTACAATGTAAAAGGTTCTGTAACCACTCTATTCCTGGTGTAGCTTTGATAGAGTATGTTTAATAAATCAGGTTTGTAGCTCATTCAGAAATGACAATACTTGGGCTGTGTTATATTTTCCACTGTATCTATATCATGCAGAGTTCTGTTCAGTACCTCAGTAATTGCCAGTTATAAGATATAAATAAAGGTTAGATAACAATGACACTTTAAGTGTGCACTTTAAAATGGTTTGACATCACAGCATTTAAATCACCAGTCTCTGGCAAGATGCCTCACAGCAGTATGTTGTCTTCTGCTCTCTTAAGTAGGACAAATAATTCTGCAATAGGCTGCTCACAATTATGTATAGAGCTACAACACAGGTTGAGATAAAGTGCAAGTGTGTTGCTTACCTTTGGTTACTCCAAAAACTACTTTGTAAACAAACATTTTGTGGCTGGGCATAACCACAGACTGGCACTGCTAGCATGTATGGCAGGAAAAAAAATAAATTGAGGCTTGGTGTAGGGACCAAGCTGAAGTACAGATGTCCTTGTGGTTGTGACCTGTTACTGGGGACTAAGGTAAAGACTAAGGCGGGCTGTGCGACTGAGAGATGGGACTTCAAAAGAGTGGGTGCAAAAGTAATCTAAGCAGGAAGCCTAGCTTGAGCAAAAATAGATTGGAGTTTGAGTTGAAGTTAAAGTTTATTAAATTCTAGGCTGAAGTCAGGGTAAAAAGGAGTTGAAGCCATTGAAGCCATTGATGTTAGATAATATTCTGACAGTACAGTGTTATATACTTGTCACAGCTCAAAATAGACCACAGCCCTGAACAGCCACAAGACTTTTCTCACTAACACCTCTCTTCCTAGTTTGTATTTTTTTATATTTGTAATCATTCTGCAAACATGGCTTTATCCAACCAAGGCTAAGATATCTCGATTCATAACCTCCACCATGCCCTCACTTCATTTCTTATCTGTTCTTCTATAAAGAGAGCATGAAATGAGTGAACATTTGCAGAGGACACTATGAGAGAGACTGCCTACTGCCCTTCACTCACAGGACCTTATGGTTGTTCTCTCTGCTAAACAGACTCACCATGGACTGAGAAAGAAACTGTAAGAAGTAAAACACACAGACACACAAAATATGTCTTGCTTTGTGTAACATATTTAAGAGTTTCACCTTTTCTTGGAGAAATACTTCACACTGTGTAGGCATTTATTAACCAGTAATTCAGATACCAAATTTTAGAGATCTAACTAAATTTATTTGTTTGTTTGAAATTAATTATTTATATATTTATTATTTATTTATTATTATTTATTACACTAAGCTTTGAACAGCAGACTGCATTTCCGTCTCATTCAGCACAATACCCAAAATAGGTGATAATAATCCATTGGTAACCACACAAGCTGTTACACACTGTTCGTAAGGCCAATCTCATGATGAATATATTATTGAAGCTAAAATGCTGTCTGCTATAAAAGGGATATCAGCACTACTGTTTTTTCCACACTGCTGTGCCAGTGTGTCTCAATCCTGACTTTGCTCAGTGATGGAACACTGAAACTGCTCTCACTTGCAGTGTTTAAATCAATTCTTATTAGAGACAGTGGGAATTTAGCGAGGTTTTACATTGTTACAAACTTTTACTGCTCATAGTTCATGGACTGCACATGGGCTGCCAAGCACTAACAGTGCTTAATGTTGCCCTGATACAGTTTTAAATAAAATGTGTTCATTATCACAAACAGAAATTAGTGTTTACAGAAGGTAGAACACAAGTGCCAGATATTAAAAAATGCTTTGTCACCTCACAATAAAAGGCCAGCAAGAGTATTTTTTTTCATGAGATTGAAAACATATTCAATGAGAAGAATCTTGTTGATGCTTAGTAAGGACTTTGAGACTGTGTACATTATTTAGACACTTTTTTGGTACCTGCAATTATCTAGTTTGAGATGGTAGGTGGTTTTGTGTGTTCTCTTCCCTACCTATTCCTTTTCAATTTATTTCCCCAGAGAGTATGGGTTAGGCACAGCAGCTGGCTGTCACTGTGACTTGCTTTTTACTCAGCTGTGGAGCTGAGCTGAATAAAGAACAAGGAGAAAAAGTCAGCAAAGTTGTCCAAAGTCAGTCACTGCCATAGTTGAAACTGGAACATGGAATCATCTTGACTCCCAGCCTAAATGCTGCAGGACTTCCCTGTTTTAATTAATTACTGTGAATTTTGGAAACTCTCTTGATATTCTGTATATATATTTAGATATATTTCCACAGGGGAAAAATGGTGGTAGTCATGAAGAAACAATAAACAGACACTCTATACTGTGAGCTAGATATTTTGAGCTACTCTATACAGAAATTTCTTTACCTTTTTATACATGACTCTGCTTATTGTTTCAGTTCAAGATTTGTGAATTTACTGGAAAAGAGAAAAAGGAGTCTAACGTGGGAATGAAGGTATAGAATATTGGGCAGAATGGAGTATACTTTTAAATGTTTCTCTCGTGGAATAATTATATTTTAATGTATCTTAATTTATGTGATTTAATGAATATTATTTTAAAATATTTCAACCATGCTTCTAATGAAAGACAAATAGATTTATTTTTATTGGCCCCAAGTGAAATGCTGATATTTCTGAGTGAAAGTGTATAGCTATTTTATTTAGTACTTTACTTTCCTAAAGCTATCTTTGCTATCTACTGTGGTCTGGATATTATTCACATAGTTTACACTCTCCTTAAATTTTTTCTGTTTTTTTTTGTTTTTATATAAAACCTGTTTAGTTTTAGAAATGTAGTTAATATTTGCTCCAAGTGATAAGTGCTGATAAGTGATAATCTGAAATACTTCTTCCACAGCTGCTCTGTTACTTCATGTTGGCATAACTGTATGTTTGGAGCTAACATATCTTGTAGTTGTATCATGGAATCTTTTGTGAGTGAGAATCAGTGAAGTAGTAATAGCACTGGGACTACCAGGATACATAGAAAGGAAAAGAATAATTTTAGAAGGTAGCGGGAAAAAAAGAAACACCTGCTAATGTAACATAGACATACAGCTGTGAACTAAACCTGAAGGTGTGATTGTATTCAATAACTGAAGTGGAATAGAATCTCTAAGAGTTATTTGAAGGGGTCACATAGAAAGTCATACACCTTGTAAAGACAGCAGAATTGTATATATTTTTATTATTTTAATATTTAAATATATTTGTATACAAAGAATTTAAACTATTTTAATTTGTTGCTTTAACTCAAACAATTGATACTACTGCAGCATTCTGTGCAGCTTTAGGCAAAAGAAAACCAGAGAAATGACAAAGACCTTGGGCTTTCTTGTCCAGTGTAAAAGTACATAAAACAGTCTGAGGAAAAGCAGTTCCCACACGCCTTCCTCTATGATTTTCACTGGGAGAAAACTGTGATCTGTAATTCCTCAGGCTGCCCTTTTGGACTTTTTCGAAGATCGGTACAATATGCGCATTTCTCCGGGTTTGGGGAATACTCCTTCTATCTTCATGACCTGTTAAAGGTGAGAGCAGCCAGATCTGCCAGCATCACTGGATACCGCCTTTTATTTCTACATACTTGTAGAGGTTGAACCCTCTCAAGTAGTCCCTGACTCAGCTCTTACTCACAGCTGATAGATCTCAACCTTGAACCTTTTCACTGACCACAGGGGCCTTAGAGCCCTCAGTGGTGAAGACTGGGGCAAAGAAGGTGGCCTGAGTCTGTGACTACTATCACTTAGTCACCTGCAGTCCATATGTTGGCTGAATACTTTCAGAGCCCTGTTGGAAAAGAGATTATAACCTATAAAGAGTATATCCTGAGATTCTTGGTGAACCCATATTGCGAAAAAACACTCAAATGTCATATCTGTAGCTAGGCTGTTGCATTGGCAGCTAATTCAATTATACCTCTAATCCAATCAATGCTGAACACCAGCAATATTAGTTTGAACCAAGTGGTGGATAAAATGTTTCTGATATCTCATAATGACTCTAATAGTGAGGACAAATCCTGAAAATGTAAAATGTCCATTAAGAAACACACACAAGGACATTGTACTCTGAGATACAGTTGCTGGGCAACAAAACAATGCCGTATATAGATGTCACCAGAAGATAATTTGAAGCTATCCTGAGAATTAAGAAAGAAGGAAAACACTTATTAGGGATTCTAGCTAAAATTATATCAAAAAATAAAGTATCAGCACACATATGGAAATATGCAAAATTAAGATGTTTTTCATGTAAAATGAATGAACTGAAAAATGTCTGAAAAACCAACCAAACAAATAAAACCCCACACAACCTTGTCAATATGCCAACTTCAATATCCAAACCCCAAATGGCATTGATAAAAATATGAGCTTAGTACCATGAGAAAATGTTCAGATTAATTTGCACAAGACCTCCTAACAAAGCAAGGAAAAATAATGACTAATCTTTGCCAGCTATTGAGGGCACTCTAGATGATTTACCAGATTAAATTGCTGACTGTGTGCATTTTTACATGCAAAGTATCAGTGTCATTGGAACAGCTTGGCAGTGTTTCACATGCCTCTTGACAAGTATTGTTGGGTACAAAGGGCTTTGGGTATGAACAGAGCCTGCAAGTCAATAGTGACATAAAGTAAACTAGGCTTTGAAGAGAAGTATGAGGATTATAACAGATAATTATAACAGATGATATTTTTACAAAAAAGTTAGAGGAGAGTAAAGCCTTGACAGAGGTGTGGGGATATAACTGCATTAAGCAACTTTTCTCAAAGCATTTTAGGTCAAACTGAAGCTGAAAAGACCTACTGCTACCTTCTTCAGCTATCATTTGATTCTGAAAAATTCTTTTAAGGTACTGAGGGCCCTTAGAAATATATCCAGGTCATGGGAGAAAAGAGGAGGCCAGCAATTTGCTATACAAAAATTGATAAAAAGCCTGAGAATATTCAAGTAGCAGAGAAAGAGTAAAACACAGAAATAACGGGAAATCAGGAACCAATATTTAATGAAGTAAAGAAATGTATATATGGGTCACTGATCCTGCACTATTATAATTCAGTGCAGTAGCCCACGGTGTAATGAGACTGGGCTGGTTTTTAAGAACTTTGAGGAGCAGCATTTAGAAAAATATCTAGGATAGCATTTTCCAGATAGGAACAAGTACACATAACATTCAGAAAGTAGCTTCTAGTTGCATTCTTCAAAAATGGAATAATTCTATTTTCCTCAGCTTTGGGCACAGGATATTTGTGCAGGCAGATCCTAGGTCATTAAAACACATCATGAAGCATCCACAGCCAAGTGCACCCAGGTGTGTACAGCAGATGTTACTGGGACTTGAGTGTTAAGGTGTGAGAACAAGGTGCTACTCTGGGAAGCTATTCCATATATTATACATGCTTTTCTGCATGTAGCAGAAATGACATGGCTCTGTCAAAAAGGGGATAAAGTCTGTCAATATATGAAAAAAACCCCAACAAAAAACCAACCCATTAGCTAGGAAATATTAGGAATGGAAATTAAAACAAACCAGAAAATGTAATTAGGCCAATACATGAATCTATAGTATAATGTTCCTTGAACATTATTGGTTGAATTTTCTCAAGAAGATGAAGCAACAATGGAAGTAGAAAGTATTTGGGGTATGCTGCAAGAGATCAAAAGCATAGATGGCCGAATAAGATTTCAACTTGGAAAAATGTGCTCCATATAAAATCATGAATTATGTACAGATACAAGTAGGGATTTATCCTATTTTCTTATAAAAAATTAAGAGAGTGAGTTGAATTACTGAATAGTAGATTTTTTTAAAAAAAGATAATAGTTGGGCTTTTTTTCATGTGATGCAATGTAATTTTGTAGTATTTATTCCTGCATGTTTTGGATAACAAATAGATCAAGAAATTGAATTTAAAAAATAGCTTTTACTGAAAGTGAACTACAAGTTATTGCATTCTGGAGTTTTTAGTCCAGGATGGATTCATTTTCATATTTTTTCCATCTCTGTTATTTTTCCTTCCAGCTGTTGCCATGAATCACATTCATCCACTTTGGATGCAACCGTGTCTCCTCACCACACATGTGCTGACTGCAAGATTTAAGAATTTCAGAATAACCTGAATTTGGTACAACAGAAAGTGCATTTATTTATCTATTAAGGTTGGCTAAAATAAAAGCAACAAATGCCCTAGGAACTTATTATAATGGAAAAAAGGTAAACTATGTGTAAGAAAAATGGTACTTAACCTGATGAGAAACTTGATCTGAAGCCCACCCCTAGATAAGCACATCAAAACCCATCAGCTTTTTAGTCTTTAATACTTATACCAGAATATAAAAATATAAATTACTACGATGGCAATATTAAAAATAGAGAAAATTCCTATGTGCAGAGTAACACAAACTCTTTTTCTTAAAGTATGCTCTATCAGAAAACACAGTACTGTATAATTCTTTTTTCCTTATTTATATCTTTACAAACACCAATTGACTCAAAATTACTCTGACTGTAGCTTTTGAGTGTTTCTGAGCCAGGGATAGCTACATGAACAAAAAGAGGATGCAGAGACTCATTTTACATGACTTTTGTTGCTAGGGAGAGTTGCCCGCTGGGATCCCTCACTAAGCTTGTTTGTCTTATTCTGCCTGGGATTTTCAAAGAGACAGTTCACTGACATAGAGGAAACTCAGAGTGGTTCAGGTTTTTATGGGTTTTTTCCATCATCTTTAATTCTGTAACTATGGAATTTCTAAACAATAGGTCAAATCCTCAGAGGGTAGTAAATAGTTTTAAAGCATTTTTTGAAACATGCAGAGTTACAGCAATTCTGCAGCCCAAGTCTGGCAGCCTGTTAGAGCCCACAGAGAAGTAAAAAATCCCAGTGAATTCACAACCAGTCAATTACAGGTTAAGGGTCTGACCTGATCCCTGTTACATTCATTCTCATGTTTCTGACTGACTTAAGGAAAATGAAAATCAGTCCCAACAAGTGTTAATCATTGCTCTCTCTGATTTTCTTACCCTTAATATTTTATATCCTGCATTTTGGCCCATTTTTAACCCTCTCCTCTCCTCTCCTCTCCTCTCCTCTCCTCTCCTCTCCTCTCCTCTCCTCTCCTCTCCTCTCCTCTCCTCTCCTCTCCTCTCCTCTCCTCTCCTCTCCTCTCCTCTCCTCTCCTCTCCTCTCCTCTCCTCTCCTCTCCTCTCCTCTCCTCTCCTCTCCTCTCCTCTCCTCTCCTCTCCTCTCCTCTCCTCTCCTCTCCTCTCCTCTCCTCTCCTCTCCTCTCCTCTCCTCTCCTCTCCTCTCCTCTCCTCTCCTCTCCTCTCCTCTCCTCTCCTCTCCTCCCTGCCCTCCTTTCTTCTTTTAAGTAGTCTTTTCTTTCTCCCATTCAGTTCTACAATTTAAAGTATTTTAATCTTATCAAAACAGAGGGGAAACTCTATAAAACAAGCCACATACTTTAAAACTAGATATGTCAGCCTGACAATTGGAAAATGCTGGAGTATTTTACTACATACTGTTATGACTTTTTCATTCCATTTGACAGGACCTCTAAGTCCAACATAGTTTTTGTGGAAGATAACAACCACAGAGAGCATCCATAATATTTCATTGTTTGATGCCTTGGTTATTTTTTAATTACACTGATTTCTCCATATAGTGGAGTTGTGACTTGTATTGCAAAATGCCTAAGGAGAAATGTTATGGACAAAGAAAAGTATAGAAAGAGAGAATAAACTTCCTTGACAAATCAGAAGAAAACTCAGGTCTCCAAAAGCCAACACCCTTGTGCCATGCTGAGGTGTTTGATTACAGGCAAAAGCGTGATTTCCTATAAGATTGTTTGTGTTTTCAGAAGAGGATCTACCTCACAGGTACAAATTGTTTAAAATGTGCTCTACTTGGCCCATTTTTAAAATGTTTTCTGTCTCTAACCTTTTTCAGGTTTCTTCTCTTAGATGTATCTTGATTGGCCAATCTTTAAACTGTCATTAAATTTCACTACTAGTATTATATGCTCTAACACCCTTGAAAAGATATAGAAGTCTTACTTTTATAGACTTTCTTATTCCTAAATCAACCCATGCGACTTATAAACTTAAGTTACTCAGAGATGAGATGAGATCCATGACATAAATTTTCCAAAATAATGTAACTGACCACTCTATGAATATATCCCAGAAACATTTGGAGTCCTCTTTTTCTTTCTCAAATCAGCTGCTGATTGATATCTATTGATATATATTAAAAATTTGCAAATATGGGATTTTTCATCCTACAAAATGCTTTCCCATTTGAACCCCTTAGAAGAAGTTTATAGCTGTACTACAGATACTTTCTTAAATCTTTACAATTTTGCTAATGGCTCTTTATCTTCAAAAATATGTATATTCAGTATTTAATTATATCTGTAGAAAATCGAAGAAAATAGGTAATTTTACTTTTGATCATAGACTCAGTGTCAAAAGCTCTTTATTTTTTTTTCAATAGGTTTTGTTTGCCATGCTTCCTTATAGCCTGAATAGTATTAATATGTCAAAGTTTTTCAAGGATCAAAAAATAAATGCAGATGGATTAGGTGGGTAAAGCGCCCTCAGCTAATGGAAAGGTCTTTGTGTCAGTGAAAAATGCAGATGTTCTAACATGAGGATGTATGATAACTTGATTCATACCACCACACTTCCATTACAAAAGATTTTTTCAGATTCTTGCATTGAATTTTATGGCTGCGTGTTCTTTCAGGCCTTTTCCGTCTAGAAACTGACATAAAATATGTTTTCTTTCTCTCAGAATTGAAACATATATAGCACATAAGAAACGTGAACTTTTACATAAATGTAATTACACCAGTTGCAAGTGAAAGGTAACAAGTTTATTTAACTGATAATCTAATAGGAATGTTTTGCATAATTGGAATAGAAGACAAAAGAGAAAATAGTCTGAAATATTTAATTAAATAACAACAGATGAATGCAAGGTGTTACCTAATTACCTCATATAATGTGACACTTCCTATGCTTCAGTCTCAATAGCCTTCTCCTTTATTAAGGAAGTAAAGGAGGAGATTTTTTCCCCCTGATTTTCTGAGTTTTAGAAAGACACAGTCAGAGAATGGGCAAGATTGGAAGGGACCACTGGAGGTTGTCTAGTTCAACCTCACTGATCAAGACTCATCCTAAAGCACGCTATTCAGGATTGTATCCAGATGGCTTTTCAATATATCCAGAGACAGAGGCTCTGCAGTCTCCCTGGGCAATCTGTTCTGGTGTGCAGTGAGTATGAGTGTGCACAGTGAAGAAATTATTTCTCATGTTCAGGTGGAACTTCCTGTGCATCAGTTTTTGCCTGTACCCTCTGGTACTATTGCTTGGCACCACCCAGAAGAGCCTGGATCCATCCTCTTGACAGTCTCTCTGCAGACACACATACACATTGATGTAGGCCCTTCTCAGCTGTCTTTTCTCAGGGCCCAACAGGCCCAACTCCCTCAGTCTCTCCTTTTCAGAGAGATGCTCCAGTCCCTCAATCATCTTTGTCACTCTCCACTGGATCTTTCTCTTTCCTTGAGGAGCCCAGAACAGGACACAGCACTCCAGAAATGCCTCAGTGGGGCTGAGCAGAGGGGCAGGATCACCTCTCTTGACTTAATGCCAATGTTCTTCCTAATGCACCCCGGAATAACATTGATCTTCATGGCCACAGGGGCACTGCTGGCTCACAGACAGCTTGCTGTCCACCAGGACCCCAGGTGCTTCTCCACAGAGCTCCTTTCCAGCAGGTCAGCCCCAGCCTGTGCTGGTCCTTGGGGCTGTTCCTCACCAGGTGCAGCATCCTGCACTTGCCTTCGTTGAATTTCAGACTTCTGAAGGGCTCACAGCCCTCTGGGATATGGACCTTCAGTCTATGTGTGAGTTTTCTCCCCTGCCAGGGGAGTTATAGTCTCTGAGTTCACTTGGGCAAGGACAAAGAAACAGTACTGGCCTCACAGGGTTCCCCTTTTTCTTATCTCTGTCAACACCAGTTGTAGCCTGAGGTGGGTACTTCGCACATCGGCTGGTCCCCTGAATGTTTGAACCATCACTGTTCCAGGTTCTTCCAGTATCACCTGTGAATCATCCTTCTCCACAGACCTAGTATCCCCCTTTATCTTATCTCAAGTCCCTGTCACAGTCCAAATTCCAGTTAGCTGGCCTGTTTGAGGACAAGTGGGCTTCAGTGGTCGAAGATGAACAGCTGCTTCTTTGGAGTTTTCCATGGTGGGCAAAGGTCCTCTGATGATTTTAGAAATGTTTAAGCCATTTAGTGTTTCTCATTCACAGAATATAGTACAGGAAATACAGTTACAGAACTGTGGTCTTTCATCCAGATCTCATTATGCACAATTAACAATATTTTATAAATACAAGAAGTGAATAAGATTTTTTTTTGTATGAGGACTATGAATGATATGCTGTTGTTATGACTCAACAGGAGACTTTTTATAGACTCTCTAGCAAATCTCAATGCCTCAGAAATATTTGTGATTTTTATTTCTTATATTGGAAATAACAAGTAGTGTTTTCTAGCTGACTGAAATATTAAAAGGAATTTATGCAAATAAGGATTATGTCAGTTTCATTAAAATGTTAATTTTGAAGTCAGATTAATTATAATATTTTTAGATTTTTGAGCTATTTTTGTTTCAAAACAGTATTTTCACCTTGCAGACTATCACCAAGGCAACTTTTTTTTGAAGATAGTTTTGAAAGATTTCTTTCTTCATAGTTTATGGCAGATAGGGGTCTGGAGGAGAGAGTAGGGAATATGTAACCATGATTGCAGCAGCAAGAAATTCTTATCAATGGACAAAACAGCATTTAGAGGGAAATGCACGGTTTATTTGTATAACAGATATTCAAAATAATCTTAAGGAATTGTATAGTATATTAATTTTTCTTCTTTTAATAGCCTAAAAAAAACTTCCAGAGTTTTGGTTTGTCAAGTTTTTTGGGTAGATTCTATTTTTTTTTCCCCTTGGGCAAGTAGCCAATATTTTGAGACATTTCCATTGTTCAGAAAAATTGCTGATGATACTTAGTTATTTCATGTTCAGTTCTGTTGATTTTCATGAGCAAGTCAAATGGCCTTATCAAGCCAGAGAAATCAATTTGCACATTTTCTGTTTTCTAACCAGCCTTTTCAGACAGTACAAGCACAAGTGCACAGTTGTTTTGGTTTCCATCAATCTTTCATTTCTTCTTACTCCCTGTTGCCTTTGGCATCCTTTCACATACAAACACACACCATTACACAGGTAAAATACAAGTCCTAGAGCCTCCACATATTTTATACAGCTCCAGAGAACTTATTCTGAATTTCTCAGGTGTTTTATTGAACTCTGGTTTGGGACAGTGACTTCAGTTTTTTCAGCCACTATCCACCTGTGTGTTGCTCTAAATGCTCCCTCCATTTAAGCAGGCTGACAAGCAGATTCACTGATACCAGTGAGATAAGTCATTGCTCATTTAACAAAGGCAAGAGGACCTGCAGCTTTCAGCTTTCTCCACTAGTACCAGTGTCGGTTTACACTACTATAAAACACTGACATGTAGGCACTGGGGCTATAGTCGTTAATACTGCTCAAGGAGGTACAGCATCTGTGCTTGTCAGACAGAAGGCTAGAGCCTTGGGCTCCTTACTCATCACTGCCGTTTGGAGTGAGGCTCTTGTAGCTGTACACAGGAACTATCCCTCTTCAGTGAAACATGGTACAAACATAATTGAAATGGGAAAAGAAGAAAAGCAGAAAGGGAATATTTGCTGTCCTCTAACATTTCTTCATGAGCAAAGTAAATCTGCCTTCCAGCTTTTTGTATCTAAGAAGTTTGGAAGGATCTTTGTCTTTAAGCTACAAGTATTTGTATAAATGGTTAATGTGATTCTTCCACAGCTGAAAAGCACAATTAGTATTGATAAATAACATTTAAATCATATATGCTGGGAGGTGGGGGTATGTGTCTTATGTGAAAAGCAGAATTTTAATTTGATAATATATCATGGTATGTTCACAGTCTGAAATTACCCTGCAGGTAAATGGACAAACTGCAACTTATGCTTTAAACCACAGATAAGGATACATATTGTGTATCCAGAGCTGGGGTTGTTTTTTCTGGAGTCTGAGGTAGTGTATCTATGCTGTTTTGCATTGGGTATCCATGCTAATATTCTGGAAGCGGGGCACTCCAAGGGTGTCCTCTGTGAGGTGGGGCCAAGGCTGACCTTGTTGGATGCAGCTGGTTCTGCCCAATTCCACCCATCTCTGCAGCAGACCCACCTCAGGACAAAGCTGAGCACATCATCAAATAAATATAGGACAAAACGGTGTGCAGCACTGTGCGAGGGAGAGGAAACAGCCCTGCAGACATGAAGATGAGAGTAGAAGGAGAAGCAGTGGTGCTTCAGGTGCCAGAGCAGATATTCACCTGCAGCGTGTTTAGGAGACCACAGCAGAGCAGTCATCTCCCTGCAGGCAATGGAGACAACCATGCCAGAGTGGGTGACTACCTCAGAAAAAATCTGTCTGTCATGAAGAGCCTGTGCTAGAGCAGGTTCTCCTGACAGGAACTGCTGCTGGTAGAAAGCACACTCTGGATTGGGTTTATCCTGGAGGACTGCAGCCTGTGAAGAGGACTGAAGCCAGGGCAGCTCTTAAGAGTAGAATGGAAAGAATCATGTTGGAGCAGGGGAAAAGTTTGAGGAGGAAGAAGTGTCAGGATGTTTTAATGGACTCAGTGCGATCTCCTACTTCCCATCCCAAATACACTGCTCAGGATGATGGGAGATAAATGAGTCAGGAATGAAGAAATTGCATCAAGACTGGGGAAAAGAGTAGTCAGAGGTATTTTGATTTTTGTTTTAATTTCTCAATATCCAATTTTGTTTTATTTGACAATGAATGAAATTAATTTTCCTCAAGTCAGTTTTTCCTATGATGGTAATTAATAAATGATGTTTTTATCTTTATCTAGACCCACAAGCTCTTTCCTTTTTCCTCCGTGCTGTTGAGAAAAGAAGCTGGATGGGCATCTGGCATCAAGACAAGGTCAACCCGCCTTGCTGAAAGTTAAGTATCTGAGCTTTTGCTCCTCTCACTGGGCTTCACTCTGTAAACAGTGGATGGAAGTAGGCACCTTCAGAAGGAAATACATCTGACCTGTCTAAGAGTGAGTTGAAGAAAATGTTACCTTGATGTTACCTTGATTAGAAAGAGACCTGGGATCTAAGAGTTCAGTCTTAGATGCCAAGATTTTAGACATCTTATTTTCCATCTGTACTTCAGTCTTTTAAGTTCTGGATACCAGCTTTGATGTGCTGTCAGGGAATATAAAGTCATTAGATTTTAGACTTTACTGGCTTTGTTTCCTGCAGTAATCATTAGCAAGAGAATAGTTGGTCTTCTTTCTTTTGCATTTAATTTTCACACAGTTTTTTGTTGTTGTTTTTTTTTTTTTATCTTTTGCTCTTTCCTTTTTTTCTCCTTATTTTCTTTTTATGCCAGCACAAAGAAGGATCAAAATGACAGTCAGAGATCTTTGAAAAAGTATTTATAAAATATTAAGGATTATATTTGGTTATATATGTCTTTTGGCCATATGGGAATTTCTCCATTATCATTGATCCCAGTAACTTCTCATCAGTTTCCAAAGAGAAAAACGCATTTTTGATCCCCCTTTTTTTTTTTTTTTTTTTTTTTTTATATTCTATTTGGATGTTTATCAATGCTATTATAGTACAATAATTGACTGGTGACGAGAATCTCATTTATCAGTGGTCTCTAATGTAATATGTAAATTATATTACTGAGCCATACTCACTGCATCTGACATATTTTGTATTTTGACTGGTTGGTTGTACAGCCTCTCTTTTGAGATTTAGATTGGCAGAAATGTAACAGAGAAATAGAATGATTTCCTGCCAATCAAATTACACAACACTGAAAAGGTCAGAGTTATACAGTATATTACTGTCTTTCAGAGATTATACTGGGTATTAAAATTCTCTGATGTTTCATTTCACTGACAAAGACTGTAGTAAGAACAGGAAAAAAGCACAGGATGGATCAGGCTTTGTGAACACAGTGTTTATGAGGTTGATTAAGGAAAAACAAAAAAAACCAAAACCCAAGAAAACCTGAGCCCTTCTGATTATATTGTGATTTCTAATGTGTGGGGTTCTTCTGATTAAAAATCCAAATAAAATTTCTTAGATTACAACTGTCTGGTCAGCTCTGAGTTAGAACATAGTAATTCTGTCTCAGAAGTAGAATATGAAATTAATTGTGTTAGAAAATTAACAGATTGAAATGTTAAGTAAATTGCATCAGACAGTTTTCTCCTGTAATTTACTGTGTGTTCTGAAAAACTCAAAGTGGATGTTCTAGATACCACTTTATGGCAGGGTGAAATCAAATCTCAAAAATCTTCCACACTGAATAAATAGCAAAGTAGCATGTCAGGAAAGTTGTCATTTCTGGCCTCAGGGACCCATATGGAAATCAATTTTTAAGTTCATTACTATTTTACTCTTTGGGACTTTTCCCAAACATACTGTAAGTTTGTTCCTCAATCATCACACACAAATAGTACCACTGCTTGACATTTTAACTCAAGAGTGGTTTATTACCTTATTTCCCAACAGAAAATGATTACGTAAAGGAACGGATAGGTTGCTTTAATTTCTTTTGGATCACATGTTTATGATTATGTTATGGAACAGTTTGTCTCCAGTTTCACCTCCTCATCTCAGAAAAGTGGAAATAACAGAAAAAGTAGTAGAGGTTTATGTTGTCTTTTCATGCAGCCAACTTTTCTATAGTAAAAACTTATTTAGCTGAAGAAGATCACCTAGGCTTAAAATATAACTATTATAGTTAAAATGAACAAAGAAAAAGAAAAAGAAGGAAAGAAAGAAATAAAGTGGCAACATAGGAAAAAATTAGGTGTTTACAAGAAATAACAAGAGAGTATGATCCCTGAAGCATTAAATATCACCACTTTCCTTTCAGACAGTAGTTCTTCAGAGGGTGTTCCCCATATCAGAAAATATGTTTTTAAAAGGAACTAGTAGTTATATTGAAGCTTTTTTGAAATTCTTTTTATTTCAAATAAATAAGTTCAAATTTATTTATATATTTTATATATTCTAGTCTGTCCACAGAAATACTGTTTCAAAATAGCATCCTTCATCTGGTGTATTGCTGCATTATGAGTATGTTTTTAAAATACCTTAATGTAAGCAAAAAATTGCCAAATGTATGACCCAGAACAGAATTGTCCCTCAATCCACTAAAGTGCACTGAATGCCATAACAGACATTGGTAAACACCCATAGCATCTAAGGTTGTATGACAAAGATTAGGAGAATTAGGCTAAATTTATATTTTATTTCCTTGAAATTTCATGTATTTCATGTGTGAAAATCAGTTTCTAGGTGTAGAATGCAATGCTTTTGGTAGCTTTTACTAGTACATGTTTTTTAATTCCACAGGTATTACTGCAATGGTAGTCGCAGATTTTGCTATATTTGAAGCTTTTGATAATTGTCAAGAAAATCTGTTCTGCTTCCTGTAGTATGCATGTTAATTCTAGAGTATAAGCTTTCTTTCCCTAATAACTTGATTGGAAATTATACATCTTAAAATAGAATTTAAAATAAAAAATGGATTTTCTTTTCTGATGCTCCCCTCCCTCAAAATTATGGCCTTCAAACCATTGATAACATTAAAGTAGAAATGATAATTTCATATGGATAAAAAATAATAACCATTCTGAGAAGAGAATAACACAATACTTGGCCTAATTTCACTTTTGGAACAAATTTCATTAAGTGATTATAAAGTTTTTTTCAAGAGATTTGAGAATTCAGAAGTCCAAGGCCAAGTTTAGTACTTTGATGAACTAAATGTGATAACATTTTAACTAAGCAGACAAACTCTAGCAATGTGCAAATTTTAAAGTCTATTTTCATTGTGGTAACATTCCTTGCCAATAAAACTGACATCACTCCCAGCCCTGACTAGGATTAATTTAAAAGTTTATTTTATTCTATTACAGACTTTTAAACTGTAATTTACATTACACTTTTTGATGTTTGCTACAGAAAAAGTAATGGTAGTGCATAAGCAAAGCACTGGCAACATGGATTACTTTCTTCTGAAAATTAATAATTATTTAATTTTTCTGTCTCATTAATTCCTTTCCTTCCCTCCCCTTTGTTTCAGAAAAATTACTGAACATACCCAAATTACAGAAGCACCCAAACATTTGGTTTTCAAGACACTTTGAGCAGGGGAGGTATTATGTTCATTAAACATAAAAACAGTAGTCAGTATTAAACAATATTTTCCTCTAAGAGTTTTCAGGTGTAAAATCGAGATACAAAGCAAACTATATTTTCTGGTATGTAACTCCTTCTCTAAACTATGAACAAAGCCGATACCACTACGTTCATGGAGTATAAATTCTGTGTGTCTAGGGAGGGTTTTGTCTATTCAGCTGTTGTGTTTTAACCCCAGTCAGCAACCAAGTCCCACACAGCCATTCTCCCACTCCCCCCAGTGGGATCAGGGAAAGAATCAGAAACACAGAGGTGAGAAAACTGACCAGCCAGTCTGATAGCCTTTTTCAATTCTCCTTCCCCACAGCATCAATCACCTCTGAAAAAACAGAAATGAGAAAAATAAAAAGAGACTACTACTCAGATAAACAAAAAAAATTTAGGGAAAGAGTTGGTTTTGGTTGCCCAGATTTATTAATGTGATAATTCCCTTCATGCTAGAAGCTTGCACAACTGATTGCTCATTTAATGACATTGTCTTGTCTCAGAACTGCACTAATGACTCTGGTCTATGTTTAAACTTAAAATCCTGTTGTGTCAAATGCTGTGAGTGAGCAGCTGGTGTATTGTTTGAAATAGACATTTTTAGTTTGCATAGGTTGTTCTTTATAAGGCAGTAAGTATGCATTTTAAAGTTTAAAGTGTAAATCTAATGTTTTTTAAAAATAAAACCAAACCAAACCAATCAGCACCATTTTGCAAACTAGGTTGCAATTGGGTATTAAAAACCAGCGCTGGGCTCTAAATTCTCCTGAAGTAAATCTGTGACTCCTGTGATAAATTAACTCTCATGGACTATAATGCCAAAAGGGATACCAAATGTGACCTACAGTAAAAGCCAGGATTAGCATTCTCAAGTGATAATGTCAACTAGCGAAACAACCCATCTAATTTTTAATATTCTGTCTGATGCACAATTAGAACTCTCTATAAGCTGGTCTGGTAGCTAATTTTCTCATAATTTAAATTTAAAATATTATTGAGCTGAATTTGCCTAGCTTCAGTCTTTAGACTGTAAATTCTTAAACTTCTGTGGGCAGAGCATATTAGTGAGTTTTAGATTTATAATGGGAAATTTAGACTGGGATACATCTAAAAGGAATTTAGCAATGATACTCAGTTGTAGGTGAAGGACCTTAAATTTGTGTGTGAATATGTCAGAGCTTGTAAGTAAGCCAGGTTTTGTAAAACCCCTTGTTTTAGGCAATGAAGTCAACAGCGCTTGGAGGTCTTTTTCACTAGATGGAAGTGAAAGAGGTAGAGAAAGATTGTTCTCTTGACTCTTTTGTCTGATCTCTCCACATTTTTACTGACAACAATGCAAGTGTTAGACCTTCACTGCACAAGTACTCACCAGTTTCAGATATCTTAATTTGGACCTGAATTACAATTTTGCTGCATATATTTTTTTCTACTGATTGCTGGTAACTCAAATCATTTTCTGAAATCTGAAAAAAAAGTTATGTCTTTCCTCTGTTATTAAATGTGTCCAGTAAGGACATATAAATATCCAAAAGATTCAAGTCTTTGTTTAAGCTTAAGCACTTCTTTGTTTCTTTTAAATTGTAAGAATGATAAAAGTTAAGCAGATGGTTAAGTTCTGCGCTGGGCTGAGGTCATTGCTTGTACTTCAGAACATATGCAGACATGATAAAATGGACTGACAATTAAATGACTGCTGCTTAACTTCTCTGCATATATGTTGTCTTCTGCTTCTGTTTAATCTACTTTTGTACTTTTCAGATCTCAAGGGTTGCCCATAGCATCTGCTTTGCTGTTTGCATCTTGTATAGAAACCTGAAATGTGCCTGCTAATGAACTTCCACACATAAACTGGTTAACACATAGAAGTTCGTGAACCTTTTAAAAGAGACAGAGAATCACTTTGAAGCTGAAAACCAGTACTGATGAATGACCTTAAACTCTAATTACTTACTCTCTCCTAAATAGTTATATTAGAGTACTTCCTACTTCCCTGATTGAGGGAAGGAAGTGAGAGCTGGAGAGACTACAAGGTCAGGAAGGAAAAGGGGAAAGATTTGTTTGTTTGCTGGTTTAATTAAGAAATGGATTTTTTTTTTTCTGAAGGTTGTGGTGCAGTCAAACTGCATTTATGAGAAGAAAGAACTGATGCCAAGGTCCTGCAACCTATATTAAAAAACATAGATGAAAGCCAAATTATGCTAACACAAGAAAGGATACAAGGATAGAGGTAGAACTGATTCTCTTCTCCGTATTAATTATTAAGATAGAGGAAACTAGTTACCCATGTATTTCCATTTATTTCAATAATTATCATATATCATAAAGCAGGCAAGAAAATCTTCATGTTGCTTTGATTAAACAATAGTTTGTCCGGATTTAAATGGCTATAAATGATTTTATATTTCAACACAGATGCAGCAATGGAATTTATGACCAAATTAAATATGTATACTAATTTGTCTTTTATTTTTATTATTTTAAAAACCCCAAAACAATACAAAAATAATATGATAGATTTGTTCAAGTCTCAAAAATACTTATAAATAGGGGATTATCACTTGCTGAATGTTATTCCTAGATGGATTCCAGAATTTCCTTTGATTTTGGCTATTTCTTTTATATCAATATTAGAATCACTGCTAAAATATTCAGGTAGTCCAATGTCTGGGGTCTGATAAATAGTAAGCATGACACCAACATGGTGCCAGACATAGATTTAAAATCAACATAGATTTGTAATCAACAACTAATACCTATTTTACTGTGGACACATATAATTCACTTGTCTAAGTACAAATTCTATGGCTCATTTCAGAATGTGAAGATTTTCAAAGGGTGTGGGGATAATAGTGGATAATCGGCTGGACATTGTCTTCTAAAACCTCTTCTTCACCTAAAAAACATAGGTATCTTCCTAAATGAATGAAAAGCAAAGTGTTACAGGATTAGGAACAGCAACAAATCCAGGAGGTAGGGTCCAGACAGTGATGGTCTTGTGCTCATTCTTAAATACCTCATGGCCTTCCTGGGCTCTTCTCCCAGGTGGGAATTCTGGTCATTTGGCCACTCAGAGCTGGGTTAGAGGGGTGTGCAGCACTGCCTCCAGTGTGCCATGATTGACAGCTCTGCCAGGCTGGGATACAGGCTCTAGGGGTGGGGATTATGGCACAAGGCACTACCTTGCAAGGGCAAGGCCAGACCTGCCCCATCCTGCACAGACACACACTTCCCAAATGTCTCAAGACATCAATCTTTCCAGTCTCTCACACTGGTGAATTAGAAAATTTTGGGCTACAAAAGACACTACTGCATTTTATTTTATTTTTTTTTCTTTCACTATCTTTCACTATTCTATCACCATCAATGTCCTGTCAAAGGCAATATCCACTTTTATCTGCTAATAATATAGAAGAGGGTGTATAGTTGGAGAAGACAGGATGGGTCTTCTAACACTGAGCAGCTGAATATGGCAGGGAGCTCTGGAGACCTCATAGTCCAGCCCATATTTGACCAAAGATGAGGTTTGAATGGGCTATAAATGAAGCCTTGCAGAAGGATCAGCTGAGTCAGGTTCTCCTTGGAGCATTGGGCCTGCAGCTGAGAACTCAGGCTTAGGTCACCTAAGGTTTTGCCTAGGGTAATTCCTTGAGGATGAAATCCCTTGTCTTGTTCGGGGAGTGGATCTTGGAGAATCTAAAACCTATAGAATTTATAAACCTGTCAGGTACCATCAACTTTATCTGAGATCACAAATCTGTATTCAAATGTTGGTGGAGCTTTAATGAATCTCCTTGATTTATCTGGTTTAACTTATCTATAAAATAAATCTCATTTTAGTATGTTATTTTTCTCAGTTTTATGAGGACTGGAGCTGGCAAATACAAGACTACGTCTAATCATCTATAGCAATCTACCAGAAACAAAAAGTGATGGGGATTTTCAAATATCCTAAGTTTCAGGCACTTGTTGCATACTGTTGACTTTCAAATTCTCCTTTGAATTAATTTAAATGTATTTACAATGAATTTTAGCTTAATGAAGACTTTCTGACCAGGATGGAGAAAAGATTAAAAAAACATCATTAGTTTGAAAATTATGGATGTCGACAAAGACAAATTTTTAATGTTCAAATTTAACATTGCACTGAGCCTGATTATTTCTGCCTGTGCTTATTCATGTCATTTACATCAATTAGTGAATATGCATATTTGAAGGAGTTTAATAAAAATCCTGTTACATTTCTGCACCACTTTTCTTTTATACTCCTGTGTTGAGAGATGTCAGTAAGTAATTGGAGCATGTACTGGGGAATATATACCAGGAATGTATTTTGGGCCCATGTCACAAAATGTGATTTCTCTTGCACACCAGAGGTACTCACAAAGCAGGAAATGTATAATTCTGTGTCAGAGCTTCAGAACAAAGTACTTCTATTAGCATACTTCATTTTCCAGTATGTTAATTCTTCCCAAGGTTTTACCACTATTGCATTCTATCCATATGTACCTTCAGCCAAAACCACTTCTTTTGCCTTTTTTTTTTTTACAGTCACCTTTTATTAACCATTAAGATGATCCTAAATCTTACTGAAGAAATACTGCGCTTGATACTGATGAAGAAAAAGCTTCTGTGGATAAGTGTTTGTGTACGCTTTTGTTTATTGTGAACGAGTAGGTAATGTGAATTTTATGCTGAACTGGGATTCACAATTTTATATGAAGTTGTCTTCTTATAATGAAATTATCATAATCAGTAATTGTTGGAAATATATCTCAGGCAGAGAGCTCTTTCAGGCAATTTCTGTCTTTTTTTCAACTGCTAAAATTTATATAATGTCTTTTACTGGTTCAAAAAGAGCAAAGAAAAAAGGAAACTGGGAACCGACTGTCTTCTGTGTCTTCCTGTGTTAGAAGTCCTAGTCCATATTCAGAGACAGCTTTTCCTTTTTAATGTATCTAGCATAGCTTTTTTTTTTCTTTTTTTTTCTTTTCTTTTTTTTTTCTTTTTTTTTTTTTTTCTGGAACAAAAAGAAAAAGGGGAAGAACTAAATATTCTATTTCACTAAAATTAAATCTGTTTCACTGGGTTTGTGTTAACCTAGCTATAGAAATCATATGTTTCCATCATTTGTTTTATAAGGTTTCCATTTGAGTTTTCCACTGGAGCAACTGTTAAGAGCCAGCTATTAAAATGTTTAGAGAGATGCCTCTGCCTGAATTAAGGTGCAAATGAATTAATATGCCAAAGTCAATAGTATGGATGTTATGTATGGAACATGAGAGAAATGAGAGGAAGAGAGAAATGAAATGAGAGAGAGAGAGAGTGAGCAACAGATTAAATAGAAACTATCATTACACTGTGGATCCCAAGGGCATCCTGTTGATCATCTCTATCTGGTATTCTTGGGCCAGGTGCAAATGCCCAGGTACCTCCCCTGGGAGTGTGAGAAAGTTTGACACTGTCTCTTGCAGTCTGACAGACTCTGGATCTGGTGCATCACTTTGAATCATGTGCAGTGGTCTGCTGCAAAACATCAGGAATGGGTCCAGGGGAGTACTTTGGGGGCCTTTGATGGTTTATGACACTCCCTAATATACCTCTCACATGAATATCCCATGGATGTGGCCTTCCTGGGGTGGGGAGGTGTTCATAGCTGAGGCAAAAATACCAGGTTTTGTAAGGGAGGATAGGAATTCACTTCACCTGATCTGAGGTTATGCCACACAATCCAAAACTTTCTGCCTTACTCCTTGGATGGGGAGGTGTGTGTGGAAACCTGGCCTCAGCAGATCTGTGACTCTGGCCTCCCCCACCTCAAACCCAGCCGTGGATGATTTTCAGAACTGGGTTTGGTTTTCCTGTAAATGCATTTTTCTCCCTCAGCTTTGTTTATTTCTCCCTAGACCTGAGATAATTGGAAAATAGTGTCACCTAGATCTTATATCAAGTTCCCTTAGGTGGCTTGACTCACAGTCTAAAGTTCCAGTTAGACATATTCAGGTAGGGGTGGGTTTGGTGATTGCAGCTTCCTTATACAGTTTTGCCATATTGAGCAAAACTCCTTCCTAATAATGTTTAAACCATTGACCATAACATTTCCATATTTGACAATAATTAACTACCCCAAGTAAAAAGGTCTTTAGTTATATTTAAATATTTAAATATTTAAATATTTCAGACTAAATTAAACTTTTTATCTAGAGGGATTGAGAGAAGCACTCCTCAAAAGAGTGATATGCAGATGCACAACACTCTTCAAAGAAGTGGCTTGAATTCCTGCTAATCCCTGCAGACACGAGAGAAAAGCAAAAGTTCTCCACAACATAGACATGGATGTAAACCATTGAGCTGAAGAATCAAGAGGAAAACATGGTGCTCTTACTATGCTTTTTAATGAAACTGCTTTCCTTCTACCACCATTTTCCTAGAAAGAAAAAAAAAATCATAATCTGAATTTATACAAGGTAACTATTTATTTGAAATTGACAGACATCTTTTTGAAAAACATTAATGCTTTAATTTTAAAATCATTAATATTTTCATGTTGTGATTTTAAATTTAAAGAAGAATATTTAGGTTTGGCTCAAGAGGAGGAGAAGATTAGAACACAAATAAAGGAAATCATCTATAGTTGAGAATTCTGTTTTTTTGAATTTTTTTTCCTGGCAGAAAGAATTATGATCAGCTGAGGAGCAAAAGAATGAAATAACTTAATCTTTTGTTATCTACTGCTAAATTTTTGGAGATGAAAGCTGACTTATGTATACTCAAGACTTTCATGAATTTGGATACAAACCAGAGCACTTCAATAATCACTGCTGTGGGGTCATGGTTAAAGTGCAGCTTGGATAGTCACATTTGGATAACACTCTCAACATCATCAGATAGATTTTTATTTTGTTATTTCCTGTCTCATATTGCAGTTTATAACGATCATATTTTGTTGATATGTTCTGTTTTGATTAACAGGGGAATATAAGAGTCTAAGAAAATTACTTTTCTGCTTTTTTGTTGTTGTTGTTGTTGTTGTATTTTGGGTGCGAGGAAATGTTAATTATAGTTACCTATTAAAAACAAAAAAGTTCCTAAATTGAATCTAACGAATTTAACAAAAGTTAAAGAAGTTAACAAAATGTCTCATAAATGTCCGATCTAATGAGGGCTGACTAGCATTAGATGTGGAATAGGCCCTATAGTCCCTAAGTATCTCATAAGTCATGCATAAACGGAATTAATTTCTCAATACAATTTTGGGATCTGGTTGTTGTTAGTGGAATTTTTTACACCTCTACACTCTGTTATACATTTCAATAAAGCAAAAGTGAGATTATGAGAACAACTGGAACAGTGAAATTTCTAGTAAGCCTGGTAATCAGGAAATGCATATAAATCACATCAGAACTGAAAAAGGGTAATAAAATACAAAACATTCTTAGAGAATCTAAACCACATGTACTTCTGCTACATGCAACTTAACTGTCAGAATTTGAGCCTTTATTTTATTGGAGATGAATTAGAATGATTTGGGTATTTTTACTAATTTCCTTAAAAAATATGTTCTTTTTGTCAAAGAATTTAAAAAAAGTTAAAAAACTCTAACATAAGAAGAAAATTCTCAGGATTGCAATCAGTTAGAGAATAAAAAACCCTGAAACCCCCTCCCAAAATTATATTAATAAAGATAGTTAAAATTCTGCTCTTTAGAAAGGTACATGGAGAACAATATTACATTCCCTTCCAAATGTGTCATGAAGACAGAACTTCTCTTTGAGTATTTCAAAATTAAATACTCAAAGAGAAGTTCAGTAAACCTGCTTATGGTGAAGGTTAGCACATATGTTGTCACTTTGATTTATATTTAAGTAAAATCTTATTCAGCTGCCAAATAAATCACTGTGAATTCTTTGGTTTGTTACAATGGGATTAGGATGGGAATCTAAATAAATTTTTTAGAAGAATGTTTCCAAATCTAATGGCACATTGTTTTGGATATTATGGCAAAGAGTCTGGGAAAATCAAAACCAAAAAAAAAAAAAAAAAAAAAACAAAAAACCACAAAAACAAAAAACCAAAACCAAAAAAACATTTTAAAAACATGCAGCCTATATAATATCTTAAGCAGTAAAGTTAATTTATTGTCCGAATAATTGTTTAAAATGTGTTTATTTAATTGTCTTCACATTTTTTCATTTTCTCTCACCTCAAATCATTTGTAGAGTAATACAAACATTTCCCTTTTTACTCTTGGTGCACAGGTAAAAATTCCATTGACCACAAAAAACCAATAAGACCTACAAGAGGAAGCCATTAAGTTCAATAAATTTTACAATGGCCTTTTAAAATGCATTGTCTATTTGATTCTTCATACAGGCTGAGACTGCTTCTTTTAGCACAATCTGGTATGCTTTGTCTAGGTTAAGAAAAAGAAATCTTGATTGCAGGGTTTCCTCAAATTTCCAGCAAAAAGACTAATTTTTATTGCTAATACAATTGTGTATCCGGAAAGATATTGAATATTTTTGCTGATAGTAAATGGCAAATACATTGTAGGGTCATGATTTGTAAACAGTGACTGACAGTTGAAAGGAAAATATAGTTGCCCCAAAATCTAGTTATTATTTTCACAAATCCATATAGGTATAGTTTTCTATCTGCAAAAGCTAAGACTTGATGAAAACATAAATATTTTCTCTGTTGCTATCAAAATTGAGTTGCAGTTACTATATTTAATTTTGCATGCTCAGAATAAGAAAAGTCCTCTTTCTTGGCATGTTTTACCAACATGAGAAGTTTGAAATATCTTTCCTTCATCTGTAGAGAGTTGTGTTGATTATTATTATTAAACTTCCTAACATAAGCCAAGTGTTTGTTACTTATAAAATATTTAAATGACATGTCATATAATTTAGGTTTCCTGGAGCCATTTGACTTAATATAGTCAGCATTACTCCCATTTATTTTTTCTTAATAAAATTACATTTATAAACCGAGATTCTGAATTTTCTTTTTATCCTGTGTTAAAACATCAAAAAGCACATTTATGATTTTTTTGCAATTAATGAGAAGGTTTGTTTTTGTTTTTTTTTTCCAGTTGAGAGGAGTATCAATCTCTCTGTTATTTTCCATTTCCATGCATTTTTTCCCCTGGTGCTTCCTAAAAGAAGGCAGTAGTGAATTTCACCCTATAGCTGAGATAACAGCTGTCACCAACTCTTGGTTTCCATCACTGCAAATTAAATAGTGTTGGCACTACTTGCTTATAAGCTCTTACTTGATTCATAAATTATTCTGTCACTAATGCCTAATATGCCCATTCTGTTATTGTAATTTGGGACGATGATGACTTTCCTTGTCAAATGAAATAATTATAGGGTAGGGACAGTAACAAGCAAGATCTGAGCAAAAATCAATGATAAAATTAATATTATTATATAACTTTAACAAGGTCAAAAAATATTTACATTCTTTTTCCCTACTAGTACCATTTGGTGTTTTTCCACGTTGCTGTGATTGCATAGACAGATACATTTCTTTGTGGAAGTACTCCAGGTATCTCCTAATATGTGAATGTCTCAGCAACACCTAGGGCAGTTTAATGCTTTGTAAAACTTGTTAGCCATCATGTACTGCTATTAATTTAGTATACTACAAGAACCAAGCCCATCAGCCTCCCAGCATAAGAATTTATCTCTTGTTCTAATGGAAAAATATATATGTAGGTTTTATCTTGGGACACTGTTATGCTTCAGTATTCAAGTTGGTAATCTGAATTATTTTTCTTTCTCACTGTAACACCACAAATTAAATATATGATAATAGATGACTCCACAGTGAATACATCATAATATAACATACACAACCTAAGATGAATAGCAAGAAAGTCTCAGAAATACTCATTCAACACCATATTACACCTTATCTCTTAATAGAAAAATGGTTAACACTTCTGTTGTTTTCATCCCCAGGTTTATGTAGGTGCTCTTAAGACAAAAAGACTAAATTTTTTTTTTTTTTTTTTTTTTTTAATTTTTGAGGATCCATCAGGGTAAGGGTGGCTGGATAAATGAGACTGGGAGATATTTTTCACTGGAAGATGTGAATTTTATCATGAAAAGGCTTTAAAATGTGAAATTTTGAGGGGTTACTTCATCACTATATATTTTATTCATTCTTTTACACACAAAATATGAAAATATGGATGTGGTCAGATGCTGAATTAAATGTCATCACTATTTGTACTTTATTGCTATATTAGAAGTACCAACCCCTTACACTATAAAGGACTTCTTCTTAGTTATCTTTATAATAAACAAATAGAGTACAGTAGTATGCCACCAGACTACCACTTTGCTTATTATAGGAGAACTACATACAATTACATTTAATGTAATCCAGACTCCTGTCAGGACAGGGAGATTGCCTTCTTTCAGTAGTTACTTTTATGATAAGTTACCTCTGCATAATTTGCAGTTAACATTATACTTAGAACTGTTTGAAAAGGCTTTAAGAACATAGCCATTTTTGGTTTTTTTGGTTTTTAAATAATTTCTCCATGGTCATATTAAAAGAATCATGTTATGAACTGTAGACTGAGGCAGGTACCTTATATAATATTATCAGGAGGGATTTGGGTTTTTTGTTTTCTGTACATGGGATTTAGGTCATGATTAATCAATACAGTTTATTCAGTCTGTGGAAAGGTATATTGTAACACAGCACCAAGGTGAGTTTAAACTATTAAGAAATAAACACAAAATTAACAACAAAAATGAGTCTTCTGTGCTGCTACCAAATTCAATTTCAATAGCAATCACATTATAACAGTATGCTTGTAATACTGTGAAAAGGTCAGTATAATTTCTTGCCTAGTTAGCAATGTAACTTTCAAGCTTCTCTGGGCAGGAGTTGTGATCTGGCAAAGTGTCTGGCAAAGACATTTTTCCATAGACCTTGTGTTTGTCACATTGTTCTCCAGAGCTGAACTGTTTGTCTCCAGCATTCTTAGCTTCCCAGCCTGCTTTCTTTTCTGTCTTGATTTCTTTTAGCAAAATTGATGGTAACTGCATACTTCTTGTCATTAAGAATTGACATTGCAGGGCAGTAATAAAAAATGGCTGATTTTCAGGTTACTATTTTTAAACATTCTACCCTTAAACCCTTTAGAGTTTTGTCACTGCAAGCAAAGAATGTTATTGGTCTGTGGTTGGACCATCCCCCAAACCCCAGAATGTGCTTTGAAAAGTCAGAAAAAAGAAATCTGGAATGTAATTAGGTGACATGCTCATTCCTTATGACCTGAAGTCTCTGTTATACTATAGATGTCTAGGTGAAAGTGGAATAAGTTACGTCCAAATAATTACGTCCTCTACAAATGGAAAGGATCATCAGTATGATACAGAACACTTGGTAATGCAAGTATATTCTTCTATTTTGCCCTGAGATAAATGAGTAACAGCAGCTGTTACCCACAATACAAAATATTTTATTTTTTTGTATTCATTTAGGATAATGGCTGAGTTTTCTTCTGATTTAATTTTTGTTACCTCTAACAGATGTTTACGCAGTTAAAGTTTTCAGTTAAGTAGTGGAGGAGCATTGAATTCTGAGAGGTTTTCTGTTACCCATTAAAATCAATTTTCCACTGATTTCAGAGAAAACAGAGCAGGACTCTAGTTCATTAATGCAATAGCTACAGTGAGTGTGGATGAAACTTGAAGTTTATTTAGAAAATACTGCTTTTTATGATCAAATTTGTGAAAACAACTTTATGTTTCACAAATAAGAATTGATAGATTGTTGTAGCATTCTGGCTGTTAAACTTACTACTCATTCTTATTTTATAGCAGTAGTTGTTATTCAGCTAGCTTTTTTTAAAATAACGTGCCACATGTTACATATAGAACCTGTATTCTCTCCAAAGGACGTAGCCTCCACTCAGTGCCTACTAGTCACAGTAGTCAATGCTTTCATAAGAACCTGACACACAGACTGTCCAAATCTGCATTGTACATAAAACTTTTTATCTTGAAAGAACAGCAGACATGTAAAAATACCTCCCAAAAGAAATATTCTTACTTCTTTTGCTAACTATATTCAAATAAATCCTATGAAGGAAAGAAAACCTTCAAAAGAAGACTGATGGAAGGGAAAAAAAAAAGGAATTTTAAACAGTGAAAGGAAAATAAGATATGAGGAGAAATTAACAGTATGTAAGAAATGTCCCATGTGTTTGAGTATTAAAACCACTTGAATTTCTAACACTTTTTACCAGTTTCATAGCATGTATCACAGTAATTTGCAGCAGGAACTATGGTCTTAAACAAGTTATAAACTTCATAAATATAACTCCATTTAATTTTTTGTCACATTTTGCCTGTTTAAAAGAATATTGCAAAATTACAAAATATTTATGAAAGAAAAACCAGTTTCATCTCTTGGTTTCTGGAAAATTTGTCCTTGATTTTGTCCCACTGCTCTCTGATTTACAATTAAAAGTCATGTTACTGGATCCAGGACTTTTTATTACACCACTGTTTCACCTCTTTCTTTCCTGCAATCTTTTACTATCTCCTGCTGTTTTGGAGAGAAAACTATCAGTTCTCCTGCCTATTTGCCTTTATATTACATCTATTTGATTGTGTTATATTCCCTTCAATTGCTTTTGCCACTTGGGGTCTTAAGAGAGGAAAACTGTCACCAAGATGATATTTCAAAAACGGTTTAGCCAGCTGTCATACACTGTTTTCTGAAGTAGCAGCACAATCAGCAGGTGATACAATAATACCAATGGGTTCTCAGATGTGATGTGTCCCATGCCAACAATATTTCTTAGTTAAAACCCTGTTGTGTCCCTTAATTTTCTGATGCTTTGTGACCTGAAAATAAAAATAGTCTTTCAAAGTATTATAATTCCATCCAATTACCAGTTCCATCCTGTACTTACAAAGTGCTTGCAGAGTAAATTCCCAATCTGAACAAGTACATCTACAGCCTTTACAATAATTGTGATGGAGAGTACAACATTGACCAGATACCAAGTAAGTGGCCCTCAGCTTCATCAAATTTTAGGTATAGTTTCCCTGGAATTTCTCTCTAGAAATTATTGTCTATTTTCCCATAAAAAACTATTCTGTGTCTTTTTTGTGTAAATAAATGTAGTAGGTTTTTGTACTCCACCAAAACTAATAAACAAAGTCATTAAACTTGCTGACCAAATCCTTACCCTCTGACAAAGGCCTGGGCTGGGAACAAAATGGGTTTGCAAAGAAACTGCCTTGCTGTCCTTGAGAGGGATTAATAAAGGAAAATCTCCTGGACACCTGTGGTGAGCAGGAACAGAGCCCCCCACAGCTGTGATGTATGAGTCAGGTTTTTTAAGCTCCACCTCTCTCTGTCACTTTCCATCTCTCTGGCATTATCAGTCTCCCACAATGAGGGCTCAGTACTTTCCTTGTGAAGGTTTTCTTATGCTCAAAATCCCATATCACAGAATCACAGACTCTCTAGGCAGGAAGAGACCTCCAAGATCACCAAGTCCAACCCATACCCCAACACCCCAACTAAACCATGGCACCAAGTGCCACATCCCATCTTTTTTTAAACATATCCAGGGATGGTGACTCCACCACCTCCCCTGGCAGTCCATTCCAGTACTTTATCACTCTTTCTGTGAAAAACTTTTTCCTAATATCCAACCCATATATCCCCTTGTGCAGCTTGAGACTGTGTCCTCTCATTCTTTCAGTTGCTGCCTGGAGAAAGAGATCAACCCCCACCTGACAACAACCACCTTTCAGGGAGTTGTAGAGAGTGATAAGGTAATCCCTGAGTCTCCTTTCCTCCAGGCTAAACAACCCCAGCTCTCTCAGTCGTTCCTCACAAGGTTTGTGTTCCAAGCCCCTCACCAGCCTCGTTGCCTGCTCTGGACATGCTCAAAGATCTCAACGTCCTTCCTAAACTGAGGGGCCAGAACTGGACACAGCACTGGAGGTGTGGCCTCACCAGGGCTGAGTACAGGGGAAGAATGACCTATTGAAAGTGTTTTTGTTTGGTGGGTGGGTAGGGGTAAGAATTCTCTTTGGTGTGAGGGAAAGGTGACTCGTAGTGGTAAGAGTAGAATATTTTATTTATTGCTGTGCTAATAGCACTAGAATTACGTGGGCACATGATGAAGAGTAGGTAAGGGCCAATTGTATTCTTGGCCATCTGCACAAATACGTTGATTTGGATTTTTTTTGGAAGTTAAGAGTGCACAGATTCAATATGCTAAGTCTAGGTAAAAGGTTGCTGAAATACAGGAATTTGGATAGAGAAAAATAAACAGCTTTTTCAGAGGTCAGTAGATTCTTCCTCAGACCTTAGGCTGAAACTGTTTGAGATCAGACCCCCGGTGTCTTTTGCATTGCATTATTTTTCTGAGAAAGGGGAATTTCAAATTATAGCCTTGATCAAGCAAGGCATCTTGCTGTATGCACGTGTAATCTTAAAAATCAGATGGAGTGCAATGAGGAACTGATTTGCAGAAATATATTTTAACTAGCAAAACTCCTAGCATTTTAAAATATTTGGTACCCTAAGAAGGTATGTGTATAGTGTAAATAAAACCTGCCCCTCTTCAAGAATTCAAGGAATGCATTTTTCCTGCAATTAATTTTCTTTTCAGAACAGGCTTCATCCTTCAGGTGTGGATGAAGAATGCAGCAGGGCAAGGGAGACTGGAAAATATATGTATGTCCTCTGCAAAGGTTTGGGTTTTTTCCCTGTATTTTTTTTTAATGCTAGGAGTTCTGTCTTTCCTCTCTATCTACCTTGTAAGTCCTGTACTTCTGTATAATATGTGGATGCGTGTGCTCAGATATACAGGGAATGCACAAACTTGTACAGATTATGCCACATTTTTCAGATCTGCGATTTCAGAGTGTCTTCATCTCTCTGGAATGGTTTTATTGAGCTGAAAATCTTACTGAGTTCTTTACTGCAGTAATAGAGAATTTTCTATTTGGTTTTTATTGAAACTTGATGTATTTCATAAGTAAGATAAAACTAAGTATCCTAACTGGATCATTTGACACAGGACTCTTCATACACAGTGCTTCTGAAGGTCAGCAGTGACTGATGCTGTACATTCTGTCCATGTCACTGACTGAACCACAAATCCTTGTCACAACACAGTTATCTCAGTGTGTTCTGGTTATTAATTTTTCCACTGGAAATTTATTTAACATGTCACTGAAGAAAAAAATATTCAGAATGTGTAAGTAAGCCCCACCAGCTTTGTGAGAGAAAATTGGCTTCCTGGCTGCAGCTGAACAGCTTTTCCTTCTTGTCACACTGGACACCTGACACATGACACTTCATGTCAAGCTGGATATCCTTATGGGTTCTAGAGACCCCCAAGACATGGACCTTTTCTTCTTTTTCCAAACTTTTAAAGTCACACAAAGGTGTGACTTTATGGTAGAAGGCTACCATTTGGAGTGGGCCTGAAAAACTCTGTCTCTAAAAAGGCAGTAACTAGGTCCAAAGTAATTTGAAATTCATGAGAAAATGAAAGGTCTAAATATTCAAATACCAGGCTGAGACATGATTCATACAAGGAGTAGAGGAACTAGTTGTGGGTAGATGAGCAACACAGGGAATAAGACTTAGGCCTTGCTGGAAAGGTCCAGCTGCAGCAAAGGCAGGAAGTCCATCCAGGTTAAGCTCAGAAAAGAAAGTGTTGAGGTATACCGTAGCGTCTAAAACCTTTGCTAACTTGTGACATACTCCTGTTGCTAAGAAAATCATGGAGCAGAAAGGGTGTCATATAGCAAAGAGCTGTCTTCATACACTAGTATGATTTTAAATATGTTGACTTTCTGGGTGATCAGAATAAATTAAATTAGAATAAACTGGAAATATTGACAAACATGGTTCGATTTTCAGGAAGAGGCAAATGGAAAAAGAAATAAACAAATCTGTCTTAACTCATATTCCTAATTAATAACAATAAAAAAATTCATTGATTTGAGATGCAGATTAGGTTCTCTGTGTGCTCCAAATTGACAAATTAGTGTAATGTGGGGTTTTTATGATGTGAATTTTTCTGAGTATCCTGTGGTACACACTCTGGAGTAGTTGTGAGGCATTTGATGCCCTGTTCAAAAGTCACAGATTTGTTCAGCTCTGGAGCACCCCCAGGCAAAGCAGACCCAAAGAGTTCCAGAAACTGGCTCCCTGCATAAGTGGCACATGCCCAGAAGCACCACCTGGCACAAGAACCATTCCACCTAAACATGCAGTGTGGAAATAGTCTTGGAGTGGTAATGGATCACAGCAAATATAATTGTCTTAATTTCCTCTTGTGGCCATTTTCTGGCCTGTCTCCAATATAGCCTTGTGTCTCTTGTGCCGAAGACCTCAGATCTGGAGACTCGGGTCTGGATAAAGTACTGTTGGTGTGGAAGAAGGGGAGGTCATTCTTCCCTCATCTTTCTGGCAATACTGAGTCTGATGTAACCATTTGCCTTTGCAGCAGGAGTGCATTGCTGGTTCACTTATACCAAAAGTGTAACATAGCCTTTTATACCAATGTGTTCAGGTTAGGGGAAAATATTGAGTCATTTTCCGTGCAGAATCTAGTTATATCTGTATCTCAACTTCAACCCAGCTGATAACATTAACTATGTAAACAGCTAACATCTCCTACAAGAAAAATGTCTCAAGTCAATAAAAACCAAATCAAACAAAAATCCCTGAAGAAATTAACTGGAAGTGAAAAACACCAGTGCTTCATTACCACAGAATTACATTTTCTAGGTGATGTCTTTTGGTGTGCCACAAAAGTTCAGTTAATTAAAATGCAAGTTTCTGAAAACAAACACAATGAAATTAAAAAAGTATTTATGTCTAATTTTATCATTTCCCACAAATGCCCTGACACAATGAGCAGTGTAGACATGGCTTGTGTCTTTGAATTGTGCTGAGAAGGAAGGTGCCTGCAGGTGCGATCTCCCTGTGGCCAATTGCTGGGGGTGAATTTAGACCATACAGTTGAACACAATGTAGTTTCCAAGGCTTGTGAAGATGAGAGCCAGTATAGCTGCATAACCACTGCAGTCTGGAGAGAAAACATTTATTATTTTGGTGCAAGATTGTCTGACTGAAGCTATATTTCTTCCAGACTGAACTTGGCTTGTATCCAGAAATTTCAAGCCCAGTGTACCCTGCAGAACTTTGGAGGGTCACATTAGTGAGTATAAAGGATACACAGACATCCCCTTAGTTTAGTCTACACAAGTACAAAAAAATCTTTCCTGTTGAAATTACTTCTATTTGTTAATCTACTTTTCCTCATAATCTGCAACTTTGCTTACAGTTGAAAGGCTTTACATAGCGCTTACTAATCTTTACTGAACTAAAGATATTTTTTGGTCTTTGAAATTATAATAAATGCACCATGCAAAAATGCCTCAATATTTATTATGTTATGTATACCAATTTCTTGCAGAGAATCAACATAACATTGTCTTGATCAAATTCATTGTACAGCCATAAAAACACGAGGCTGAAATTTCCAAAATATTTCAATCTTAGGTAAGTAAAGGAGAAGTCCAAGGAAGAGATCTAATAATTAATTTGTGTATTCTGCAGCTATCACTGGGTATATTGTATTCTCTGTGAAACTGTGAGGCAAATAAAACTAAAAATAGCTCTGTGACTGATAATATCTTGACTTTATTTCACACCTTTTATATAAAGATATGGAACTGTGAATCTGTGATATTGTGAGCAAAGTAGCAAGAGTTTGCTACAAAGCAGTCCAAAGTCGGCATATTTTTAGAAACTGTTAGCATATTTTGCAAACTACCAAGTATTCAATAATATGCATATTGGTGCTTCAGTTTAATTATATTTGCAACCATTGTAAATATTTAGGATACTTCAGTAATCCATTATAAATAAGGATGTTCACTTAGGCTTACTGAAGACTTATTGCAATATGCAAAATAACAGGTACTTAGTTTTTTAACTACTGCTGAAACAGGATATATTAAAAATTTTTCAAGACAAAAGAAGCCCTCATGGCTATATGTATATAACATTTGTTTTTATAATCCATTTATCACAAAGAAGAGGTATGAAAATATTTTTTCAGGAAACACAGTAAAGGAAGGAAAAAATTCCATTCAAATTCAAAGTTTAAATACAAAGTTAAATCACATGATGCATAGATAAGATACTAACACAGGGGAATGATTGCACAAACCACAGGCACAGTTGGGAAGGTCTGGTTGCAGCAGAGATGTCTGACTACATTCTTCTTACTTTATTTGGTAGTCAGATTGCCTCTTGCTGCATGGAAAAAAAATCTTGCATTACATTCTCTAAGGCCTGTTATAGCATTTTATTAAATCCAAGGGCTGCCTGAGACATTCTCCTTCAGACTGTACCTTCAGCAGAGTTCTCAAGGAGTATGCAGTTCTCAGCATTCTGCAGAGGCACTGACAGTAGATCCATATTCCTTCTTTCCTCTGGCCACGTCCTTGTAGAGCACAGTGCCTACATTCAAGGGAACAGTGATGTCCTCATTTTCTGCACAGCCTGCAGCTGACTGACGGATTGTTATCTCTGCATGTTCTGCACATCTCCACCTAACATATCTTTACTTTCATGAATAAATTACAAACGGCAGCTCAGCCCTGTCATATCCATGCTTCACACTAAGTGTTCTGAGAGAGCCTGGAGAGCACAGTCATGTCACTGGAAGAAACATAATTAGAAATTAAGCCCCAAATGTGGCAACAGTTCTGGCTCTTAAAGGCTAAGGAACAAGGGTCACCTTAACCTGTGACTGCCCTTACCTATTTGTTAGCTTTCTGTGATTCATAGAGTTTTGTCATCGAATAAGCTGAATTTTGACAGAGAGTTGGTATTTTTTCCTATCATGCATATTCCCAGTGCTAAGATAGGTAGAATTATTCTTTGAGTCTTGAATAGCTAAAATGTTCACATGTATTTTATGTATGAGTTGCATATTTCTCCACTGAAGTTATGCGCTTCAAAAAAAAAAAAGAAAAAATATGAAAATTAAAATAATCATTACCTTGTATAATTTTTCCCCACCTAGAATAGTTTGTGTCTGTTTCATGATGATTTATAGTAGAGTTCTGTTGACTGCATTCCTGAAACTGAAGTCCTTTAGGTTCTGTCATCCAGCATCTATGAGACATAAGCATTTTTAAAATAACCACTTAGTTTCAGCTAAATCACATGGGATCTAATAAACTCTCACATAGCTCAGATCCACACTGCTGTCTTTCAGAAAGCTATCTTAATTGTTATGTTTTTTGTAGCAAAACCAGTAGTATACCTCATATCAAAGATCTGTGAGCCCATACTGTAATCAAGGCTAAATAGTAACAAGTACCAGTAGAAGTGAGACAATCAGGGCTATATTAATCTGTCTAAACTAACAATTTCTATAGTAAGGAGACTGAAGGAAGATTACCAAATACTGAAAATGCAACATGTGTGTGGAAATGACGGGGAAGGTGGGGAATAAACAAAATATGAAAGGCAAAAGAAGAGTAAATTATGTTCAAGATATAGAAGATGGAATCAAACTTTGTCTTGCAATGTTATCTTCCAGGTCTGAGAGATGGGCCAGTGCAAACCTCATGAAGTTCAGCAGGACCAGGTCCTGCACCTGGCTGGGGCAAACCAAAGCAAAAATACAGGCGGGGAAAAGAATGTATTGAGAGCGGATGTGAAGAGAGGGACCTGGGGCTGTTGGTGGATGAGAAGATCAACATGACCCAACATTGTGGGCTTGCAGTCCAGAAAGCCAACTGCATCTTGGGCTGCTAATCTAGAGAAACATGTCCAGCATGTCCAGGAAGGGTTCTGCCCCTCTGTTCTCCCCTCCTGAGACCCTGTCTGATGTACTCCATCCAGCTGTTGGGACTCCAATATAAGAAGGCCAGGTGCCTGTAGGACTGAGTTCAGAGGAGAGACGTGAAGATGATCAGAGGGCTGGAGCACTTCTATGGAGACTGAGTCTCTTCAGCCTGCAAAAAGAGAAGGCTCTGGGGAGACCTTATAACAGCCTTCCAGTACCTAAAGGGGTCTACAGGAAAGCTGGAAAGGGACTTTTTACAAAAGATTTTCATGATGGGACAGGATGGTGTGGCTTTAAACTGAGAGAGGATAGGTTTAGCTTAGATATCAAGAAAAAATTCCCTACTGTGAGGGTGGTGAGGCACAGAAATAGTATTCCCAGAGAAATTGTGGAGTCCATGTCCATAGAAGTGCTCAAGGGCAGAATGGATGGGGTTCTGAGAAACCTTGTCCAGTGGAAGATGTTACTGCCCTTGACAGGGGGCTTGGAACTAAGTGATCCTTTGGGTCCACTCCAATACAAACCATTCTTTAAATCTATGTTTGCACGATTGTCGGATTTAGGGCCTTCAAATGAAGAGAAGGTTCATAGCTGAGCAACTGAAAGTTATCCCAAATCAAGGAAAGGCGAGATGAAGAGAGGAAAACGTTCATGTTCTGAAAGAAGTTTTTAATTTAATTTCATCTCAGAAAATTATTTTGTGCTTTGTCTTTTGCTTACACTAGCAGCACAGCAAAAAACTTCAGCTATTTCAGAAGAGATTATATGTTTTAATGTTTTGAAATCTCATACGCCTTTATTTTGTTACAGTGTAGTATAAATCATCAGAACTGGAAAATAAATTGCAGTGAAGAATTCTAATAACATTGGAGTAAAATATTTTGATTTTGTTCATATAATCTGTGAGCCAAATATCATATAATCTTTTTCCTGTAAATCATGTTGTCAAAATCTGACACATTTTCTCAAAAACCAAAATTTTAGATAAAACAGCTCTTCTGCATGGACAGTTTCTTCATCAAAAAGAAAATTCAAGTTGCTTCTGCTATAGGAGTTGTACACCCAGAACTAGGAATAAAGACATATTGTATTTGCTTCAATATTGATGGACTGGAGAAAAAACCTGTTTCAAAATCAGAAGTACATAATTATGGGAAAATATCAATCAGTCAATGTTGCTTGTGACTTAGCAGCAATATTGCCTGTATGTCAAACATAAATACTTCCTGAATGTCTTTGTTTCATTGATTCTGAATTTGGTCATTAGAGGTTGTTTCTGCATATGTGACCTATGATCAGTGGAATACTTGTAACTCTATGTTACTTCATGCCTCTTTCCTTTAGAGATTCTTTCTAGGGTTTTATTTGAATCCCTCATCCACAGTAACTGTCACTTAACTGATATTTTGAGCCACACCCAGCTGAGTTTTGTTTTCCTTGCCCTGTGTAATCATCAAGAAAAAATTCCCACTTTTTTACAGGCTTCCTTAAGTTGTGTTATTATAGCCATAAAAAAAAAAAGCCCAGTAACATGCAATTCATATTCACAAGGCAGAATATACTTTGGGACACAGTTCTTGTGTTACATTCCGTATCCAGCATGTCCTTACTCAGCAAGGGTAGTAAAGAGAAGCAGTTTATATTTTGATTTTTCTAACTGAGGAATTGGTTGTTCCTGTAAAAGATTTCCAAGTAGCTAAAATAACCCTTATGGGAGGACCTAGACTTGAGTAAGCCTGAAATGTGCCTCAAAAGTTTGCTTAAATTCTGCTGCATTTAAAGGTTTATATTTATTAACCTCCTAACTGATACACATTCAGATACTTCAAAAAATAATTTTCATTTTAAAATTGCATTTTTCAAGGAAAATATTATAATTTTGTTTTTAAATGTATGTGTTAAGAGGTTTGCAAATCCTGCATTTCTTTCAGATATTCCTACTGCAGGATATTGAGATATCCAGCACAACTTTTGAAAATTATTAGTAGGAAGATGCAATAACAATTTGGATAAAATATAATCTGCTTTGAACTTTCAGCCACCGGGGACTATAACTCATGTACGAGCTAAAGGAAACCATACAACAAAATGTAGAGACGAATCAACTGTTCAGGGGAAAATCAATATCTCCTTGAAAATTGCAGCTGCTTAATTTGTTTTGTGCTACAACCTGTTTTTCACTATTGTAGCACATTAGTACCTCACTACTTGACTCTCGAGACATGGCACATTTTATCTTGGAAACCTTAGAGGCTTCAAGACCTAAATCTAGAAATAGAGAAACACTGAGAAATCTGTGCTTATTGCCAGAGAACTGCTGCTCTTAAATACAAGTCACAAATTATCCTTCCCAGGGAAATCCTGCCACGAGTGAATCATGTTCTTAAGGGTCTTTTACAAACTAAATGATTCTATGATCTTGCCAGAAGGCCAAACTGACAGTTGAGAAGAGAATAAGATGGCTTCAAAGAGGAGGTAATGGTTTCTTGTGAAGTTTTACGGAAGCTTGCAAAGAGAATTTGTATCTTAAAGGAATAAAAAGGAAATAAAAATTTAGAAAATAATTATGACTGAGAATTTTTCATTGACTGAGAACTAATTCAACATTTAGCTAAATCAAATAAATGGCATATTTATTCAATCATGGGTCTGTGAATTAAGTATGGCTGTAATAAATTTATCTGATCTAATTTGCATAGTTGGAAGATTGGTGTTTGTGGTTCAGTGGGAATTCAGATAAAGCTGGTTAAATGATATGTTGGACCAGGCCAACTGATTCTGCTTCGTGTCATATCCCTAGGCTTATAAATTTCCTATGGAGTTATGACACGATTTGTTCCTCTCTGACATTCTGCATTATTATAACACAGCAACTAAACTATTTCCCTCATCTTTCTTTTTTTAGCATTCTGTTTTAGGAGCTAAACTCAAAGGCAGTTATGCTGGCTAGAAGTTCTCATGATATCCATACATACACCTTTACTCAGGATAGTCACTGGACCATACACTGCAGACCAGGCCACATGCATCTGCACTTTGTGGCTAAATAAAATGTGGTTGCAATTAAATAAAAGATTTTTAGCAAATTTTCATTTTCCCCAACTCTGAAAAACTTAGATTGTATGGAAGATTTTAAAGATCTAAGATTTTGGAATTTTCCCTCTCCTCCTCCTTTATCTTTTGTTCATCAGTTCTTGGGGTTTTTCAGTATTTAGGGGGGAGATGTTTGGGGGTTTTTTTGGCTTTTTTACTGCTGTACTTCTTGTCTACTTGTATACAATTTCAATTAAATATGGGAAAAGAAGCTTTTGGCATTTCTGTCTCCAAAATGTGCTGTTCTTTTCAATTCATATATATATATCATAAAAAATTTCTTCAGACACTTATATATAAAGTTGTGTGTTTTAATTCTGAAATAACACTTCCTAATAAGGTGCTAGTGATAACTGTTGCTATGTTAAACTAAATTATTTTAAATTCCTCTGAACAATATCAGCTCTGCTCAGTTATATAATTTCAGTAATTGACAATAATACAACAAAATAATACAATAATATAGTAATAAGGTAAGTGGCATGGATGTTCTGAATTACTAAGTTGATACTCCTATCAGTAATTATTATTAAGATTAATTTCCATATACTGAAGGAATTTGAAATATCATTCAGGTTATAAATAACTGGAATTTGGGCTACTTTGATTGTAGCTAATTCAAACATTTATATTCTTGTAAACATATCCATAAATGTACTTGGAAGTGTAAATATGGCATGTTTGCATACAATTTCAATGCTATTTGCATAGCATTTTAATGTAGGTGTGTACACGTGCACACATTAAATAATATTAAAACACACAAAATCAGAACTCACCAAGGTAGGCAGTGGCAACAGCAAATTCTGTGTCTGAGCACAAGCTGGATGGGAATTCTCAGAGCCAGGAAAACCCAAATAAGAGCTGACCATACAGTGGATATCATTAAAGAAATTATGAGTTCTTATATTGTGTGACTCTCCTTTAAGGGTCACTAAGGTGCTCATCTGTCAGGCTGACAGGGAGTCATGAGAGAAGCTGACTAAAATCACAGCATCTATTTAAAGTTAAGGGCTTAGGTGACTTTTACCGACAGACAAATGCAGCTGAGTAGAACTGACCCATTACTATAGACTGAGAAAATTAATATTGGGAAAAATTCCTTCTGAAGATTTTTTTTTTTTTTAATTACCTGGATGGCCTCTTTGCTTAAACTACTCTTACAGCTTTAAAGTAGTTGAATTCCACCCTAGTTCTTAAAGCGCAGTGATATGAATTTTCTTTGTAGAAAAGCTAACTTATGATCAGGAAAAAGAAAAGAAAGAATGAAAGAATCAACAAAAGAAAAAGGATGAGGGGAGCTAGAGAAAAAGAGGAGGTGAGGTGGAGAATAAAAGTGGTCTAAGGAACCGTCCAGTATTTCCTGTTCGGAGTGAGAATGAAGAGAGGAAATCAGACAGTGGTACACTCAAAATAGGAGTGAGTGCACCATGATCTAGTGGAAAGGTCCTCTTTTAAAGAGAAAAGAAAACTTGAAAAATTATTACAGTAAAAATTGATTGAAAGGAAAATTCATGTGAGACAGAATGAGTAGGAGATAAAGAGATTAATAGAAAATGCCCATACAGAAATGGGTTTTCTGGAGATGGAGTATGAAAGAAATTTATATCATCCCATTTAAGTAATAAAGGATTAATTTTTCTTTAACCTTTAGCTTTTAGTAATTCTTAGTCTGACATAGAGTACCACAGGATGAAATTGATCTCATCCAATCTAATCCGCCTAAAATATAGATGTCTAGTTTAAGCAAGTACCATCTATATGATGGTGTGGGAACTGCTGAATAGTAATCTGACGTGCTTTTGTTCAGCTAATCTTTGCTAAGATTGTTCCCATTCCCTACACAGAGATTTCAGACATCCTTAATAATTCTCAGAGTAAATCTGATGAACAAATATTATTGCCTGTTCTAAGACGAAATCTAGATTTATGATCTCATACCTGTAATGTTGAGGTGATTTAATTAATTTGTAAAGAATAAAAAACTTTCTGGGGAAAAAAATTCAGAAAATTCTTTTCTGGGTACATATCCTATACCAAATCTCTCAAGGAAAATTATGCCAGTGCTATTCCCCATCTAGAAAGTTCATGCCAATTTTTTCCACACTGGGAATTTTATATCCGCTTCTGCTCATATCTTTTCTAGTCTTCATTGTCACACAATAGACCAGCTACACTGCAGGTTAGATCCAAAGATGTCTGTATAATAAAAACCAATTTGTAGAAATTACAGTTCAATCAATTTATAATTAGGATAGAAAGGAGAGAAAGAAATAAGAATAAGAACATCTCTGTGTTCCCACTGTTGGAGTTAAGGAACAGCGTGACTAATTCTGTCTACGTCTTGCAGCACAGTCCTCTGTCAGTGATGAGTTATTTAAAGGTAGCAGTAAATTAGCTGGTGAGAGAAGATGCTATTTAAACTGAAATGAGTAGTATGGGGAGAAATGAAGACAAGGTTGATATGTAGTGGTGTGACTGCCTCTCCAAGTGTGCCACAGGAGCACACCTATGGAGAATGGCCTTAGTCATGGTAAATTCATTGCTGGATGGAATCCATAAAAAAGTATTTTTCTACAAAGATGTAGCTAACATAGCCTTACAGTGCAAACACTTAATACAGCTAATTACCAAAGTGACCCCAAGAGCTGTGTCAATTTTGCTTTTCAAAGTAGTTCTGTTATGGCTTGGCGCTGCTTAGTGAGCAGTACCTTGAGTGATTCATTCAAGACTGTAAAGAAGCCTATGGTATTCAAGACTGTAATGAAGCTTCTCTCTATGATTGAGATTAGAGGTCATCCTATTTCTGTTCCTCTGTGTGATCTCTCAATCATAAGACTTTTGTGAACTCCTTAAGGTGCTGGCATATTTAAATGCTAGTCAACCACATTGATGCATCTCTTTTTTGTAATGACTACACAGAAAGTACAGTCTACCTTCATTACAGAACTGTGTGCAAGATCTGTTTTCACTCAGGAAAAGCACTATTTTAAACTTTTCATGCAAACAAAAATTCAGTAATGTCTGTCTAGATGAAACCTTTAAATCAATGACCAAAGAGTCATTCAAACCACTAAAAAGCTTTATTGTTAATATTAACCACTTCAATTTATCAGAACTCCTCATCAATGTCAAATAAGTTCACATTTTTGTAGATTTTAATTTCTCTTATAAAAATTATAAAGCGTAAATTATCATTTGTTTAATTTTTTTCCATCTTAATATTTTTAAAAATCTGCTTAACTGGAAAGACTCAAGTACATTTTCTGCATGAGTTTGATTTTTTCACAAAATTAAAGGCTTAACTATTGTTAATTTACTTGTATAAACCATTTTCTACAATGACATTCAGGTATGATTATTATTATTAATTTTTGAAAAGATTTCCCAGTTTCTATGGTGTCAGACTGATAAGTCTCCATTTTCTCTTTCCTTTCTTATCTGTTTCTTCTTTCTCAAACATCATTCTCAAAAAATAAAACCTGTACATGGAAATGTAAATCAGCTATATTGAGTTTCTTAATCTTATTAAAGCCATGATATGGTAAATAATTTTATGAAGGATAATATTGGCTAAGTCAAGTCTTTATTTGGCAGACTCTCAAGCTGCTTATCAGAGGACCATCTATCAGCCATGGAACAGCTGATGCAGAAAACAACTGAAATAAATCTGAAAACAGTCAGAAAAGGCATTAAAGACTAAGAAGTTGCAAACATTGAACACTAACAGAAAAGTTTTTAAATGGTTATTTTTCTGTTCACAAATACTGACAAAATATTTTAACCTTTATGATCTGATTAGTAAATTGATTTGAAAATGTCTTTCATTGTCTTGTTCTGATTTTTCTGCTCTTAATTTGCAAACATTTATCAACTATATGATGTGGAAAGCCTAAAAATAGCTGGGAATATGGGTTCTGTAATGATACTATCTATCCATCTATCTATCTATCTATCTATCTATCTATCTATCTCTCTATCTATCTATGTTTATATATATATGTGTGTATATTTATGTATATATAAATTTGCACATTCATCCACGTGTAAATCAATATGCTCATTTAAAGAGACATTTTTCAGGTAGAACATGTACAAATATAAGAATAAATTATTAAATGTTATATAAGTTATATTTAATCCAGTTGCAGAGCAGCTTCAGTGGGAAGCTAGAGTAGCATAGAAAAAGCAGAAGTTTGACTGTGAGGTGGTTTTATTTCTCTAGCAACAAGCCAAATCACTGAGTTATACAGGGTCGTCTTCATACTTAGTAAAAATAATGAGTGTAGCCTCCTGCAAGAGAACTTAAGTATTGTTCTTCCTAGTGATATTACAAGGAATGTCAAGGACTTGGTTTACAGGGTTGATACAGTGGGGCTACTTAGTAAAACTGCAACTGGATGGGAACAGGAGAATGAACTACAATACGCCTTCTTCAGCAGCCCATTTGCCATCCTTCAGAGTCTCATGCGTGGTCAGTTCAATCAGTTTAGCAAAGACATATTTTGAGAGGAGTGCATTATATCTGGCTCAGATGGAGCTACTTTTTTTTTCATAGCAGCCCATATGGGGCTGTGTATTTTAGATTTCTGACCTGTTTCTCACTCTGCCCCCACAGTGAGTAGGCTGGGGATGTGCAAGATGCTGGGAGGGGACACAGAGAGGGCAGCTGACCCAAACTAACCAGAGGGATATTCCATGACATATGACATAATGATGAACAATAAAATTGTATCGTTTAAGTTGATGGGTTTTTTCTCAAAGTAGCTGTTGCCTGGGGACTGACTGGGCATCAGATTGCTCATAAAAGGTGTTGAATGATTGCCTTTGCATAATTTGTGGGTTTTTTAAATTTTTTTCTTTCCCTACAGTTATTACCCTATCCTTATCTCAACTTTATCTCAACACAGAGAAGTGAATGAGCAAGAGACTGGATGAGGGCTTAGCTGCCAGCTGGAGTCAATACAGCACAGATGACAAGGAAAACTTAGTCTTTAACATTTTAATAAAAAAAAAATAAATTAAAAATAGCTGGAAGGTAAAGTCAGAGTGGAAAAAAAAGGAAAAGAAGAAAAAGGACACCCAAAGACATATTGCTAATGAGAATTGATACCATGAGATTTAGGGTCTTCACATCAGGGCTGTTAACTAATGAAACAATTTTGCTAGGGATATACTGGGATCTTCTTAATATGCATTTACTGAATCCAGATTTAAGGTCTGTGTATTTTTTTACCAGAGTCATGAAACTGTTGTTAGAATCACTTGGTAAAATTAGACAGCCTGAACTTAGCAGGAAATTAAAATAAATTCTTTCTCATATTATTAATCACTGATCCTAGGCTTTCTCAAATGCATATCAGCACAAGGTGTGGAATGGTATAGACAATTCAGGTCACACAGTTATTCTCTTAATCACTATCACATATATTGAATGTTTCTGCAGCTACTCACAAAATATTACTTATATTTTGGCAAATATTACTTTTGGTAGAATTTCACAATATTACACTGAAGTATGATAAATTATATTTCTTCTCCTTTGATTATAGAGGATACTGACAATCCTTTGTTAGTTTTAGTGTAGAGTCATCATTTGGTGTGAACACAGTATTTGTGAATCATACAAATTTTATGTATCATGCAAATTTGTTTCCTCAGCAGATAAAGAGAATACTATTGCTAATGCTTGTGATGGTGCCTCTAAAAATGTTTAGCTGGGGAAGATCACAGCATGACATGCAGTGAACTTGCAAGAGCCCACGGGTGTGTTTGATGCAACACAGGTTTCAAAGAATAATAGCTTGCATTAAAATATCATAGTCAGTTATTTGGCATCAAGACAATACTAATAATTGCCTTTATTTAATATATTAAGAATTTATTTAGAATATTTAGTAGTTATGTATTGGAAAAGAGAAGAAGAAAGGTAAAATAATTCCAAAAGACCTTGTAACTTGCTCGTGTGAATCTTTTTAGACTCCATACAGGATGTCACAACTTATCCAGGTAAGTCAAAGGACAGCCTTTGAAATCTTCACAGATACATGAATGCATAAGAGCTTTTAATATATTTCCTGAACCTGCTTTTCAACTCAAAAAGCCTGCTTCACTAACATGATGGAATACTGAACACAACTACACCACAGCTTCTCATCATTCTCTGCACAAAAAATCATGCAACAGGCAGGGTGCCAGGGCCTTCCAATTTCCTTTGAGTGCAAAGCTCATCCCTCAGGTCTCCCCACTGCCAGTCAGGGTGTCAGTCAGGATAGAAGAATGAAGTCAAGCCTGGGAAAAGAGGGGAGTGAGGGAAAGGTGTTTTAGCTTTTGTTCTTGTTTCTCACATGCTATTCCACTTTGCAATAAATGCATTCATTTTCCCTAAGTTGAATTGCTTTTGCCCACAACAGTAATTGGTAAGAGATCTCTTTATCTTGACCCACAAGCTTTTCAGTCTTAATTTCAATTCCTGTTATGTTAAAAAGATGAGTCAGAGAGAAGCTGATGAATGAGGAACTGCTAAGTCAAACTTAAATGAAAGAAATACAAAAAGAAATAACAGTAAACATGAAGTAATGTCTTCTCCCTCAAAAGCATCACCATTCATTCATAAAACATTATTCATACAGTTGCAAACATAGTGCCAGAAGGTAGCATGAAATTCGCCACAAGAAATAAAAATTAAACTTTATTAAGTAATTTTTATGATTAAAATATGGATTATGCCTTTACTTTAAGAAATTTGACTTGTCTCCTTTTCAGAGCAGTGATTCAAAATGAATATAAGGACAATGTAAGTCATTAATTCAAAAGAAATTAGCAATCTCTTTGGCTTTCCCCTCTTGTCATCCTCTTTATCTCACTGAGTTACATCACAGATTCCAAATGAATTAATGTTATCAAAACTTTATCCCATAACCTTTATTAAATATCAAGTGATTCTACAAAATCTCTTAATATTACAGCTGATCTTTTTACAACTCTACCAGAAATAGAAGATTAAAAACTTCAATTCAGCTAACTTTCTAGAAAGATACCATCTTCCACATTTTCCACAGTTTCTCAATCAAAAACAATTAGAGAGAACTTATGCTAATTACCCTATCCTAATGATATATAAGAGCATATCTGGCATAAGTCACTAAGTCTCCTTATGAGAACCACCTATAAGGCATCAAGAACATTTTGACCTCAATATAAATGACAGAACAATGTTTTCTTTGCTAATATCATATTAGTCATGTTAATCTGGAAGTTAATGACTTAATGCTAGTACAGTACTTGCCCCTCCCTGTTAGTCGTGATCTTATGGTCTCTTTATTGTTTATCAGTTCTTCCACACATTCTTGCTAGGGTTCTTTTTTTCTCATAAAGTTTTTTCTACCCTGTAATTGTCAAGAAATTTAGAATTAAATGCTGGTGTATTCAGAATTTATTTACTTACCCAGAGGAATTACCCAGTATGCCAATAAATATGCAGGAAAAAAGTGTGTTGTGAAAGAGCACTACAGTAGACCTGAAATTCCTTAAAAAATCAAATGCCCTTTGACCTGAAGGAAGCAAGTGTTAAGTATAAGGGATATTTATATATAAGGGATAAGGGATTTATATTAAATTTATGAGTAAGAGATGAATAAGGTACGTTACTATATATGATAAGAGATTGATAAGATTTATATAAAATGACAGCTACATTTAAGAAATTATAAGAATTTATCTACACTGTGCTTTGTAGCCTTTTGCTACAGGGCTAGGAATATTTTGTGCATGTGCAAGAAATTACTAAGGCCTGTGTTTGTCTTGACTCTAGGCAAAAATGTATGTGTTTAACAGATGCTTCTTCTCATTAATGAGTCCAGTTGCTTTCTTGGTATTCGGCCAGTCAGTTACACAGTCTAAATTTCCATAGAATTCAATAATTCTAAAGGCCAAATTGTTTCCTCCTATTCAGCCTGGATCTTCAAATGCTCAGAACTCTCTTCTCCAGAGGCCAAGTTTCTCATTTTTAAGCAAGTGATATTTTCGGTTTCTAAGAAAATTCTACCCCTCTTTTATTCAACTTTCCTACCACAACACTGAATGAATTTTCCAATATACTCAGTGAAATATGGAGTATTCTTATATCATGCCAATATATGCATATACCATTCATCTGTGAAAAAAACATATTCAGTGTCAACATCTGACAGAATTATCTGTTGTTTTTCTTCTTTATTCCTTCTGTTTCTCTTCCTTTATTTTCCACTAAAAAGTTAGTGATTAACATAAAAACAATGATCTGGTTTGCATAAGAATAAAACAAAAGTGATGTGCAAGGTACAACACTTTTTAAAATTGTGCTATCCAGAAAAAAGTATCTTCAAACTGTTGTTACGGTAAATCAACAAATGATTCATCAGTCACTTTTTATCTTAAGGGAAGCAAGAAGCTGCTAAAACTTTCAGTAAAGGCCAAGTTCTCCAGAATTTTTCCATGTTGCACGCAATAATATAACTACAGAATATGTAGAAAGAAACATAAGGAACAAGCAGAATGGAACTGATATTTTTGTTGGTCCTGTCTCCAAGACAGAGAATCTCTAAATCACAATTAACACTAATATTCATAGAATTTTAATATGGCAGGCTCTTCTGTGACTACTTTCATTGTTAGTCTGCAGCCTGGTCAGCCTGTTCCTGACATGTCCTCATAAGTATCTTTATAAAAGTGTTAGTACAGTATCCTGGAAAACTGAAAGCTACCACTATTCTCCACCACCTGCGATAATCACAACAGCTTCTCACACATCTTTATACAATGGAAGTGGTATGTCCATAAGAAAGATAACACTAAGTTTACAGCATGTTGTGTCATATGACAAGCTGTTTGCAAAAAGAAAAAGCTACACTGATATTTTATTGATAGCAAAATCTGATGCTAAGTCTTGTAGCCTTATCAATTTATCTGAAAAGGTACATAAATATAGATACATTCTACATGTGAAACTCTTATTTCTCAGGAAGTTTGGGAGAGACTAATGATTACATTTCTTCTTTATCCCAACGTACTTTATATTTGCTATAGATAAAATTATTTAGGCAAATAGAACAGAGGCAAGTAAAGAAGCAACTAAACTATGAAGCAAACCCTTATGCAATTAAAGAACTTAATCATGTTTTGCGCAAAGTTGCAAAATACAGTGTTTATTACTGAGTTACATGAAAGACCAAAAGATAATTATTTTAGAACCAGAGAATCTCTTGACCTCAGTGGATTTCATTTAACAAAGTTTTTGAAAAAGTTGAGAGGTGAGAAAGATGAAAGCATTTGAATGAACAAGTGAAAAAGGATGCTTCAAATGGAGGAGAGATTTTCTTGGACTAACTCATTTGACTGGAAAACTAAAGAAATCTTCCTGGTAGTATGAACAAAATTATTTTTGAGACATGTATCTGATAGGAGTATATTTTTGTTTTGGGTAACTTTTGTGTAAACCAAAGATAATCTTTCAAGGGTTTATTTTTTTCCCCACACTGGTTTTGGTAGGATCACTTATCTGTAGGTTGTAATTTGTCTTTGACTCCTGTATTTTCTTTTCCTTCATCTTTTTCTCACATGCTTGTTACTTGTCCATATGATATCTTAAAGATCCAATATTTTGTCTAAATTTGTGGCTTGAAAGTGGTTTGAAAAGTACCACTTTTTCAAAGTCCCATTTCCTTGGGGATTTTTTGTTTATTTGTCATTTTTTGTTTTGTTTTGGTTTTGGTGGGGGCTTTTTTTTGTTTGTTTTGGTTTGGGTTTTGGTTTTTGGTGGTGTTTTTTTTGGGGGTTAGTCTGTTTGTTTGTTTGGGGGGTTTTTTGTTTGTTTATTTGGTTAGTTTTGTTTGGTTTGGGTTTTTTGTTGGGGTTTTTTGTCTGTCTGTTTGTTTGTTTGTTTGTTTATGTTGTCGTTGTTTTCTTTTTGGTTGGTTGGTGTTTGGTGGGTTGGGTTGGGTTGGTTTTTTTTTTTTTACAGAATCGGAAATAAGATTCTGGAGAGCAGAACCACCAGAAAGGCCCTGGGTGTCCTGGTTGATGGCAAGCTGACCATGAGCCACGGCTGCCAGTGCCCTGGCAGCCAGGAGGGCCAACCCTGTCCTGGGGACATGAGGCACAACATTGCCAGCCAGGCAAGGGAGGGGATTGTCCTGCTCTGCTCTGCACTGGGGCAGCCTCACCTCGAGTGCTGGGGGCAGTTTTGGGTGGCACAATATAAAAAGGACATGAAGCTGTTAGCGAGTGTCCAAAGGAGGGCAGTGAAGATGATAAAGTGTCTAGAAGACAAGCCATAAAAGTTGCAACTGTGGTCACTCGGTCTGTTCAGCCTAGGAAAGAGGAGACTGAGGGGAGACCTCATTGCAGTCTACAACCTCCTCATGAGGTGAAGCAGAGGGGCAGGTACAGCTTTCTTCTCTCTGATGAGCAGGGACAGGATCTAAGGCCTGAAGCTGAGTCAGGGGAGGTGTAAATGTGATATTAGGTAAAGTTTCTACACCCCGAGGGTGGTTAGGCTCTGGAACAGACCCCTCCCTGAAAGTGGTCGCATCACCAGCCTGACAGTTCAAGAAGCACTTGGAAAATGTTCTCAGGCATGTGGAGTAAATCTTTAGATGTCCAGTACAGGGCCAGAAGTTTTCTTTAGTTGATCCTTGTAATATTTTTTGGATTTTTTTATGATTCTATGATTTCCTGTGGTAAGGATGGGACACATTTTACCCCAGCTGGCATGTATATAAAACACACATTCTGAGGGGTCCTGTAGAACAAGTATATGGTTGCTCTAATTCTTGGTGATCTGAGGGAAAATGTTAAGATCTTTATCTTCATATTTAGAGCTACATTCAAAATATTTTAAGATCTCAGTGAACTTTATCAACATTTACAACAAATAGAGAAATTAATTCTGTTATCTACACAGAATTTTCACTTGGGTCATGAAAATCAATAGTGCTTATGTTGATTAGATTTGGACTTCAATTAACCTTTTGAATTGAAAGTTATCGAATCTGGAATTAAACCTTATCACACTATATATATATTAGAATTATTATTTTCAATGCTGTTTATTTGCAATGTAGGAATGCCTACATTGTGGAACATTTCCCTTAGAATATTAGGCAGTGTCCTAAAAACAAAGCCAAAAAAAATCCAAATAAACGAGACCTTCAGTCAAACAAAAAGATCATACTCCTGTCTTAAAGTTTGAAAATTTAATAAGGAAATGTATTTCCTGCAGCTCTTAGAGTAACAGTAGCCTCAACAGCTAAACTAGGAAACAAGTAACTGTCACCATGCTTCTTTTTTTTTTTTTTTTTTAGACATTTATTCCTTTCATAAAACAGATGTAAAGCAAAGAGGCAAGTGTTGTACATCTTTTGATCCTTCCATAAAGGATCATCCATATAATTGATGATAAATATATGTGCATTTTCTTAATTATTAGAAGACTCAATTAAATTACTGAAGTATTGATTTAACCAGAATAATGAAAGTTTTCATAAAGAAAAACTGCTTGGTTCATGTGAGTTTAAACAAAATCAAGATCAAAAAATGATTTATGACTTTATTAATGATTCATAAGTAGCAGTCAACTTGTTTAGGATTGGTATCAGCTGTGCGATATAGAAATCTCTATGTTAGCAGCTTAAAGAATGCTAAGAAACTCTCCTTATAGGCAATTCCAAAATGCTGTAGCTTCACACCGATACACATGCTCATACAGAATTGCATGCACATTCTCTCACAGCCAGTGTGGGCTGCAGCCACAAATGCCTCTTTTTCCTGAACATCCAGATTATCCCACTTGCACACACCTTCTGTGGGAGATGTGAGTGTTCCATCTTTGTGTGTACCTGTGCTGTTCCCCAGTGAGGACATATTCACCCATGGATGGCAGAATTCAAGTTGTCATGGCATCCGATGGCTCTGGCTGACCAAGGCAGAGGTCCTGATGCCTTTAGGAGATTTCTAGCAGTGCATAAAGGGATTTTGAAAATTGTTCTTTGCACTTCTAGGTCTCGTCCTCACAGATTTTACAACCTACAATTTTCCACATTCTCGTGCCACTTCTATATATCTTTTCCAGCTCAATCACTCCTAATTTCTAAAGTCTCAATATAGTACCCAGACTAGTCTAAACTGTCTGATAGTCATCTTCACCTTTAAATTGATCAGTTTAGGCAAAGGTGCCCTCAGGAAGTTTAGCCACTATTCACATACCTGTCTGAACTGCCAGGCCAAAAGTGGTCAGTGGAACTATCCCACAATAGTGACTAGCATTCTACATCTAAGAAATTGCTTCCATCTACCATGTAACATCAGAAAAGAAACAGCAACCTTAAAGGTTCAGTTATATTCAAAGTCAGCTAGAGATTTATTTAAAGATATAGTAAAAGAAACATTAAAAAAATGCCATTATTCTCTTCTTATTTTTGAAGATCAAATCTTGATGAGCTCTCTCATTAAGAGAGAACATCTCATCTCAGTAAGATCTTGCTTAAACACTGAACTGGATTGAAAGGAAAGGAATGACAATGGGGTCTACATAGCTTCTTCCCATGACAACCATTCAGACACAGACCACAAATCCAAATTTTTGCCACTTCCAAATTTTCTGAGCATTTCTTTACCCTTGATGTTAGTATCATCATATTGTAACAGCCAGCTTGAATAAACTTCATGTGCTTTGTCCTAAATCCAAATTTTCTTCTAAGTTCACATATTCAGTTTAATCATCCATGCACTGAGCAACAACATTTTGGCTCTTTTATCAAAGAAAGAGATTTTATTTTTTATTACTTATTAAATAAATCCTAAGTCCCTTTATAATTCATATATGCATATTGCCTGAGAATTAATAAAGGAAAAATTATCAAAATTTTTTGTTTGTTCATTCATTTTACTAAAAAAAATAAAACCCTTTCAACCCTGTCGAAAATTATAGGTATGGAAATGTTCAAGACAAATCATCAGATACACAGATAAAGCATTTTTCTGACATGTGGTACTACCAAAAAGATTTAGGGCAACCCAGAGGTCACATTTGGAGAATCTCTAAGTAACTGAAGAAGAACTATTAGTCACATAGGAGTATGCTTCTTTACTTTTTCTCCTTGTATCTCTTTTTACATACTCTTCCCTCTTTCCAATAAGTTGCAAGCATATACCAATAAACTACATGAAACACACAGTTGCAGCATGACTATAATAACAGCAGCTATCTTTATAAAAGTGGATTTGGAGCAGAACGGAGATTAGTAGTTGGATACAGAACCTTTATTAAAGTTATATACACTAGTAACTCGATTTATATTACAAGGGAGTAACAGTAAAGTAGTTTCATTTGCAGAGCTTATGATCTAAGAGCTAGATACAAAATTAAATAAGTTAATGAACAGGCATAGGTAGGTGCAGAGAACAGAAAATACTAAAAAAGTATCTAAGAATCTTCAAGACCTACTTCATGTCCTGGTTGTAGCAGAGACATCTGAAATAAATCAGAAAACAAATACGTAGGGAACAGATTTTTATTCTGAATGCTAGTGAAAATATTTCTTAAAATGATGATGTCAGAATGCATTTAGTAGAAGAAAAGCAATTATTTGAGTACTTCCATGTAAGTCAGGTTTCTATATGTAGAATTTTAGAATGGTTTCTTCTGAAACATACCTGATACACATTTTAGATAAAAAGCTGATTTTTTTTGGTCTTCTTGAGTTCAGGTCAAAAAAAGTTAACAGTAAATTTAAGTTCTGTAAACTTTCTTAAATTAAGTTCTGTAAAACTTAATTTACAGAATTAAATAAATACCTTATGATGAGATTTTTGTGAAAAGTTCTCTGGTAGCAGCATCGTTCATTTATAACTCTAAGAGCCACATTACAACTGTCAGTTTTATGTAATGAAGGTTCTGTAGTTAGGGACTAGAATGCACTGGTTATGGAAATTCTGGCACGTAAGTTTATTTCTTTTCTATATGAGTGTAATTTTTAATTGTGGTGACTAAATAGGTAATGTTGCTATGCACTCATAAAAAGAGCATGAAATGCTTCCTTTACTTCCAAGAAGCTTAAGCAAGTTAAAGCACCTGATATGGCTATATTACATATATGCATAAATTTGGATGCAGATGCCAAATTCTGAAAAGAATTTCATGATACAAACCAGTAACTTCTGGTCACTTCCTTCAGGATATTGTCTGACATCAAATTGGTCAGGAAATATAGGAAGATATTCTAAATTCTGTTGCCTATAACACTCTATCATCCTGGCTGCAGACAATAAAGGATGAACCAATATGCTGCAAGTGATATAAGGAGTTTTTTGGTTGACAGCTGGTCCAAATGTCATTTGAAATGATCCACTTTTTCATGTATTGCAAACTGTAAAGCAGTTTCAGTTTCACACACACAATGTGTTTTAGATTTGTAGCCTTTTAATGTTCGAAAAATATGTTTACAGTGGTGTAGTGTGATGTATTGTGGTTTCAAATGCTACGTAACCTTAGTTAACCCTACATGTTTTGCTATTGTGTATGGCAATAAATCAAAAGATAGCATCCCTGTAAGTTTCTTCTCTATTCCAAATTACCTTATCCTTGTTATTTTATCCTACTCATCCTACTCCTCTCCTCTTCTCTCCTTTTTCTTCTCTCTGACATTACACTCAGTTACTTTAACCCTTTTTTGTCTGTAAATTAGTCTCATCAAGCTGTTTGTTTCACACAAAAGATTTAACCTTTTATCCTATAAAATTTTACACAATTTAACATGTAAAATTGAACCTTATAAAAACGTACTTTGAGGGCGGATTATCTGGAAATAATCCACTCATCAGGAAATGATGCCTACATTTTAATTACTTTTTTGTGACTGCATGTTTGTTTTGTCTTAGGATGTTTGTACTTTATAATCTGATATGCTCATTCTGATGGAGTAATTACAATGGATAAGGATCAGTGTGTTTGCAACACATAGGCAGAGTTGGAATAAGAGGGCTTTGCAAAACAGAATACAGATGCAAATTTCAAGAGTCCAGTGTTTTCCAGCTCAGCCACAAGACTGATGTATTAGTCTTCCAGTTACCTAGAAAATATGCATTTTGACAGTTTTAAAAGAAACACTCTTTCATCTTGATCCATTGTGGAATAGGAAAAAATAAAAAAAATATTCACTGAATTATATCAAGCTTCCCATTGAGGGCTGCTCCTCATATGCTGATAATTCTGCCTGCAAATTTCTTCTTGTCTAAAAAACCCTCCTAATGGGAAAATGGAGAAGTTAGCTTTCCCAGGTCAGGCTGTACACTCTAAGTTGTTAAGAATATAATGTCAAAGCAGACAGGCTTAAGGATGAGTATAAATGAAATAAATCATAAAGGGTTTAAGCTTCATACTGGAACAGACTCAGTGTCATTAATCATTCAGTCGAGACATTTATAAACATTCAAGGTTTTGAATGAATAATTAATGCCAAGCACTGCATATGTGCCAGACTCTCTGTTATCCATCCTGCAGCAGAAAAATTCTGGAGCAGAACTACAGGTAGAATCCAATGTTTGCACAGTAGCTGAAAATTTTGACTTAGGGTCCCCTTGCTTATGTTTTTGCTTTGTGTTTGTTTGTTTGAAGAACAAAATAAAGATTAGATGCATACAAGTGCAAGTTAGAGAAGAGAATTATGTGAGAGAATGCGGTCCCTTTGGACCTGCACACCATTTCAGCACGATATAAGGAGAACTACACAGAGCATGCATACTACAGAGAGAATAAGACATAAAAAATAAGAAACTTAAATAGAAGCCTCCTTGTAGTCTGTAAAGCTATTAAAATGCAGAGATGTATTAATTCTGAAGGAATTCCTAGAGACATTAGATAGAGCATCTACTGAAAATATAACTATTGAAAAGAAACCGTAGTTTAGCTCTCCATTATCTATGATCAGGAACATAACATTTGTTTCCTGCAAATTAAGCATTTTTGATCTACCATATAGGGTGTCATACCAAACCATAATAATACTACCTGTAAATGATGTAGAGCTTACTGTGCCACAGTAGGCACAGAGGTATACAACAAAATTTGAGTGACAAAGATCTCTCTGGGTTTGTATGGTAAGGTTTTAGTAAAGGGGTGCCTACAGGGTTGTCTTCTGTGAGAAGTTGCTGGAAGCTTCCCCAGTGTCTAACAGAGCCAATATCTGCTGGCTCCAGAACAGGCTCACTGCTGGCCAAGGACAGGCTTATCAGTCATGATGGTAGCACTTCTAGGAAATTATATTTAAGGAGGGAGAAAAGTTTCTGCACAATGTGCGCCCAGAAGAGAGTGTTAAGTTAGGGTTAATAATTTCTGTTACCACAAAAGCTGGGAATAGAGTCTCAGTTTCACTGCAACCAGGATGTTGCTTCCATTGTTCCAACCAAATCAAGTATAACTTTGCCTGTGTAATCAGGATGGGGGGAGAAGGAAAAGATTGGGACGGCTTGTACTTGGAAATAAAGTAGGTCGGGTGAAACTGTACCAAATCATCATAAGATAGATGATCGAATTGTAATGATTGTTGGTAGCTGAACATGATTATTATCTCAAACTAGAACCGTGAGAATCATAAGGGAAGATATTTACCAAAATTCATGCTTGTGTGTATACAATAGAACAATGTAGGTTTAATGATTAACATAGAGTTATGTAACGAAATGGTATAATACGGGCCCCCTTTTCAACCCTCGTCGGAGTTGGATTTGGGTCTGTACCCCAACTCCCAGAGCTCTCAATAAAGCACCTCATAATCATTCCAGTGATTATGCGTTTTCCTCGCAAACAAGAGGAATGAGAACACAGCCCCCAAGGTCAGGGGGTAAGGAGAGGCAGGAGGTGCTCCAGGTGCTGTAGTAGCGATTTCCCTGCAGCCTGTAGTGTAGAACATGGTGAGGCAGCTGTGCCCCTGCAGCCCATGGAGATCCATGGTGGAGCAGAGATCCACCTGCATACCCTGGAGGAACCTCCACCAAAAGAGGTGTATGTGCCCAAAGGAGGCTGTGACCCCATGGGAAGCCAGTGCTGGAGCAGGCTGTTGGCAGGACCTGCAGCCCCATGGAGAGATGGACTCACTCAGGAGCGGGTTTACTGGCAGGACTTGTGAGCCCATGGAGTATCAGCTGTAGAACACCTGGTTCCTAAGGGACTGCAACCCACGGAAGGCATCTGTGCTGGAGCAGTTCATTAAGAACTGCAGTCCATGGGAAAGACTCACATTGGAGAAGTTAAGGGAGGACTGTCTCCTCTGGGAGGGACCTCACATGGGAGCTGGAGAACAAAGTGTGAAGGAAGGAAGGAACAGCACAGACATCTGATGAACTGACCAAAACCCCATTCTGTGCACCACTTGGGTAGAAGGAGGTAGAGAAATCAGGAATGAAATTGAGCCCAAGAAGCAGGGAGGAGCAGGAAAGCATTTTTAAGATTGGTTTAGCTATGCTCATGAGGAAAGTCTAAACCATGAAGACCATAAGTGGTATAAAGGTTTTACAGAATCAAGATCAAAAAGGGACTAGAGAGGCAGTCAAATGGAACTGTAAGCAAAATCTGGCCTTAGAAATTGTCTCAAAAAATGATTGATCTGAGATAAAAACCAAGATAAATGTATATACATATAGGAACAAGATGCTTACATGCAGTAAGAGGAATAGCACCAGTCATTAAAAAGGAAACTACTAGATGGATACAAGCACATTGTGTCCATCTGGTAATCATCAATAATAAAACAAATAATTTGTATAAGGTGTGAACAAGCAACTAAAAAGTCAACCAGATTTTGAAAGAATATGTGGCCTGTTGCATAGTAATGGTGGCAAAGGTCATACCTTGAGTGTGAACTCTACTTTCAGTATTTGGCAACTATTAGATAAAAAAGAAAAGAGCAAAAGCACACTAACAGAAACATTATAGGAGAAACACAGAGAGTGTTTGGTGGAGTACCAGAAAGCTACTCTAAGTACAAAAAACGAAATAGAAACACTCAGATTTATGTAATCAGTATCAAGGAATCTCACTGCCTTTCCTGGTAAAAGGGAATAATTGTAAGAGGCAATAATATGGTGCTCACATCTTCCCATCTGCTTTGTAGCCTTCCTGCTACCCTGCAGAACTCCGTTTCTGGAAGCACTTTCCCTTCCTACCTCTTTATTTTTTTTTTCTTTTATTTCTTTCAAAGCAAATAACTGTGATGAATATTCTTGTATTAGTAATTCCAGTTGGGGAAAATTCTATTCTTCTCTGGCTTTAGCTTTGAACTACTGCTTCCTTTTTCAAGATGAAATTTCTTCTATCAAAATATGACAAGGGTACAAAGCCACCCATTGTTCCCTTTGCTTAGCTTGAGTTAGAGCAGATGACCTCATCCCTCTTAAAATGTTGCTGGTGTTTTCAAGTATCACCTTCCCTCTGAGGAGCATCTTCCTTGTCTTCTGCAACTGTAATTTTTTTTTTTTTTTTTTTTTTTTTTAGGACATACACTGAATACATCCTTGTATCGATTTTATTCAATAGCAAAACTTAAATGTACTTCCCTGAGGTCAGGATCTTCCTCTAAATAGGCAGAACACAGTACAAGGATTGGGCTGATAATACACACCACCCTAATTGGCATATTTTACTTTGTAGATCTACAGGAGAATGAGCTGATACTTGAAATATTGCAAGCATAAGACAGAGATATTTCTAAACATTTTTGTTCAAAATATGCTCAATGACAGTTGCAAGAAGACTTCTGAGCATAGGATGATGTAATGTGCATAAGTATAATCCTTATAGCAGCTTTTGTTCCATGAGGTGTCTGAATTTTATTTAAGTAGGCATCCCGTCTGTAGGTCACCTCAAACACTTCACTGCAATTTCACATGCAGTAATCTGACTCTGTATTTGAAGTCCTTAGAAATACATCCTCATCAGCCCTTACACTGCTCTGATTTAAGGTTGGAACCACTTCTCCAGTGACTGTCATTTCCCCTAAGCCAGATATGCATATCTCTTCTGCATGATCATTTGCTTGACATGCTGAGCTATGGAGGAAAAATTGCTTAACCTAGGAATAGGCATTCCTGGATCTGAAAAAACTGACCTAGCATTTAGTGCTCAGAAGAAGGAGTGAGAGATCTGGTACGATTAGATACGCCAAAGGGAAAGTAACTTGTGTAGATTCACAGTCACTCATGGCCTTGAGCAGAAGAGAGTTTAAATTACGACTTGGGTATTTTCTTAAAGTGTTGGCAGGCACAGAACTAAACTCATATTGGGTAGCCACAATTGTTACTAGCCATACGAAGCTTCATTGTTCCCCTCTCACAGATTAAAATCAAATTTTAATCACAGGTACTTTTAGTTAATCTATTTACATTTTAATTAGAAGAGAAGCAGATATGTGCTTGCACACATAGGCCTAGTGGGAAGCATAAAGTATTGATTTTAGACCAGGGCCTGTCTCAGCTCTCTCTCCATCTCAGGATTTCTGCTGAGAATGCAGGAAGAATCTCATAAAGTTTAGACATCCTGCCTTTCTTAACTGAAAGTGACGAATAACGTGACTGTTACTGCTTGGAATTCTCATGTGCTCAGCCTAACATAAATAAAAATTTGGGAGCTATAGTATCAGACCTAATGTCTACCAGACCAATTATCTTGATTCTGCCATTTATCAGAAAAAATGCCTAATAGTTAAAACAGAGTGAGCTGCCACAAGCACTGGAGTCCTGAATCCAGTCCTATTCTAAAACCTTTTAAAGAAAGTAAATATCATTACTTACACGGCCACCTGCTTGTATGGCTTTTGCTGAGATACAAGCTATTTAAAAAACACTTTTCTCCTTTTGTTTGCATGCCTCAGGGAAATGATAAAAGCATTTTAAAAGCATGTGACTCTTGGACATAAGAGCATCAAAGAAGAACAAGTACACCATCCAGGAAAATCCAGGAAAACAGTAAACTCTGACTAGAGATCTACTGTCAAGAAGTCCAACTCTCCCAGTGATTCACCAGTAGTTAGTGGCTATTTGTATGCTGTGTGTTCCAGAAAAGCAAGCTTGACAACAGTATCCCACTAGAAATTGTCGGTTTGTTTGGGTTTTTCCCTCAGTTTCCCTTCCTTTTCCTGAATACCACTGGTATTTTAAACCTGTTCATACTTATAACACTACAGAATAACACATGCCCATATAACAAACAACAACCAATTAATTTCAGGCTTATACGAGTTCAGTCTGATTTTTCACTTAAATTCCTATAAAGCTTAAATACCTATAGAGCTTTTCAGGCCATCTAATTATATCGTCACTGATCAAAACTTTAATAATTATTGAAAATTATCTCTGATGGCCCTGCATAAGAATGTGAAAGGATAGAACAACCAAATCAGGCTAGAGATTTAAACTTGTTTCTTTCTCCAAGGGCACCAGCAGATATTAAAGGAAAAATATAAAGGGATATCTGTCTCACTGTGTCCTATAATCACTTCCAAGAAGCAATCACTATGCTTAATAATCTGGATACCTCTTCTTAATTTGTTCTCCTTTAATTTTATTCATATTTTTTAGAGTTAAGATACTATAAACACATGAAATACATTAAATGAGAAAATTTACTTTTTACTTTATTTCTCCTCCTGTAAATTTCCTTACATAAATTGTGTGTACACTGACTCTTGCATTTGACAAAATACTGATCATTGCTTATTCAAATTCTTTATAATGTTCTTGATTTGGCAGACCAGTGTCACATCTCCTTTTTACTCATCTCTTATTTTCAGGTTATGCTATTTAATCTTAACTTAATCTTTACTTGTTCTATGCTTCCAGTTATCTACTTTACCATCTTTGCCTTTTGCAGTTCTGTTGTCTCTGTCCTTAGGTGACCTTGGGAGATGGAATAATCAGAATTACATTTTCTATTTAGCATGTTGTTGTTACATTATGGGCTTATATAGAAAAAGAAGTTTTTTTTTTTTTCCCAGTGTACATAGAGCGCTGCACAGTGGACCCAATTTCCACAACATTATCTCTTTATGTCAGAATAAAAGAGAAGAAATTAAATACATGGCAACTATAAGAGTAAGTTCTTGCCTATTTATATTTAGTTTATAGATCTCGGATTTTAAAAACAGAATTTCTTGTGAAATAGAGCTGAGGCCAGGAAGTTAATGTGAAATACAAAAAACAGTCTGGTCTTTTTACTCACAAGCAGAATCTATCTAATAAACAAAGTAACAGTCACTGACCTGAGTGCACATAGAAAAATAATGCAGGAATTTACTTTCTCCATGGGGTCCATGGTAAAAGAGAAGAGAAACAGACAGAAAAAGCTAAATCCATAAATAAGAATATGTGAATCAAAGAGATTAAAACAAACCAGTTGAATAGAACTGACCTACAGTTGCTGAAAATCCAACCATTTGCAACCTCAGTTGAACTGTTATAGAGCCATATCTTTCAGAAGACATTTCTATTTTCTCTAGAAGTGAATATATGAATACATAATATTCATAAAAATAATAAACATAAATGCATAACCCATTTTTAGTGAATATTTTTGTAAGGTATATTACTATATGACACATCCCATATATACATTGTATATTAATACATTATTTTTCAACAATATTTATTGTGTTTGCATAATAAATTCATGTATACCCACGCAACACATTTTCAGGCTTGTAGATTTTCATGTAATGTTTTGCTTATAATTTATGTGAGATATTGCAGTAAAATTTGTCTTATGACCAATAAACTTGTTCAAACCTCCAGTACTGACTGTGCTGTGGCAGCTCCCCTGCTTTCCAGCTGGTGGAAATCTCAGCTGGCAATATCCTTCCTGGTTCAGTGTGTACTGTCTCTTTGGGTGTGTGTTGCCAAGATTTGAGTTTCTCTATTTAGTGCAGGACGGAAATGAGATTAATGAAGATATTTCCTAGAAGGTTGAAATGTCATGCTAGGGATGGATTTTACTGTTCCCAAGGAAAAAGTAGCTTAGCAATCAGAAATGAATCAAAATAAACCAGCTTGACTGGAAGGTTCCAAGTTTAGTTTTATAAGGTATTAATTCCATGTTTTCTGTATTTTTGGTCATGTTTATTTGGGGTTTATGTAGAAATTTTTCTTGATTGATGTGATAAACTCAGGATATATATTTTTAGGATTCCCATCCAAAACTTTTAAAAGAAGGAAGGAAGAAAGAAATGTAGAAATAAGAAAAAAATATGAAAAAAGGAATGGAAAGACAGAAAGGAGAGTATATTCAATGGCACTGTTGTTTGGGAGAACATCTATGACATTTACTGTGAGAACTATTTTTGGGTAAGTTACATGCTCTAAAGCCATGTTAAACACTATGTTCTACTGTAAGTTTAATTTCTAAAGTACTCCGTCTTATCTGACATTGGTCAGAAAGCTGGAAGTCTAGTTTTAAGTCACATTCTGAAGTTTTCAGATTGATGATGGAGCACAAAGCACAAAAGATTTTGATTTCTTCTGGATCTGCTTGTTGTGACACAGGGACAAGGCTGAGCCTAGAAGCCATGCTAGTGGTTCATCTAATGATAACACATTTAAGAAACACCCAAAACACCAGAGAGCAGAGAGAAAATTAGATGTTAGACAGAATAGTGAAAACACCAAGGTCAGGGAGGAAGCAAAGGAAGGTGTACAGGCACCAGAGAGAGCTGGCTCTGTGGGACCAGGTTGATTCAACAGGAACTGCATCTGGTGAAGACCCCACTCCAGGGCAACTTTATGCTGAAGGACAAGGAAAGGGCCCACATTACAACAAGAAAAAGTGTGGAGAAGGGTAGCAGAGAGGCACAGTTATGAACTGACTGTATCCCCCATACCCTCTGTACTGCTTGAATATAGGAGAACACAGATGAGTTGAGAGTGAAAAAGTGACATAAGGACTAACGAAAACGTGAAGGCAGGGGGTAAGATGTTGTGTCAATTTTCCTTTATTTTTCACCATACACAACTATTTTAATTGACAATTAATTACCTAACTCCCCCAAATCAAGTCTCTTGTGCAATGCTAGTAATTTCTTACTAACCTACCTGTCTTTATCTTGAAACTCATGATCTTTCAATTCTTATTTTCTCCCGTTGTCTTTTGAGAAGGATGAGTGAGAGATCAGCTGGATGGGCTTTTGGTAGCTAGTGCACCTTGTGAGCAAGATTTTAAAAGTTCTGACAAATATGACTTATATATCTATCATTGAAAGCTAAATACTCATCAAAAAATTTTCAGGCTTCACATTAGATGTCCCACATCTGCAAAAACTCCAAGGAGGAGTGGAAACACATTTTTTACAAGAAACTATCTGTATTCTGTTGAAGTTAAGTTATTAATTATTTGTAGATGGCCAAGAAGAGGCAGCCAGAATTGCTTTATTTAATGATGATCCAATTTTTTATCCCAGCCTTATTATTCAGTGTCTTAATTGTGACTTAACTATTTCCAGATTAGTGATTGGGTATCTAGAAGATTTTTGTGATTTTTTTTTATCTAAAAGTTTGTGATAAACTTTTCTATAGGCATGACACATCACATTGCTGAGGGCCATGAAACATATGAGTCTTTAAATGAGATTTTCATTGCAAAACTCATATCCCTCTACACCAGTAAGAACTAGCAAGACAAGTACCTAAAGAACAAGAAGTGAAAACTCAGTATAGAGAATTGTTTTCACCATCATTTGAGTTTATTCACCCTTCCCATAATGACTTTCTCCTCTTTTTTACCAAAAATTAGAGAAGTTCAGAGGTACACAAATACCCCTGAGCTTCTACCAATATTGCTTATAAGTATGGCTTCCATTTCTACCCCCCAGCATTTTTTCCTATACCATGAATCTGAAACAGACAATGGAAATCAGTTGTGCCTGTAGAGTTGCAAATTACTTCACACATGACAACAACATTTGCTGGGAACAGCATTTTGGTTCTTCACGATATCCATCCTATTTTTCCAAAATTCTCTAAATTTGGGTTATTCCCACATGATTCTGTCATTTTTGATAATGGGGTTTTGTCATTGTTCAAATCTGGCTAAATACAAATATTACAATGGAATTTACAAAATGCTGAAGTGAAAAAGAAAGTGTGTTACTTATATATACACATATATATTAATTAATATATCCCATTTTCACTTAGCTATTTCATTAAGAAAAATGTTGATACATGTGTGCCTTCATAATATGCTTATACAAATATGTTTAAAGAAAAAATATCCAGAGCAGTCAAAGTTCTGTCTATTAGATCTTCAATATGAAACTGTTCTGTTCTTTGTGGAATACACTGTTCCTGTTAGCAATTTTGATAGATAATTTCATTTGCAGTTTTTTCAAAAATATTTTCCTTGTTGGCATATCTATCAAATAATAAAATGTTTCATTTTACCTTACTATGACTATTAGTCTATTAGCATCCTAATTTGCGGTATTGCAAAACACACAAGCATTATATAATGGTCAGGAATAGATTTCCCATTTTACAGTATTTGTATTTTGTTACATTTGAATATATACCAAAGGCACTCAAAGTATCTCTTTCATTGTCCCTAATTGTCACGCTAATATTAATTAATCAACTATAATAATAATACGGTACAGTGCTGTTGCCTCAAGTTTGCCTGTTTTTCACTTTCTGCATTTTGTTCTCACGCAGCAGCTTCAAGTAAACTATGTATATTATTAGAATTGTTTACATTCTTCCTCTCTAGGAGGAGAATGATGATTGATGGTGATGGTCACCAACGAGGTCGAAGAAGCGGCTACCTGTGTAGCCAATCTTGGCCTGTCTGTAAAATTGTATATATATGGAGTCGAAAAATATAAGTAGAAGCTTTCTGCTTGACCTCCTGCTGGCCTGCGTCGTCCTTTCGTGCTCCTAACAGCAGCCGCAAGTGTGGCCCTCCGTCACAAGTGACCTCGACGGTGGGAAAGGAATTCAGCCGTCTGTGTCTGAAGTCACACATTGCACAAAACCCCCAATGTGTTATCAAACACCAAGTTCTTTTTAGTGGTCCTCTAGCAAATCTGTTTTAAATGAAAGAGAAATAATACATTTAAACAGAAAAAAAAAAAAAAAAGGGGGAAGAGTTGTCTTATATCTACAGAAATTAATTTGTAAATGTCATGTATCACTTTCAGAAATGATCAGACTATCTTTAGTTTGGTCTTTTAGCTCTGGAGCTGAAATATCCATAAAATGAACTTTGATTGATGAAAGTCAACTTTTTTTAAGTTTTGGTAATACAGGAATAAGACAGCACTGCTGATAAAATAAAAGTAAGCAGAAAGCAGTTCAGCTTATCTCCTAAGTAATTTTAAAAAGATAAGGTACAAGAACCTGTGCATTCTGTAAAGTGCACAGTTTTTAGTTTATTTGGTTTAAAAAACTGAAAAATTTCCCAAGAGCTTGCCCTCTGCATAAAAATATAGCAAATCTTCTAGTTGAGGAATATACTTCAGAGCCTGATTTGGACAGAAACGGGTATTAAAAAAAAGATGAGGACTAAAAGCCTATTCAGCATGCAGTCACATTTCTATACCATAACATCTGCAAACGTCTTATAAAATTCTATACAAGGCTATCAAATTTTAATCAGCAAGTCAGTTTTTAGCCAAAGTCTTCCACTCCCTACATCTTTAACCGTCATTTAATACAAAACAGGCACTAGCTGCTTCCATTTTTCAAATCTTATTTGATCACGTAAAGAAAGTAAAGCAAAAGATTGCCTTAAGCCAGGCTGGTTTTCTTGCTTGCAATAAAAGCAACCACCTCCCTCCTGCCTTCCTTTTCTTCACAGCTCTGTCAGTGCAGCACATTGAGACTACATGAACATGTGGAAAGATATACATGGCGTAGTGCTTCAATGGAGCGATATGGGATCTAGAAGAGAGAAACTTGGCAAGGCAAGAAAAGGGATTTGTCTTTTGTGTGAAAATAACTGGATTACATGAGGTCTGCCTCTATTCCTCCGTCCAGGAATTGGTTAAGAACTTGTGAGAGTAAGAAGACTATCAGGCAGACCAGCACTGGTGCTTTTGTAGTCAGAATCCAATATAAACCCTCATGATCAGGAAGAGGATAGTAGATATGGCCTCCACTTCACCAGGCCCTGCTTCTTATGGAGGTTTTCAAACACCCTAATATATGCTAGACAGACACAGCAGAACTCAGTAATTGAAAGACTTTTATGATGTGTTGGTGACAACTTTTTGTTCCAGGTAACTGAAGAACCAGCAAAGGAAAGGGCTCTGCTGGATCTGACACATGAACAAGAAAGAAATGTTCAGGGATGTGAAAGTCAGGGTAGGCCTTGCTATAGTAGCCAGGAGATGGTGTTCTGATGTACTCTTAAAGAGGATAGTTTAAGCTTCATCCTTGGGAATGATGGAGAAAATTACCTGGAAATAATTCCCAAAACATGACGGACAAGAAGTGTGACCAGTGGTGATCCAGAGTGTCAATATGAATATTGATAGAGAGTCAAATATGATATAGAAGGAAAAATTGTACTTCAACACCTCAGTGAGGTGATGGTATGATAGGACCGAGAACAGTTCATGCTATTAACTCAATCTTAGCAAAACTTCCATCATGATTTCTAATAACTTCTCATAGAGAAGATAACAAAGATAAGAAGACAGTGAGGTGAATTGAAAACCCAATGAACAGCTAGGGCAGGAGAGAGTTATGGTGAAAGATAAGAGTTCCGTTGGAGTCCTGTCATGGTGGTACACCCCATTGGTTAATACTGGTGAGCCGAGGCAGATTCGAAAATTCCAACTGATTCTTTAAAGTAAATTTAAGAACATGAACGTTATGTAGAAATAGTGCTGTAGAATATATGGGATCGCATTTTAGAAGACATTCAGTGAATACTAAACACTATGCCTGTTACCCTTTTGCATATTTTTAAGCACTACAAGCATCAGGAGCTTTCTGAGTTTGGTGATGTAAGAGGAAGAACTAGCCTAAACAGCAGAATAACAGAACTAAGAATGCAGATAAAGAAAAGAACACAGACTCTAAGATGGTTGTTTCCTTGAAAAGGGCCAAAGGGGCCAAAGCACAACGAGAGAGATAAAGGTGAAGGGGACAATGGAATCTTCAACATTAAAGCCATCAGAGACCACCACAACAAGCTGAAACATTCTCAGAAGGGCGTGAAGTTAATTACCACACAAAACGAGGATGGGCAGGGTCAGGGAATGCATATGCATGAGGGGGGGACTGTGAAATATCATGCATATGTAAGACCTCAGGAAATATTAAGAGGGGCAAGTTCTCTGGTGTGCATGTGTGTCTTTGGTGAAATTACTCCCCATGCATCTCAACGTTGCTTAATACATACCTCACTAACAACTATTATTAGTTGTGGAATTCTTTCTGTTGCATTTCAGTTGGAACCAGTACTGTCCCAACTTTTCATTAAGAGGAGATGGAGTGCCCCCCCGTCAATTTCAAAAAATACAGAACTGAGGGAACTGGCTGGTACACCAGGTTATTGGGCTGCCATAGAGAGCAGCAACCTGCTGTTAGATTTCATGAACAGAGATGAATACATAAAGTTCAGCAAGGGGAAATACAAAGCTTGCACATGAGGAGAAATAACCATAGACACCTGTACACACTGAATAAATTACAGCCACTGGGAGTAGAATTTTGGGACAGTCCCTTTTAGGGAAAAGTAGTAAAACATTCACACTGTAACGTATCTTAACTACCTTGCTCAATCATTGTCCTTGGCTCAGAGTAGCAACAAACATCATCCAGACATTGTGTGCACTGGTGCAAGGTAAGTCCAAAACACAAAAAAAATAAAGATATTGCCATGTCCAAAATGGTTCATGCCAACATAGTAGATACACTAGTCAAAGACAGCAGATCATCCCAGAATCATATGTATGGTTTGAAGCTTACATCACTCCATTTAGATCAGTGCTTCACTCACTGATGTCTATTGTGACATATATTTTAAACGTAACACCACCAGAAGGAAAATTGGGCATGATAATAGTTTTACACACACTTCGTCAGGAGGAGAAGAGAAGGAACAAGCTGCAGAGTTCTAGAGGTAAAAGAACTTATAGAATTCCTTTCTTCCTTCTTTCTGTGTCATATAAGGCTGTGTCTTACAAGGTTGCTCTTTAAGATATGTTTTCCACATGCTCTATTAGCAAAAAAATGTAGGAAGTTAGTGACACTGAGAGATGACAACAAGTGTATTAAGCTTGCAGGTGGGTTGCAGACAGAACTGAGCTCAGAAGTGCAGCACACATTTTTTTTTGAGCAATACCATTCTAATAGCTAATTTGATTGAACTTAATCAAATTACATCCAATTTGTGTGAAAGCAATCTTTAGCTAATTATTCAAGGAAGTCCACACTAAAGCAGTCAGGACACCAAAGGAGAAAGCCTGGGCTGGAAAAGACTTATCAGTTTCAGCCGCTGTGCAAGACAAGCAGACATTCCTTTTTATTTCAGAAATTTTAAACTATGAGCTGCTCAAGGATGCAGAGAAGGAAAGAACAAGCTAAGAAGAAAAGAAGGAAGAAGGAAGGAGCAAAAAATTGGTTGTACTAGAATAGTGAAATTAGAAAGCATGTATTGTTGTCTGTTAGGCCTGAAACCTAGGAAATCTAGCAAATAAACTTATACACAACAGCTGTCCTAATCTTAGCATTTCTGCTCCTATCCAGATAAAATTTAAAAGTACATTATTGCATACTAAAACATTTCCACCCATACTTAAAAATATGTAAATCTGAAGTGGATGTCTCATATCACGCAATAATGTGTGGGTTGGAGCAGAGAAGATGAAATTGAAATGTTTTGTGTTCTCAAAATGAATTTTAAATGAAACCTGAATATTATGTGAGTCAGCCAAAAGAGGATTTATTCTTATATCTGTCAGTTCATTTGGTCCTATTTTGCAGCCAAGCAAAAGTATTCCCAGAGTACCTATTTTAAAACAAGTATCCAATTTTACTTAAAAGGAATACTTAATGACTGTTTTGGATATCCTGCTCCTTTGAAATCATACAGCACTAGTTACTACAGCTCTAGGAATCAAACACTTACTAGTTGATAACATCTCTGGGCCAGTAATGGTTTTGGAAAGCATTTTCATACCCAAGCAAACTGTGGCATCACATATTTATGTTACTATTTTTTTATGTTCCCAGTCTAATTTCAGTTTCCATAAAATAGTTCTTAGAAATATGTGGAGTGAACATTTGCAATTGTTGTCAAAATAATTTCTTTTAGCATACTTAGAGATAATTCCTGATTATTTAATGTTAAATTTTATCATCTGTGGTATGCTTACTTGGTTACCAGATGCAGTAAGAACACATTTTTTCTCCTGTGAGAAGCATAATTCTAATAAGGAAATAGTGTAAAAACCTCCAGCATCATACCGTCACTTTAGATTCACATAGGAAAAAAATTTGAAATATGTGACATGGAAATTCTTTGGGAGGTGTTAAAGGTTTCAAAACTAAACAATGGTAGTACCTAAAAGCAGACTCCAATGTGGTCTAATCCAATTTCTATTTTTCTTTCTTTTTGTGATAGAGAAGTGGTCCAAAATCTTTCTAAGCTCACCTTTACACCAGCTTTGGTCAGTATCCTGGTTCAACTAGACAACAATAGACAACAATAGACAACAACAAACTAGACAACAATAACTCCAAACTGAAGGCATCTTCAGAAGTGGAAGAAGGTCATGATAAAAGCATTTTCTGTTGAACATAAAACAAGGCTTCAGAATAGGATTTTGCCATGTTTCATGTTGGCCCTAAGATCCCAGTGCAGTTTGATTCTGTTCATGTCTGGGGGGTGACCCCTTAACACATTCCAGGACTTACATTGACCCAGTAACTGACTCAGTAATATATTCTGCCAAAAAATTATGTCTTCTCAAATTCCTCAAACAGAGATTATTCGGTGTACCTTATAGGGAGATACTTATAAATGATTTTAGAAATTAAAGATTTTTTTCTGGTCTATATAGTTTAAATTTTCCCCAATAGCAAGTCTTGGGCTTCTTTTTGATAAAAGACTGAGACTGTCAGACCAATATTGGTGAGCACTTTAATGTGGTCTTACTTACTGGGTTTTTTTTTCCTAAATTGATTTCCAGTAAGGAATGGGTAGAGCACGGGAGCTAAGTTTTGACATTTTCTTCCATAGCTTAGGGGTCAAATAACTAGTAAAAGCTTATAAAAACGTAGTATCCAGATTATAATGATTCAAATTTATGCTTGATTATTCTGTATTTACACCTTTTGAAGAAAGCATGGGCAGCTAAATTAGGAAATTTTCTTGTCTCCAGATAGATGGACTACTAAAATATCAGATTGTGATGAGTTTGAAATGCAAGTGTCATGGAAACCACTTGATGGTCATTCTTTAAATTTCCAGTTCTTCACAGGCAGGTGTGTGCCCCTGATACTGGAGACTGATAAAAGATTAAATGCTGCAAATATCCATCTCTCTAGCTATTCAGAACCTATGAAAATGTGAACTCTAGTTTTTCCCCAGAGAAAATGAACCTTTCATGTTTGTCACCTGTGTATTCAAGATGTACACAATGGGTCTAATTCCCTCTAAGATTTTGCTGCACTCTGAAAACTTTCAGATAGCTTTATATATCTTCAATCCCTGTTAATTCCCCAGAAATATTTCTGAGACAATTTCCTTTGCTGTTGACCCTTGTATGTGTGACACAATCATATGCCAGAATATCTGTTGGGAAAGATGGGACAGGAAGGGCTTATGGATGTCATTGTTGGTAAGAAATACTGGAGATGTAAAACCTGTGAGTGAAATAGAAATGAAGGGCAGCTTTGAGATGTTGGCATGGCAGGCAGGAAGATGGGATTAGCTGAAGATAGTTGTTGGACAAAAAAAAGGACCCAGGAATGCAGCCCTTCTCCACCCTGCCAAGGCATCAAGGAAAAAGCAGATAAGAGAAGTAGTCTTTAGAGTTTAGAATATAGGATGATATGGTATTATTTAGTAGTTCTCATAGGTTGCATACAAAGTTTGTAAGTTTTATATCTTGCACTGGTTGGTCACTGTAAATTAGAATATTCAACACAAAAAGAGAGATATAATGTGTTGGAACAAGGTCCTCTTCTCTTGCTTCTTCTCCCCTCTTCCCTTCTTGCTCTTGTTCTTCCTCTTCCTCTTGTACCTTGCTCTCTCTTACCGTTCTGACCCCCGCACTCTTCTTACCCCCTTAGCTTTTTTACTCCCTTATCTCATACCCCGCCCCACCCCCCTCTCTCTTTGGGGCTTCCCTTCAGCCGAGGCTGGTGGCTGAAGCAGGCCCTCTTTACCCACCTCTTTACCACCTGAATATCTCAGGTCTGCAGAGTTCCTTGTCTCTACAGCTATCAAATTTCTCCATTAAACCAAAGAATAATATATGGGAATACTTGTCTAAGTTTGATTAACAGTAATTTCTACAGAATTAGTACAAAAAATAATGTATCTGTAGGACGCCTTCTCTCTTATTCATGTTGTCTTCTCTCATTCTTTCAATTTAAATAAATGGCTTTTTATCTAAAGGACAATCTTCTGGACAAGGTTCTGCATAATAATTGTTTAAAATAATAATTTCTCTTGCATCTAACATATTTTTTTCTCTTTTTTTTAATTTCTAAACAAATCTTTCCCTAAAAAGAATTTAAATTCTGGTGAGGATTCTTAAATTTTTTAGATACATTTGCTTAAAGCAAACATGGTTAAAAATATTTTTTCTCATTTATTTTCTCAGTTCCAGATCTTTGGACAGCAGATCAAATTACCAATAAGTGCATTACATGGAAGTCATTATATGTAAAATAGGAAGGCTGCTCCATAATACAATTAGAAATGGATAAAATTCAATATATGACAAAATAATTTCAGAGGAAATTGCTGAAGTCTGAAAAAAAGTTTACCTAAATATACATGTAATTATCTATTATGTTTATAGTATAGCTAAAGAAATATCCATAAAAATATTTTCTTTCCTCATAGCTAATTCTGGAAAACCCCTTAGTAGGATTTTCCTCCGTATTATTTTCTCTAAGAGAATTTGTTATTTGCCAAGCATTCAGAAAAATAATCAGCTACTTAAATGTCTTCAATACTGATGTGTATAGTGATTTTTTTGTAATGCATAAATGTTTTGAAGAATTACCTACTCTGAATATTATCTTTTGACTGCCTGTTGCAGCATGAGTGAGGAAAGAGAAAGAGTGATTTAGGATTTCCCAAGAATTCTACTTTGTTTTCCAAAAGTGAATTGCTCTCTTCTGCACATTATACAAATAAATAGATAATGCAGAAGGGCTAATTTCCAAAGAAAATGTCACCTTTCCACTTGTCTTTTTGATTGCAAGTAATTATACTTGCAAATAACTGTTGGGTTTTCTCGAGTACTTAGATGTCTAAATACCAGATTGGGTGCACCAAAGAAGTAATTAGACTCAAACGTACAATAAAATGAGCCCTCAATTAATTGCAGATTTGAACATGCAAATACAAAAGAGGAAATTTAGCTACAATACAATTGCAGAAGAGAGAAAAAAGAAGAAATCCTTATATGGCAAATCATATTCCATTACTTTCTGTCTAACCACTACATTTTATTTAGACATTCCACTTTACAGCAAACAACCACAAAGTCCTATCCTGAGATTCTTCCAGGAAAATAATTATCCTGCATCTATACTAATAAAGCTTAAAACATAAATAGCCTTGGCACTCCCCTAGGACCGTGAAAGATACTAACCAAAAACAATTGCAATTTTCCCACAGAAGTTAGATTCAGAAATTGCATTGGTTTTTGTTTTCTTGCCTTGTTCCTGGAAGGTACTGACATTTCTACAGAGTGTTTATGAAAAATTACTATTCAAAGTGTAGGATATTTTGTTATTGTTTCATATAATTACTAGACAAAGGGTAAGAAAGAGAAGTGTGCAAACATCGTTTGGGTTTGCCATGCAGTTTTCTAACTGTAGAGATGTTAAATCACACTACTTTTTGAGACTTTTAGGGAGTACCTTAACTAGAATCTTATTCCTATGACGGGTTTATTTCTATAGTTTTCTTCTTTGATCTCAGAAGGTTTCTCCTGTATGTCAACCACTTCATTATCAGAATCACCTACTATATGAGGCAGCACATTAATGTGCCTGCCAATGTCTCAGATGTTTCTTCTTCTGTAATCACTTTGCAAGAAAGTGTTGCAATTTCTCATTTCTGGAGACAAATGTCTCAGGCTGTTCTTTTACCTAATGATCACAGACATCCCATGTGAGCAGACGCTATTAACTTATGTGAATATCATGCTTTAAGAAAACCATTATAAACTTCTTGTTTATAGCATCCTGGTTACCACATTTACTTCCTAGCAACAGAATAATATTTCCCAGTGAAGTGAAATCACCATCAATAGTGGAAACATTCAAATGACAGAAAGCTGATCAGAAGTAAGATTTAAGACAGCAGCGTCAAGCGGAGTAGAGTGAAAGATTTAGGAGCAGAAGTCACGCTGACTTCCTAATGCCTATTTTTGCAAAACCTCCATTACTTGCTCATGTTTCTTGGGCTCCCAGCTAATTACTCTTATTTTTCCTCTGAGCATTTGCTGAGTTTGCTGTCCCTCCACACCCACCACTTCCTCTACAAGTTAAATATTCTGATGTGAAAACAGAAAGGAATTTTCAAAACAATGTTTTTCCATTAAACAGCAATGATATATCAACTGTAACTTTTAGCAGCAGTATGTCTATTTTCACGAAAATCTCACTAGAATAGTTCCCAAGTCTGGAGTCAGAAAGAGGAGACAAGATTCATTACTCCAGAAGCATAATTGGCTAACAGGAGTGTTAAATTGAATGCACTCATGTGGGTGTGGGTGTTAGACTTCTGCCCTGGTTACCACTGGCAGCTCACAGCAGCCCAGACACTCCCTGTCCCACTGGCCATGAAGCAGGAAAGTCCTCTGGCTGCAGCACTGTGTTCCCACTCCTCTCCCATTGTTCAGATGGGGATGCAGGTCCAGTTTACTCCTCACATATTGGGACTTACTCCAGAACATACAGCTGTGCAACCCTCCACACTGCAGATGTGGACAACTCTGGTGGAAACATTGCTTTTGAAGGAACTTTGAACTTGCTCTGTCCTATGCCAAAAAAACTGGCTTAACCATAGAACTGTTGACTGAGAAAAAGAGGATGAGGTAAAGTCTGATTTGATAATTGTTTTTGTGGATATCACTGAAACAAACAAATAAAACAATCTGTGACACCTGAAATTTGAGGTTGAGTTTTTTATTTTTCCATTACGCAGCATTCCTGTTATCTAGGCAGCTATAGTTAATATGGAAGATATACTGACAGCTGAGGCTTCCCAAACTTTCAAATCCAAAAAAATAACACCTTATGCAGTAAAATCCACTGAAAAAATATCCCTGAATTTATAAAACATTTACCCACTGCTGTATTCTCACACTGAACAAGGGATCTTTGTACCGGCTTTGCATGATAGATGCCATAGAGATGTCTACAGCCATCCTAACTTTCTAGAACTTCCTTTCTCACCTGCTTGCTCACTATAGTGAAGTGCAGCTGGTGCATTCCACTGGCAAATGGATGTCTGTTCACCAGCTAGTGGCTATTAGAAGGTTGTCCTCGTGCTGGTAAGGGCAATTTGTAAGGTATACAGGCCTTGATTCCAATACAGAAGTTAGAATTGAACTTTCCACTGAACTCAACAGGATTACATAGGGCATTCATTGCTGAAAAAGGATCTGGCACAATGAATTCAAATGAAAATGGGAATGGTTAAAAATAAATGAATAATTTGTGGAAAATGCAAAATTCCCCAACTAACTAACTGTGCCCATAATCCAGATGCTGCAGTTGGAATAAATTTCGTTATTACTTACCAAAAGAAGAAAGGGAGAGAAAATAATACATTCAACACAATTTTCTATTAAAGTTTTTTCAATATGTTTTTATAAAAATTGCTATTATGCACGTGAAAAGTATTCCCCTTTCTGCACTTTTCACCTTTAAGGTCGTGACAATGGAAGACCAAAGCTTCTCACTTGGAAAACAGAGCTGAAACATGACGGCTTTTTGCTTCAAGGGCACATTGATGCAAGTCTAGGGCAGAACTGATGCTGAGATACTTGGTATCTCAGGTATTTGCTGAGGTCATCCACCTTGGTACAATGGCTTCCTATAAATAGGGAAACATGAATAATTTACTTATGTATGAAGCAGCTGATAACTCTTTAATAGTAGAATAAGTTGAAATATGTGTCTGATGCTATCTGTTGCTGAACATTGACTGCAATTACCGGGAGATAGTCTTACTAAAACCAGTGTTTGATATATTCTTTTAACCATAAGACCAAACACTCGGAAAAAATGTCATTTTTTCCAAAATTAATTAGTAGAAGCGATCTATCTAAGTTACTGAAATTTATATGTATGCATGTATGTTTTGTGTGTAACTTTACCTGTTCTGTCCTGTTTTCTTGATTTGAACAGTAAGCTCTACCTATATTAAGCTGATTTTCTGCAAAATAGTGGAACATATGTGTGAGTATAGATTTATCCTGGGAAAGCCTGCTGCAGTATTAACAGCAAAATTTTTAGGAACTGAAATATCCAAAAGGATTCTAAATGCCACTAAAATCCACACATGCCCTTTGACATGCCAACATCAAAAATGTATTTCTAGTTCGGAATAGTTCTGAGCCTGACTCCTGGGCTCAAGCCAATGTTTTAGGTGTTTTATTTCAATGTGTTTGCTCATTATGTTCATAATTTTCTTCTACATCTTGTGTAACAAGTAAAAAAAAACATACTCACCTTTGCCCAGTTAGAAGACAATAAAATTTCAAAAGAAATAAATTGAAGTTAGAAATTACTGTTGTCATGGGTACTGTAGATATTTTTTACTTTTTCTCCTTACTTATAAAGGCAAGCTTGCCAAGTGGACAGTGTCCAAAGGAAGAGGAGAAAAGTAGATGTCCTTGGAAAACTGAGTAATGTCTCCACAGCATTCTTTCTGCCATGAAAAATTTGCATGCAACAAGCAAGAATACATCATAATATGGATAACTTTTGCTGCCAGCATGTTCTGTGATGATGAAGGTGTCAATCACCATATTTGTGATCCAAGAGGCTGTTGGCCTCAAGATTTCTCAGGCTTCCATGGCTAGGAGATTGATAGAAGTATGAGTACAGAAACCATTCCTGGGTGCCATGTTATGCCAAGGTGTCCTGTAGGCATTAACCCGTTTTCTCTTTGCTGTGCTTTTGCCAGCTGCTACACTCCCATTACAGTGCTGCAGTTTTTCTCTTGCTTTTCAGCATGAAGTGTGAGATGCAGGAGCTTGACTAGCTGAAGAGCTACATAGGCATGAGAATTTTCAGAGCAGGAAAGATATTGCACAGGCTGATAGTATCCGTTCTATCCAGCTAAAGTCCAACAATGCATTTTTCCTATATTTTTATGTGTGCTGGAGGAAACAGTGGCCTCCAGTACATGAAACAGTATAGTTTTGCAAAGATTCCCCTTCCTTATTCCCCCCTGGGACACTTTCCAATTCAACTTCCTTTAGTACGAGAATACTCCCAGCAAAACCAGAGCACAATAGACTTTGTCTAGTACTGCTTAAATTTGGGTAGTACTATGCAGTATTTTGATTTCTGTTGTAGCAGTGATTATTCCTTTCTTATGTTACTTAAAACAGATGTGGCTTTTCTTTATATAACCATTTTTCATTATACTTCACCCTGGATAAATTTGCAGATGTTCCATTATTTCTGTCAGAGTAGGATAGAATATCCCACCAAGGCTTAAATTAAATTTGTTCCTGTTGTATTCAATGCCATTGCAAATGTGTGAAATTTTAGTGAATATAAAAGGTCACTTGTCAGATTCTTAAGAGAGGAACCGTGTTTTCTCAATTATCTATGAAATGATAATGATAACACAATGAAGATCATGGATCCTAAGTGCTCCGAGGCAATCGCAAGACACAATAACTAAATATAATATATGTATGTTAAAAATACTTCTGTAGCTAATAAAACCCACTCATATTAACTTCAAGAATTCCTGTTTTAGACTCTTGTTTTCCATTAGAGATGGAGCATTTTAACACTGGCTTATATTCACTTAATATTATTTTGTATACTGCTTCTGCCTGTTTCACTTTTTTTTTTTCTCCTTACTGCTCCTGTATTTATCTGTATATCCTATTATATATTAAGAAATAATGCTGAAATGTTAACAAATACCTGAAATGTTAAATACAGCTTACCATCTTTGACATCTCTTTCTCCATTGTTGATTTGATGCAGTTATATATAGTTTGAAAACAAGGTAGTCAATTGGCACTGTGGCCAGAGAATCCCAGCTAGCTCTTACCCTGGCCACGTGCTAAGAGTGGCTGCCCCCGAACTGCCAGCAGTTCCCAGTGTCAGTGCAGAGCAAAACTGTCCTCTACAGCTTCTCTTGTGGTGTCTAGGACTGGAGCAAGGATGAGAGAAGGTTCTTTTCTGTATGATTTCTCCAGAGACTTTTATTCTCCAAGAGGGGGGGTGACAAAAAGAGGTCGGAAAAAAAGCCCACTCCCACTTTTAAATCCGGGTGTGGAGGGAGTGGGGCAAAAAGGCAATTGGCCCCAGGTAGACTGACAGGTATCTTTCTATAACACAGGGCAGGGTCAAAGGGAAGATGGACAGCTGACCAGAGCTTCCAGAGCAAGGGCAGAGTCAGGAGAGGCAGACACGGGACGGGGAGGAGATACCTTTGGACGATACCTGATTTATTTGGGCCAGGGGGGGAAGCAGAGATGATAACATCTCCCTTGGGATAAACATCTCCAAACAGCTTAATAAAACCCACCACCACAATCAATCAATATGATAATCCTTTAACAATTGCCAAAATTTCCATTGACTATTTTGAATTGTAAATGAGCAAATTGGTTCCAGCAGTCCATCCAAATAGCTTGCTGCAGAAGATGTCTGTGTTAGAATTGGGCTTGATTTGCTTTGAATGGGTGTAGTTTGTGTAAATCAGGCCATGATAAGGTTTAAATTTCTGACATAAAACATTTTAAAAGAGAATTCATACAGTCTAAAATGAAAATAATGAGATCCCAGCTCTGAATTTAGTTGATAAGAGAGAGCTCACCATTGACCAAGTTTTTCTGTATTCCACTGAAGTACCATTATTAAAATCTTTGCTATCCAAGACCTGATCACAGAAACTGAGGAAAGTTCTTGTCTACACCGTCGAAATCCAAACACTTTGAATATTCTGTTGATCCTTATTTAAAGACTTGTGAAAATACACATATGATGGGCGTTCATCTTATATGAAACCTTAATCATTGAAGCACTTTTTTGTCTGGTGGGAATGAACTGCAAAGAGAAAATATTTGTTTTCTAAGTCCTCTGCCCTTTTACGGTTCATATATTGCTCATACCAAAATAGGCCTATAACAGTTGCTCATTATTAATATGCAGAAAGAACATGGCCTGATAATCTTAAAAAAGCCTGAGATAGGTAGAGACAAAAGGAGGGAGGGAGGGCGGGAGGAAGGAAGGAAGGAGGAAGGAAGGAAAGGCAGGAAGGAAGGAAGGAAGGGAAGGAAGGAAGGAAGGACGGAAGGAAAAGGACGGAAGGAAGGAAGAGAAGAAGGAAGGAAGGAAGGAAAGGAAGGATGAAGGAAGGAAGGAAGGAGGAAGGAAGAAGGAAGGAAGAAGGAAGGCAGGCACATCTAGCAAGTCTTGAACTGAAAAACACACACAGATTACAATTGTGATGTTTTGTCAGAGGAAGGAATTAATTTAGGCTTGCATGGTCCACAGAGGAGAACTGAGCAGAATTCAGCTCTGGTTTCTCAACAACTTTTAATAAACCTCTGATTATTTTACAGTCTCCTACTTCTGAGACCCGCCCCAGAATATGCGTCTGTGGTAAACAAAATCCAAAAGACAATCTTTAGGGCAGGTTGCTGTCTGATACACAATTAGGACATATTAAGATCTTACTCCACACCCAAATGGTGCCGTGCTCTTAAATGCCTTTCAGAGCCTGTCTAGCCTACTAGGCAAATAGCAACTCATTAATCCTCACTGCATTTATTGCAAATGAAATGTTGGTAGCTAAGAGATTATGTAGCTCACATAATTCTGTACATGAGTCTATATCAGAGATAAAATGGGAAATCAAGTGTCCATTACCCCTGATATGCAGCAGGAAAACCAGAGCATTTCCTCTAATTCTAGATGAACCTATATCTTTACTTGTATTATATTATCACCTCTGATTATGATTGTTTCATTATAAATGAAACATACAAATTACTACTTTTACTAAATTTTTTCACAGAAGTAACTCTATCAATATCTGAATAAAAATAAAAAGGGAGAAATAAAGTTAATGAAGCTTTAATTTTTTAAAAAAAGTACAAACTTAACTATTAAACTGATAACAAAATTAGCAAAAAAAAATCTAAATCTTATGCCTTACCACAATGAAATATATAAATATATTTTGTTCTTCTTCTTTTTTTTATTTATGAAAGAGCCTTTCTGGTTATTTTTTTGTTCCATTTAAAATGTGACTAAGTTTAAAAAGTTTAAATTCAAAGTTTGCCATGTAAAGGGAAAATTATTTCCTGTCAAGCTTAATAAAGATCCATTAGACTCGAATGGCTTCAAATTTTTCATATTTCAGAATGAAAAGAACTATTGTTGTGGGTCTCTAGCAGAAATTCATGGACTAGTAATTTCTTAGATCAGCAATATATGGTATGTAATTTGTACAAGCTTTATCGAAATCTGTTAGAGTAAAAAAAAAAAAGTATTGAGTCAATTGCTGTTATTTCGTAGGGTTGACAATTAAAGAATATTTTAACTTTCTCCAAATATGATTCACATAAAGTAAAATAAACCCTGTCAATAATAAATATTTAGCAAGGATACATTGATTTGAAAAACAGCATTATCTGTCTAGGTTGTAGATATTCTAGCAGTGATTGCAGAAAAGTTAGTAGCTCATCAGAAGTCTCTCAACTTTAAAGCAAAAACCTCCAGTGAGCATTGCAATGCTATCTTAAACAATTATTTTTTGTTTTTTCTCAAGCTTTCATCATCAGCCTACAATCTGCAATAGCACGTTTTTAAGGACTCTAACTCTATGACGAATTGGTGCTGATGTTAAAAATAATGGCTAAACAGATACTTCTGTAAGTTGCCACTCTTGCTTTTTTTTTCTGCATTCATCAGTCACTGTTCACTGGCAAGTTGTTCACATAGTGTATGAAAAGACATCCAGCTCAAAATATTGTGGGAGATTCTCTGCCCATACATTATTTGAAACTCCAAGCTCCTCTGTTGTAGGAAAAATTGATTCATATAGATTGGCACATATTTAATGCCTATGATATAGTTTAGTGTATGTTTTTCTAACATTCACAATGAGGAAATCCTCTTGCAACATCTCAGTTTAGTTATTTTTTTGTATTGAAAAGATGTGCCTTACTTGGAAATCTTGGGCTACTGGATAAAATTAACAATCAAATGTTCCTGTAACAACTAATTTAAAAAGCAACACTGCTTGTTATTGAAAAACCTAACCAGGTTTCTATGAAACCTTTATTTTTTTCTTACACTAAAAAGCACTGTAGGATCAAGCAATTTTCTTTTGGGACAGGCAGTTCAACCAAGATAAGTTATCCTGTTAATGATCAGCACAAAACAGCAGTGGATATGAATCAGTGAATTAAATCTTATTAATTCTAAGAGCTTTTCTTACAATAACAGTTGCACTGCAATTCCTAATGCATCATCCAAAGAAATAGAATAATGAATTGGCTTAGAGTGTCAGATACCTTGAAACTCTCTAACCATCACTAGCACTGTCAAGTTCTTGATATTCAAGGAGGTGTCTAATTTCCCTTGGGATAAAAATTAAAAAATATGTTTTCCTGCTGATTTTTATTAATTGCTTTTGTGTTTGAGAACAGTTTCCAATGCAGCATTTATAACCTGGTTTCACAAACTGAAAATCACAAATGTACATATTGCTCGCATGCATATCTTTATACATTTAAAATGAAAAAAAAGGACCAAGTGGTTTAATTTGATAGTGATATTTATACATATTCAAAGAAAATTATATGAAACAGATGTCTGCAATATGCAGAGAATGCAACTCAATTCACTCACAGAGTGTTTTTTTTAAGGATAAACAAAATTATTTTCTTTGCAGTAAGTCACTTTATCGAATGGTTGTACTAAACCATTTTCTTGTCTTCTGAACACTCAGGGAGAAATAAAAAAAATTATCTGACAAAATTCAAACTTATATCTGCTTATGAAATTTCAAAAAAGCTGGTCAGCAATTCCTACTTAACTACTTAGGTGCTTAACAGCCTGCACACAACCAAATTGTACCAGAAAAAAATGTTAATTCCTGAAGTTTGACAATATACTAGAGGATCTGCCATCTTGGCTGAACCAAGCAGCTCAGGGCCCCATCCAGCCTCCAGTTGTTCAGGATTTACAGAAGCGGTGTCACTGGCTTTAGGTCCCAAAGGAGCTAAGCTGATATGAACAATCTTTGTACATTACTACTCTCTGAAGCCTATATAATGACAATTATTTTTATTAAAACCCTGGAGGAAGGGTTGCTGCCTACCTCTTCAACAGTAGTTTAGAGGATGCCACAGAGGCCATGTTGAACTACAGAGCTAGAGCATTTACTTCAGAGAAGATCTGCTGAAACCATTGTTTTACAAAAGTGGAACAGAGAGAGACATTTCTCATGTTCCCTTCAAACCTGTGCCAGCCTTCAGTTAAATAAAATCCAAGGCATACCTTTGAAGCCTAGAGGGTAGTCTAATTCTTTGTAAACTTCTATCAACAACTAAGAGTGCTCACTGGGCCCATCTCTTGTGGGCTCTGAGTTTCAGTTCCACATATTCAGTTTCATCTAGGTTATTATTGCTGGGCAGCTCTCAGCTTTTAAGCATTGAAAAAGAAAATAAGCGATTAAAAATAGTAACTTATAGTAGGTAACTGCAAGTAAAATAGGGCTTTTTAAAGAATGTATATCTTTAACAGGGTAGTTGGTCAAAAGTCAGAAAGAAACATGTATAGTTACAAAAGAGGTAAAACTCTCATGCACTATTTCTTGATGCATTTCTGAATTGTGAAAATTTATGTTGATATAGCATAAACATAAATGGAGCACCATTTACACAGGTTAATCACACAAATAGTGCTTCCATGAAGCCTGGATCTCTGCTTCAGATGTCTTTTTGTTTACACTTCTATTTTTTTATTATTACTGCATTCAACATCTTCATCAGCAGACAAAATGGCCATGAAATGAGCTAGTGAAATAGTCACACATGGATATCTGTGGGAAATAGACTTGTGGTACATGTCAGATAATCTGTGGCCTGGTCTGCCCTCTGCTAGGAAATTTTTTATGATCAGTCTCTCCATTGTAAATATCTAGAGCTGAGCCACTCTTCAAGAGTCTTTTCCTAGCCCATTAAGAGAAAAAGGCCTATTTGCAGTCAGAAACTTTTCATCTTGCTGCTGATGTCTAAATTGAAGCAGAAGTACTGCAATGCAAAAACACTGTTTCTTATGAGCAACTCTAATTTAAATCATCCTATAATGATAAGATCATTGCAGGTGAGTATAAGCCTAGTCATCTGGTTTGTCTCACAGATGTGGACAAAAATGTATTTGTTTCTTTAAGGTAAAAGCCTTTGTAATGTTCCGATGCAATTTAATCCTCTGACTACAAATAAGATACTTTCTACAGACAGCTCATAATAGAAGAATGAGGTGGAAATTGTACAGTATTTACACACAGAAATCCAATGAGGTTTTTTTTTCCCGTGCTAACTCTTATTTATCTTAATCTAAAATTAAAATACTATATGAACACTCATTTATTCTGGCATTGAGATTTTAAGGTCTTACAAGCAACCCTGTGCTGTTGACAGATCAATTGTTCAGTATGCTTTTCTCTCTCAGTGTTTAGCAACTCATGACATGGGCTGATAAACTGGGAGTGCTTTGTCTGAAAACTAAATATTCCATGTATTGTCATAAGCAGGCTGCAAGCCTGATTGTGAGAAAACATACCTTTCCATCAATTGTTGTCTACATTGGACATCATAAAATTTTTTCCAGATCTGGAAAGACCTAGATTTGTTAACAAGGCTCCTCACAGAGCCTTTCTTCTGGATTTTGCCTTCAGAAAGTTCATTTACAACCAGTGAATAAAACATGATTCTTGCAGCAGAAAATCCTAATCAGCAGCATCTGTCCTGTTGGAATATCACCACTGGAGCCAGCAGAAAAGGAAGCTCCGAGGTTATCATGGAGACAAGGGTGTGGGAAGTATGTCTGTATCTCATGTCCTTGAGATGTGAAAAGAAGCATGAAGTTTATTTAAAAAAAAAAAGTAAAGATTACAGTGTATCAGTGTGACAACATGAACAGCTCAAGCAGACCGTAGAAAAACCATTAATTTGAGCAAGATTATGTTATTTAACCTGTAAACAAATGCACATGTCATAAATGCTCTCCAGAGGTCACCTATTCTCGTCTCTGCAAATCAAACACCACGGCAGAAATGATTGCATGCTTTACTATCCTCAGATAGTAAAGATATCCTCATCACTGCCCTACATCACACCATTTTGCCACCATATAATTGGATACAGGACAAATAAATGCAATTTTCAAGGCTAAATCTAGTAGTTAATTCCTGTTATGGCAAGGTCAAATATTCAAACGACTGTGCATTGATGAATAGAAAATTATATCTGTCTCATATGCTGACCACATCACAAGGCTGTTTAAAATTGGAGAAATATCTGAACAAGTTAATATTGATTTTTTTTCATGTTCCTCTTAAAATCAAATATGTTCAATACTTGTTGAGAGTACCCTTGGGTAGGAAAAAATGAAAATGCAAAATTCTTGATTTTTTTTTTAGGGCTTTATTTCAGCTAATTTTGAAGAAGCTGTTATAAAATAATGGGAAAAGATCTAGTTTTACATTATACATTCACAAAGAACTATAATTTTTTCCTCATTCCATTGTCACTGAGGAATAACTTCATTAAATTAGAAGTATTATAATTTGATTGGGTTAATCTGGTTAAATGTCGTTGACTGCAATTTAAAAATCACCTGAGGTCCCTCATTGTTGGCAAATAATTGATCAGTGTGGAAGCAAAGGTATAATTCACTTCTTTCTAAATTAAACTTCTACGTCTGGACAATGGACTTAAGACCAAATTCCAGTAAATATGCTGATTAGACCTCTGTTATCTATAATGGGAAACTAAGCAAATCATTCCAAATGAAGGGACTTAAATTAGGACACCCAGGTTTGAGTGAAATGAACCTTACACAAGTGAATTTGAATCCATAGCTTTCCACATTAATAGAATACAATTTAAATAACTGCATTTTAGTGACCTCATATTACTTCCATATTTCATCATTATATCTTTTGTTTTACTATTTTCAAAAAAAATAATCTGAGGAAAGATAAGATTATAAACCAAATTCAGGCAACTTGAATTCAAGATCCAATTCTTGATCTTCTGAAGGTCTAATCCTGCAAGGTGCATGCATATCTGAACTCTTCTGGGGACATCGACCAGGTGTTTTTTTCCAGCTTTGAAGATGACTCCATTTTTGCATAAATAACTACATTTTAATTAAGGATTTATTTACCCTTCCTAATTTTAAACAGTCAAGTATAAAAGTTTGGGAAATAGATCATTATTTAGTCACCTAAATACCATTTTAAGCATTAATTTAATTATTTGCTTACTGTCATCTTATTCAGTCAAGCCTGAAAATTGGTCCTTTAATGCCTGTAGAGCAGCAAACTGGAGCCAGCCTTTTGTATTTATGAAAAGATAAAGCAACTGATAGGAGCTCTGTGATTTCAGAGGAATAACAGTCAAGCCACCACACTAAGCAATTCTCTTTATTAATTCTTTTAACAAGCACCAGAACCTAAGTACCAGAGATTTTTGTTACAGTACTTTTTAAAAGTTCATTGAAAACTGAAATACTGTGGTTCTCTTTGGCTTTTTTTTTTCCCTGGTTTATCTTTAATTGAATACAAATCCATTAGCTAGCAAGGGAATAAAGAACACAAAATATAGTCAATGTGCCCTGACTTTAAACATCTCTTAGGGGTCATTTTATACTGTTCCAATGAAAAGATGTGTGGGTTTGAGGAAAAGAGACCTTCCACATAAACATCATCCTTCTCAAAGTTATACCTGAATGGCTGATAAGATTGATTCTTCAATATGATGATGACAGACGCACACAGTCAAAGTTATCAGCATACTGAGGATACTAACAGCCCTTCCTGGCCCCATCCAGCCCCATCTGTGGCTTGCCTTCCCACTGCCCCATCAGCACTATGAGTGGCACTCCTGTCCCCTGGATGGATATCTTGAACATACACTGTAGGCTCCTCTCCACTGTCCTTCTCCTTTTGCCTCCAGCTTGGCTCCTGGAGGGAGGGATCCCAGCTGCTACCAGCCCAAGTCTCTGCCTCCGTGTGTTCATCCCCCATGGCACTGTGCATCACTGGTGAGAGAGAACACAGGCTGAACAGGGTCACCCTCAGCCACCACACGCCTCATGGGGCAGCTTCTCCTCAGTTCTTCATCACACTCGTGATTGAGGCCTCTCTGAACACAGAGACACACTCCTCCACATCAGGCATGAATACTCCTTTAGATCTTTCAAAAGATGCCATGTTTGATTAACTTTGGCACAAAAATCATGTTTTTAATTAAAAAATTATTAGCTTTGTCTCTGACACTTTTTGAAAGGTAAAACAAGTGAAACAGCAATCGTCAATATAACTGAATTTTGCTATTGTGATGAAATTCGAGCTCAGGTTTCAGTTCTATCTTATTGTTCACAATAACAGAATTCACAATTCTAAACCTTGTTTACCACAGACATAGCATCTTTTCCAGCTAAAATATCTCAGATTTATAGGTAATTTTCACACTTAATTTTGTCTGTTCATAAATACGTCTACATTTTAAAATAAAAATGTCTGTCAAAATTACTTCTTAGGAAACTCAATTTAATTATTGGGTTTCCTTAATTAAAATTCCACATATCCATACTTTCAGCACTGACAAACATGAAAAGATTGCTGCTATATATGTGAAAAATACCTGCTCTTTTTTCTGATGGACCTGGTGAAGAGACACAAAAGAGTAAATCATTAAATAGTTGAAGACTCATTTGATTCAATGCAACTCTATTTTTTTATCCAGCCTCCCAACCTTGCATGTAGGTATGCAAGCTACAAAAATTCAGCCCATCCAAGCCAATAGAATAGTGGCTACTATAAATAATATAGTTTTCCTGGCTCAAAAAGCTAAAAAATATAACAAATTGTAGTAAGAATGAAAAAAAGGAAGGGTAACTTGGTGCTAAGAAAGATGTTACTTATTGGTGAAGATGTCTCCCAATCTCCTGATCAGTCAAAGCTAAGAACACCTTGTGTTACTGCAGCAAATTAATTTATAATTGATTTTTCCTATTCTAAGAAGCAAAACATGCTATCAGGAAAAGGACTTGAAGTCACCTGCAACTAATTCTCTCTTGGATAGTCAGCCTGTCAAACAGCTCTTCTGCAGAAATCTACTGTTTTGAAGGGGGGGCTTTGTGCCATAAGGTCCAAAATGCAGCCTTACAGAACACTCAGTGAAGCAGGACAGAAGTGGAAGAACCACAAAGTAAAGGAAAAAGAACTCTTTCATTAAATTAAGGATTTTCTGCTTCTGCATCCAAAACCTGGAGAAAGAATCAAATATGTAAAAAATGTAGGAAAACATAGACAGATGTGTGTAAAATCGGGTTACAGCCCAGCTAGGCTTTTCTTTGTTGAATGGATTTGAGACAGATTTCTATAAAGGTGAATGCAAAGGAAAATGCAAGTTTCTGATATTTTGCTTGCTATTTCAGTGTATTAATTCCTTTAAGGTTTAAGGAAATGCAGTGGAGGATTAATTGCTTTTAGGTTTTACTCAATGGAAGAAAATTCAAAGACTTGATATTATTTTTTCCTTAGTTTGGTTGTAACTAAACCAATATATTATGTATGGCTTAAAATAAAACCATAACTATAGCTATTCTTCTATAGATCTTTACTTTATTTGGGAGCATTTTTTTTTACCTATTCTAGCTTTCCTACTGCATTCCTAATCCTCCAAACCTGTGCACTTACTCCATCTTATTCTGAGTAGAAGTCTCATAGCAATACAGTATACAGTCTTGTCAACAAGACTGTTATTTTAACTTAAAAAAACAAATTAAAGGGAAGAAATTAATTAAAGAAAAAAATTATACAGATATATGCTTAGAAAGTAAGTGCAACTTGTAAACAAGACTCTAAAGAAAAATTTAGAGAGTGACAGAGAAAGATTTTAAACCATTCTCCAGAATAAAACCACCACTCCTATGCTATAGGTATAATTTCTTTACCCTCTTCTCCCACTGAAAACTTGTTGCACACAAATCTCTTAAATTATTAACTGCAGACCAGATGTGGTGGTAGACCTGCACTGGATGAGTCTTTTATGATAAATTAAAACTGTTTGGTGGTGCTCAAACTAAACTAAACTCTGTTCTTGGATCTTATGGCCTTGTTAAACCAACTGTTAGAAGATCATTGGATCCATCTCCAGTTTAACCAACAACCAATTGCAGTTGATGCAATAAATTGTGACAACACCTAAGAGCAGCTGGTCTTCAAACCATGTGAACAATTAATTGCTGAATAGAATTTTGAAACTTAAAAGAACTCAGTGTTTGCTGTGGTTGGTTTGGAGACTGGGAGCTGGGGCTGTTTAGCCTGGAGAAAAGACTCCGAGATGACCTTATCACTCTCTACAACTCCCTGAAAGGTGGTTGTTGTCAGGTGGGGGTTGGTCTCTTTCTCCAGGCAGCAACTGACAGAACAAGAGGACACAGTCTTAAGCTGCACAAGGGGAAATATAGGCTAGATATTCAGAAACGATTTTTACAGAAAGACTGATAAAGTACTGGAATGCTCTGCCCGGGGAGGTGGTGGAGTCACCATCCCTGGATGTGTTTAAATACGACTGGATGTGGCACTTGGTGCCATGGTTTAGTTGAGGTGTTTGGGTATGGGCTGGAATTGATGATCTTGAAGGTCTCTTCTAACCTACACATTCTGTAATTCTGTCATACAACTTGTGTATTGTACTTGTATTCTCTTTACGGCAATAGAAAAGGAGATTATCAAAGACACTAATGGGTTCTATTAGCACTCTTTGTAAATAGACATTATAATAATGATAGGGATTTATTTCATTTTGTTTTGAAGGGCGGGGGGTGGGTTTGGTACTTGTTCTTTCTGTTTTCTTTTCTAAGAGATATTGGTGAAAATGTTTAACAAACTTCAAAATTATGTAGAAAACCCACCCAGGCTTGACAACATAGATCTCTTCATATTATGTGATTCATTGTAAACAATAAATTTGTTCATTTTTTCAATTACTGTAGATAAGAGAACAAGAGTAAGATTTTTATAATAACACTTCAGTCTACTTATGTTTCTAATTCTGCTTTTTTCTGCTCCTACTGCATTTTCTACTACTTTTTTCTTCTGCTGGAAAAGAAAATGTAGATAACAAGAGGAACTCTTTTAAAAGACTAGCTAAACCCTTTTCCCAGTCCTCCTCCTGAAGTCAAAAGTATTTTACAAAATACTTGTATAGAAATAGAACTAGGCAGGTGATTAATACTTTTTAAATTTTCACTAACATCTTTTATTAAATGTACAGTGACCATGGTGGGAAAAATAGTAAAGCTGATTAAAAAACAAACAAACAAACAATAAACACCATCACCAACAACAAAATACCCAGAAGCACCAAAAGAGCATAATCTAAAGATCTTCATAACATAATTTCAAACACCAGAATTAAATTTCCAGAACTCTTACACTGTATATAAAGAAATTTTCAATATTTGGAAAGACTCACATACTCCAAGTGAAATGGTCATTGAAAGGTATCTTGCTTTAGTGTTCAACAAGGAATGAAAAATTATGATTCCAAGATGATCATTCAGTAAAATTATTATTCTGTTATAGAATTCACTCATGTCTGACAGTCTTTCACAAAACACAATCTTGATATTTTAAACTGTATTTTCTCCATTCAATTCATAATTAGAATACTTTTTTCTTACTTTCCTTTTTCTCTAAGGACTCTCAAATATGTCCTTCTCTTCTTATATCCCTATCATATATTTGCTTATGAATTTGAAATGGCTAATTTCACAAGAAATATTTCACTCTGAATTATTCTGAAATCCTGCTTTGAACATCAGATACATAACCTAAAATTAATGAATTTATGAAGCAACTTTTTAAAAATTAATATCTTGATTAAAAAGAAACATTTTTAAATTCAATTCCTTTTTGTTGTTTCTAGTTGTTATCATTGTTTCTTGAAGTAAAAGTCCTAGGAATTTTATCTTCAGTAAAATATTGAATGACTATTGACTTCATTACATACTAGTTCCAGCAATTAAATGTCTGAATTTGGGCATGTGTTACAAGTCAAGAGTAATAGGGCAGGAGTCACCAGAATTTTAACTGTCTCAGAAAAGAACACAGGAAATTAATATTTTTGTTACAGAACTGTTGTAAAAGAAAACAACATAAAAGGACTTCTCCCATAGTTTTTACTTCATAAGACTGAAAACTGAAAATCTTTTCTAATTCTACTTAATTTTAGCAACCAGTTTGATTGAAATAAAATTGCTTTTAAGCCACTGAAACTGCAATAATGCTTAAAATTTTTATCCTTGCAGCTCTTGATTTAATGAATTATTATCCTATAGTAGTTTCTGCTAATCTAAAAATAAATTTCAGAAAATGTTCAGTAGTTTCTAGTTGAAAAGAAACTTTCTTTTGAAATCTATACATGCACACATTTTACAGTGGTTAGTGGTATATTAAAACTGTCGCTTCTATTTATTCATAGAAGTTATATATATTTATTTCTCTTGGAATATCATTTCAAAATGCAGCATGGCAATCCACAACATTCTTCTGGTCACACACAAATAAACCTGAGGTACTCTTATCATCAGTAAATGTAGTTTGGAAGCCTTAATGATAACTTAGTAACTAGCTTGGGTTAAACAATTAGCTAACTGCCTACTTTGAGATATTTTTTTATTTCTGTCACTTTTTTACCCCAGACATTTTCACCAGTGCAGGAATACTACAATAGATAAAAATTTCTAATGACTTTTCAAATACAATTTCCTAAAAAAACTTGTCCTACAGACTTAACAGAAAAAACTTCTATTCTTTCAGCTAACATTTTTTTCTTTCTCTTTTTAAATCTGTATTTGCATTTTTATTATAAGAAATTACAACCACTCTAGAAAATAACTAGAGGCACAAAGTTTTATTGTTGTCAATATCACCAGTCCATTTTCTCCCTTCTGTTTGCCTTGAGACATTGATCTTCACCTGTATTATCTTCTATTTCTTTGTTCAAGCTCTGGTGATTTTGTTAACTTTTTTATTATTCTCTTGACACTGATTTTTCCTTTAGCTCTGTTTTTTTCTTTGCTTGACTTGCCACTTTCTTCTCCCATCAAAACTGTCAGACATCTCCTCAGGCCCCAGTATCCTAATTAAAACTGTGTATTGATGTACTACTTAGTTTCATTTAGTAGTACATCAATAGAAAGCAGGTAGAATGGCAAAGTCTCTCTGAGAATTCTGAGGTGTTTTGTATTGATTTAAATTACTTCCTACAGAGTAACTTTGTACTTTATCTGATGTAGGACATAATATACTCTCTCTGGAGCCATTAATATGATGTTGCTTTCAGGTATTATGGTCAAAATTCTGGTCAATTTTTGCAATAGGGAGCTTCAGGGATGAGAAGCATACAGGCAACCCTGGCTCTCTTTTCCTTTTTTTGAAACCAGTGTGAGACACTGGAAGAATTGTTGGCTTGAAATATTTCAAGTGCATGTTTTGGTGAAGGGACAGGTTAAGTCTTTACCTGGTGATGCAGGGCCCTGCTCCACACACCTCTCCCACCCCACCTCACCCTGGAGCCCAGCCCCACAGTGGCTGTCAAGCCCTGGCACACTGCAGGCAATGCTCTACATCTGCCCCTGGAGCCCCTAACCCAGCTCCCCGGTGACCACCAGACTGGAACCCCCACCTGGGGGAAGAGCTCAGGAAAGCCCAAGGATTCTTAAGAGAAAGCACGAGGCAAGCACATGTTGTGTCTCTATTGTCCTTGGATTGGATAGCAGAATCCTACCAGAATTGAAGAGGCAGTAGCTATACCTTGCTTTTCTCTCTTTTCTTTCTTTCTCTTATTTTCTACTCCTAATTTCCTCTTCTAGAAATATGGGTAATTTAAGTTTGTATGGGTTGTTCGCTAAGTCATTCAGTGAACTGAATGAGAGAACTGAACCTGCTTTGAACAGTTTAACAACCTGTACAGAAGAGAAGATGTACTTGACCCAAGGCTTAGAATTCACCTGAAACTCTGTTGCACAAGCCAGGTTTGGAGATGCTTTCATTTCATGGTTTTTCCAAACTGAGATGAGGAGAACATGTTAGGTCTAGACACTAGCGTCATCAGCTTAGGAATCCAGACCCCTGAAACAGTATCCGATCTCTGTACAGGCCACTTTATTTCTGAATACTCTCCTTTTTTTACTTCTATTCTCCACTGCAGCTGGTGCTTCATAATGAAAGAGATTTCTGATGGTTAGCAAAAGAAGCTGGAACTACCTGTGACCACAGATTTAACAAGACCTAGGATTAGAGAAATTAAAGTATGGGAAAGACTGATTATTTTGCTGTAGTGAGTATACCCTTCTTTCCATTAAGAAAAGGGTTTGTATATAAGAAAAAAACGTGATAACCTAGAAGAACCTAAAGGATGAATTATTTGTGCAGGATTATACGCAGTAGCCTCATTGTGATTTAGTTGTGTTATACTGAGGGGAAAGGAGGAGCCAAGAACTTGATATACATAAGATATTACGGAAAATATTTGCTCATCTTTTCATCTTTCTCATTTAGCAACATCAATTATAAATCTGAATTGTCAGAAAGTAACATTCAGCGAGATTTTTTTAATGTTCTAAGATCTAGGAACAGCTTAATGACCCTTTTCCATCACAACAATTATCCTTTCTCAAGATGGTACTGATCCAAATCACAATAGCACCTTAATTCCTTGTCATTCAAGCCAAGTACAGATCACAAAGCTGCTCTGTAGCTGCTGTTCATCCTCAAAATCTCACCAGACAAATGACTGAAGGAATTTGGAGAGTGAACTGTTTTTCTAATTTTTGTTGTTCTCTTAAAATGCAGATGCAGTAAACAATGCTCATTTTTAGCTATTTGTTAACTAAACTGTTACTAGAACAAGATTCCTGTACACTTCAGGCTCGTTACTAAAATTGTGAAGAAGCCTTAAAAATTACCACTTCTACATAGCAAAGGTTACACTTCAAAGCATGTCTTCTAGCAGTACTTTTTTCCCACCCTGAGAGTTCATTTATGGAAGTGCAGTTTAGCAGAATATATGAAATACAGATTTGACTAGGAGACTAATTGTATTAGGATCTCAGCTGGATACTTTTTATAGCGTTTTTATGGTTATGTTGAAGCTAAATACAGAGTATCTAGTTGGGGACTTACCATCCCCTATAAGGTCAATTTACTCAATAGTGAGGATACTCCTGGGACAACTGTAATGTAGTGGGGCTATTTATAATGTTGAAACAGTCATTTGTGAAATATACTCTCCTTATATAGCAGTAACAAAGATACTGAAGATTCTACTGAATAAATGTTCTAAAAATGTAATAACAAGGCCTAAAATCAAGTCACTGACAATCTGCATCACGCTGAACATCTAATTTTTCACAGAATTAAAAGATATACAAACAATCCTATCAGTGAGTGTGCTGAATATTTCTGTCCATATAATTTAAAATAATTAATTAATGTGGTATTAAAAAAAGAAGTCCGAATCTTTTGAATATTATTCACTAGCTTTGGTTGAATTAAGCTTTTCCTCTCTAAAATGTTTCTATGTCTGACTATATATCAAGTTGACCATGGTTAGCACCATTTAATTACAGTGACTTCATCAGGAAGAAGAACCTAGGATTATTAATAAACCTAACCTGTTTCAGGCATTATTCTCTTCTCACTTTTCCAATGATTTCCACGAGACTCTCTTTTTTTGAAAAACAGATACTATGATTTATTGACCAAGGTGATTATATCAAATTATGTTAAATTTTCTGTGTGGTCTTGGGAGAAAAATAGTTTTTAATGCCTATTGGAACAATAGCTTATTGGAAATTCTAAACAGAAACTCTCATTTAGGTCTAAGCTTACCTGTATCATATGTGCTGTATTTATTTTTTTATTATTACTAATTGAAAGTTAGGCATTAAAAAAGTCGACCAAAAATTTGGAGCAAAATTTCTGGTTTGTGTGTTAGATGTTAGAAGGAATATCTAGAATCAAAGTGAGAAGCAGAGGACTGGAAAAGTATTATACCTACTAGCAGGAAGCCTTGGAATTCAAAACATTGTTTGAAAATAGGACTGTAATTATGCTTTGAAAAGGTTATAAATAACAGCTTCAATTTTTTCTGAACATATAACAGATTATTAGAGAACATGTATGCCACAGTCACCAGAGTTCTATCCTGTTTGGTAGAGAATGTTTAAGTGCAACAAAAAATATTAAAAAAATATATAAAAATTTGCCTACAGATTTTATGGAAGAAAGAGTAGGGCTCTACTCTAATACTAAAAATACTAATAGAATTTTTGCAATCTTTTTTAATGTTAAAAATTCAATATAAAGTAACAGTAATAAAATGAACTGTCTTTATGTACATTTATGGATACATTTGTAAAGATGTATGTATATACATATATGAATATGCATCATGACTAAACATTCTTGCATTGCAGACAATTTTGTGAAAGAAAGCATAAGCAAAACTTTGTGTCACCAAAAATCAAAAACTAGGTTAAACTTTCTATCGGAATACCTGGGCTATGGTGGGTTCTTCAAAAGAGGTACTACCTGTTGCCAAGGACCCTTTTTTGTAGTTCTTCCAGACATATTTCTCAGCAATCCTATTTTTCTTTCTTAGAGGACTTAGCCATATTTTTTTCCCTTATTCTCATTCAAAGAGAATTTTGCAAGAATGGCCACTCGTTTTTCTTGACAGGATTAATGCCCAGAAAAAAATTCTTCACATTAAAATGATGAGCCAACAAAATCCCAATTTTATTGCACAGACATCATTACAGCTCCCTAGCAGCTGTCTTGCTACTATCAATATATAGCATGGTTGTAATCAAAAAAACAGGTTGTTGGTGTTATTTAGCCTAATGTCTCCTTCAGAAAATACGCAGTGTAACTGTATGGACTCACCAGGAATATTGTGAGCAGTTTAGTCATCACAATATAAGAAAGACATTGAGCTATTAGAGTGTCCAAATGAGGGCCATGAGGACGGTGAAAGGGTTTGTGGGGAAGCCATATGAGGCTGAAGTCACTTGGTCCATTCAGGTTGGAGAATGAGGAGAGACATCATTGCAGTTCAAACTTCCTCATGAGGGGAGGAAGACGGGCAGGCACTGGTCTCTTCTCTGTGGTCAGCAGTGACAGGACCCAAGGGAACGGCCTGAAGTTGTGTCACTTGTGTCAGTTGTGTCTTGTATATAAGTTAAATATAAGAAAAATGTTCTTCACCCACAGAGTGTTTTGGCACTGGAAGAGGTTTCCCTGGGAAGTGGTCACAACTCTAGCCCGACAGAGCCCGAGATTTGGGCAATACTCTCAGGAACATGAGGTGATGCTTGGTATTCCACTAAGCCTTGTTAAAAGTTCATTTTGAAGTTCTCAAGTTTGATCTAGAGAAGAAGGGATCATTGAAGAAATAAAGGAAATCAGTAGATTATTTCTTCTCTCTCTATGACTTAAATTTCCATGATTTCATGTTAGTTCTCAGGGAAAAAAATCACAAGTTTCTATTGTTTGTTTCTTTTATTTCACACAAACATTTGGTCTATCAACTTGCAGAAAATCAGAAACTGAAATGGAATTTTTTCAGGCTTTCATGTACAGCCGTAGGAAAATATAAAAGTAACTATTTTTTATAGTTATGCAGTTGAGAGAGATGAGAAACTTGGAGGTTACTAGAAAGAAGATGACCCATTCGTTGTATTTTTAATTTGGTTCTAGACATAGGTATTTCTTATATTGTGGAATAGTAAGGTCATGAGTAGTTAAAAATGGTCAAAAGCAAAACTTTCCACTAAGATTTTTATATGACAAAACCCCCAATTACTTAGGACATTTCACTCCTGCACTCTTATAGGTCTCTCTCCTCTCACTTGGAATGGTAATGTCAGAGCCAGAAACAGCTAAAGTTAACGAAAGCTTGATTTCACAAACCTGTCACTCCCATGTGCTGTCTAAAAGATGGATTTAGCTTAATTAATCTAACCAGAAGAAGATACTGATTAATAACAAATTGGCATAAATATACTCATAACTTACTTAGATGGAAGTCATTATGTTCCTCAAAATACAAAGGCATATCTTTAAACTATTTTCTCAATTGTACTTAAAATTATACTAATTATTAACTTCTACCCAGCAATATTTCAGTTGCAAAGCTGTAAGTTGGGCTATATTCTGTCTCTACTTGCACCTGACAAAATGTTCATGACTGTAGCAGTTTCAGTTTGAAAACTGGGCTGAAGCACCAATTAATGTAGTGTGTTTGGTTTACCATGCAAATCACAGCCCCAATTAATGTGGTGGGTTGAGCGCTGGTCAAATGCCAGTGCACCCACTAAAACTACCTACTCATTTTTCTCTGTGAGATAAGGATTAGGAGAAGAGCAAAGCAGGCTCAAAATTTTAAAGGGTACAAAAAAGCTTTATTAAGAACTAGAAGAAGAATAATGATCAGAATAAACCTTTAGAAATCTTTTCTTCCTCCCAACTCCTCTTCCCGCTGACAAGGTAAAGAGAAAAAAACTGGGATTTTCAGTCGGTTTACCACTTCAAAATAAATCTTTTTGTCAGTTTGCTTAGGGAAAGAAGTTTCTCCTGCCATGCCATGTAGACTTTTCCACAAGAAACAGTTTTCTTGTGGCTTTAATTTCACAGCAAACCAGCTCGCCCAGGAAAGGGAAATCTGTTCATTATGTAAAAGTCCCTCCCATTGACTTGGAGATGGCCCTAGAAAAGAGTTCATTCTACAACCCTCAGCGTATGGGGTGCAATTTTAAGGATGAGCTATTTTAATATAGAAGCAAAGGGTCTCTTTTTCTATCTCTAGGAGTAAATGTTCTCTTCTTCTACCGCTGGAGCAAGGGTTCTCTTCTCTCTCTGTCCAAGGTTCTCATCAGATTACAACTACTTCAGCATCTGCTTGCTTCAGCATGGGTGCCTTTGCTCGGAGACTGCAGTTTGAACTTTCCATTCCCCCATGCATTTCATGAATTATAGGGAAATAGTTTGATGGATCATTGTCCTCAACATGGCTTTATACAGGAATTTCAGCCTGAGACATGGGCGTCTTGTTATTCTCCTCTGGGCTTCAGCTCCTCCTCCTTCACTGACCTTAGTGTCTCCATGTTACATGCCTCCTTACATGCCTTCACATTTCTTTTTCTGACTCTTTGGTGATTCAGGAGAAGACTGGCGATTTGGGAGAAGATTGGTGTTTAGAGATTCATTGTCTTTTCAAGTAGAATGTTTCAGCACTGAAAGGGTTAACAGACAGGCATGCAAAGTCTCTCACTGACTGGACCAGGATGGCAGTGACCATCCCAGCTGCATGGCTGCTTTTCGGCCCCAGCCCACAGGGCCACCTCCACAGTGCAGATTGCAGAGCCGCCTTTGCTCTCAGCCACCTCAGGTGTCTCACAGCACCAGAACAGTCCTCAGCAGGATGGCTCAGAGGCTGCTTGTGGCTGGAAAGGGCCCAGCCCAATCTGGACCCTACAGAGCTGGTCCAGCCTGGTCCGGAGCCTACAGAGCTGTCCCAGCCCGGTCTGGATCCTACAGAGCTGGTCCAGTTTGATCTGGAGCCTACAGAGCTGGCCCAGTTTGATCTGGAGCCTACAGAGCTGTCCCAGCCCGGTCTGGAGCCTACAGAGCTGGCCCAGTTTGATCTGGAGCCCAGTGGAGCCAGCCTGGCACACCGACTGCAGAGGGAGGCTCAGCCATGACACATTTCAGCAGCTCACACCACAGTTTTGGCTTTCCTTCCCGCTGCCATCCAGGCAGTCAGGCCATGTGGGCTTACTGGGAAGGGGAGGGAAAAGGCTCTTTTGTAGAAAATAGGAAGTAAAGAAAACTTTTCAGAGTTTTCTCCCCTCTTAAATATGATTTATAGAGGCATGTCCAGCTTCTCTAATTGGTTTAACAGAGTATCAATATTCAGAGCTAGCTAGCTATTGGTTCTGTCAGGCACGAAGGAAGCTGTAATGTTCTTTACAGGAAAAAATCACATCAAAGGAAGCTATAGTGTTATTTACAGGGAAAAATTAATTTGTGGCTGATAGATTTTCTCCTTAACTAAAAACCAAGCTATATCAAACCACAATACTGTCAACAATTAAATTATATTTACCTTCAATGAAAATTAGGATGAACCTTCCATCTTGCTTAATACAGATATATCCACTTGTACAGACACAGTAGTCCTTGTCTTTCTTGGTAGCTCTTCTAGTAGCAAAACTGTTGTGAATCAAACCTTTCAAATATGTAAACATAAAGGGCCATTACTCATGTCCAACTTACACTATGGGCAGCATGCTGTAGGCCTAAGGCAGCCCTAAGCACCATGAAGCTTGGAACTTCATGCCAAACTGGCATTACTTCATTACTTAATGGTGATTATGAGGCCTATGATGTGCCATGTCATTGTCATTGTGCCATTTTCCTGAACTGTGACTAAAGCTTGCTTTTGTATGGTCTGCGGGATATTAGACTTTAGAAAATTTAGATCAGAAAACATGTTTGATTCTCTTAGATCCTATGCTGCTTTTTGCTTCCAAATCATTACCAGATATTTACTGAAAAGAGAGTAGATTATTTTTAGATCCTTTTTAAAAATTCCTCATGCCATGTTTAGCCTTCCTTTTTCTCTCTAAAACAAACAAACAAAAGCAAACCACATTATCAGTTGGCAATCAGAGGGGACTGAGAAAGCACTTATATCTAGTTTGAGTTTGCTTCTTGTTGCCAAAGGACATCATTCAGAGAAAGGCAAGGAGAATTGCTAGAGAGAATTTATGATCATTACTTTTGGAGCAGTGAGAGTTCAATGGCATGCTGTGAGACCACATGAGCTGGTTCCCCAATATTTTTCTTGTGTTTTTAATCAATGGTAATGTGAAGATAAGGGAAAAGAATTTGTGTAATGTACCTTGGTGCTGCAGTCACTTGAGACAAATGATCTTGAAAGATGGACAACTGATGGTGAAATTTGTAACTGTTTATATGCTGAGCCAAAAGAGGGAACATGAAATGTTAGCACTGAAACTGTAGGGAGAACACTGTCTTACAGGATCTCAGAAAATGTACCAGCCTTTGGTTCAGTCACAAAATCTTTCCCTAAAAACTTGTACAAATTTATGACAATGTATTTCCCTAACTGCAGGGTAGAGAGAATACTTCCATCTGGCCACAAGGGTGATGAGGAAAATAGTACTATTAGTCTCTCTTTTATGCTCTTTTGTAGTGGGCTGTGCCACTTAAACTTAAGAAAGAAAACCAAAGAGTTTTTTGTTTGGTTTGGTTTTTTTTTAATAACTTCAAGACTTTAATTGACGTGCTGACTCCAGGAAAGTGTGTTGTTCAACTCTTACTCTTTCATCAGGATCATATGTAATTTGTTTTGAGAACTGACAGCCAAGATATCTACCTGCTGAACTAAAAGATAGAAAAAGTCTAAGGAGAAATATCTGGAAAACATGAGAAGGGATTCATGAAAGAAGAGATGAGGAGGAAGGGGGAAAGCTAACAGACTGACTATCTATTCTCCTCATAAAGGCCAATCTTGCTTTAGAAACTAGGTGTGTACTGGAAAGTAAAAGGATGTTTGCTTAAATTTCATTTCACCACTACAAATTTTGTGGACCAATGTGGTCCCAAATGGCAAATAAGATAATAATAATAATAATAATAATTAAAAAAAAAAATCTGTAATACTTTACTAAAGAAGCCAAAATACTGAACAAGAAAAAGAAACAAGTCCAAATTCAGGACCAGGAAGAAGACTCATCTAGACATGTTTTCTTAAGTCTCCACGCAACTTCAGTTTGCTTTCAATAATGTCTGTATGTACACCAGGAATAAGAGAGAAAACACGCCTTTAGTTCTCTTTATCTAACATGAAAGTACACCAAGGCTTCATACCTGTGAAATACAATTATTTTGGAAACTCATAGTGCTGTAATTCTCATAAATACTTTTGTAGTAATGTGTGCCATTACAAATGCTGAAAAAAAAATGCTATAGGGAATGCATAATGTCTGCTATCACAACTGTTCCATTGCAATTGTATTTGAAATAGGACATGCTTCAGCAATTCTAAAAATTAGACTGCTATACACAAAGGAATTATCTTCTTTTTTTTTAACAGATTTTTCAGTATAAGCTACACTTAGGAACCTAATGTTATTATTTAAGAATAAACAAGTGTTTTGTCATTCTTGATATATTTCTGATTTTCATGAGACACTTCTGCTGTTTTGAAAATAAGATTTTCTTGTCCTCATGGGACATACAAATAAGCACACTCTGAGAGTTTTACGATTCTGATGCTTTGTGCATATTTCCTGTGACAAACAAGTTATGGTATAGTGACAGCAGGATGCCTGCATAACCTTACTTCTCTATATAGACTATCAGTGAGAGCTACTGTGAGGCAGCCTTGGATATGACTTGGAAATTTTTGCAGTGAATTACTTAAAGGATTAGACTGTATATGCAGCACACTACTAAGTAACAGAAGTGAATGTTTCTTCATGTAAATATTTGGCATTTTGCAACAAATTAATAATTTGATTTTAGATAACTGGAAGGTAGTTTACTTTCTTGCATTTGTATTCCTAGGACTTGAACTTCTCTGGTATCCCTAATGAGCTGTACCAAACAAAAGTGAGGCTGACCTTGACAGGGTCATAGGAGGTATGATGGAAAGCTTGCATCCTGATTTGTTTAAGCAACATGTGGCTGATTGCAAAAATATACAGAAGAAAAGACAGAAATGAGGGAAAAAAAGAAAATTATTCTGATTGCATTTGGTAGATATTTTTGGCTTCAAACTGAGACAATATCATATCTGTAGTTTCCCAAATGGTGTTGATAGTAAGGGTATGTCATAAGGTTTGTCTGTCCCCTGTAGACCTAATAGATTCATGATCAAAGAAGAATGTGTGCCTATTTTATATCACTTAGAGCAGAGTGAGATTTCAATAACTTTTCAATAACTCAAATAGCAGTTTTAGAGTAGTGAATTTATATCAAGATGTGTGTGTGACAATACAGGAAAAGAGTAACTTTGGTATGTTGAACTATTGAACAGACATCATCACACACTGCAGAGATTTCTGTACTCCTCCACTAGGATGTTGAGGTCCTTTTCCGTAAAGCTGCTTTCCAGCTGGGTGGTCCCAAGCATATCTTGGTGCAGGAATTTTTACTTCCCCTTATTGAACTTGATGAGGTTGCTGTCCACCCATTTCTCCAGCCTGTTGAAGTCCCTCTGGATTGCAGCATGTCTCACTGGTGTGTCAGTTTTGTGTCATGAGCAAACTTGTTGAATTACACCTTTCCCCATTATCCAGATCAGTATAGGTGATAATAAAGAGGATCGCACCAGTATTGACTGTCAGTTTACACTGATGACGCCTCCACTTAGATTTTGTGCTGTAGATTATCCCACTCTGGGCTCAGCCATCCAGCCAGTTTTCAATCCACCTCACTGACTGCCCATCCAACCCATGCCTCATCAGCTTCTCTAAGGATCTTAGGGGAGACAGTGTTGAAAGCTTTACCAAAGTCAAAGAAGACAATATTGACTGCTGTCTACTCATCTAGCAAGCCAGTCATTTCATTGTAGAAGTATCAGATTCTTCTGCTCACCAAAGTGACTGAAATGAGAACTTATAAACAGAGAGGGAGAAAAGGTACATAAAGCAAAGTACAGTGCTGTTACAAGAAGTACATTTAAACTAGAGATTGGAAGAAGTTTTGTATTACCAGAAAGTACACTGAAGCTGTCCATTACATATAGAGAAAAAATATTTTCTATTTTTCTTGTTTCCCCTCTTTTTTTTTTCTTTTTTTTTTTTTTTCTTTTTAATAATATAACTTGAAACTGCGATTGCAATCAGGGAGTAGAATTCCCAGGTCAATCTCAAAAATAGTCAGGTACTGTATTTCCATGTTTATAATCTGCAGATTAAATTTTTTTAGGCAGAAAGCATGCCTAGAGTTCATAGTGATTGGTGCCAACCTGAATATTCAGTTAGTGTGATGCAAAATACGCAGCCTCCTCCACACTCCTCACTGTTGCCTTACTGTCCTTTATCCCTCACAACCTTCTGCTCCTTCTATTTCAATAGTTCCTCTCACTATAATTCTGCTTCCACTTCTTATTTGGATTATCTCTGGTTTTATTTTTAAATAAAAATCCAGCATGAGGAGTAAAGGTGCAGTGAAGCTTTAATCTGTTGCAGAACATGTGAGTCAAGGCCATTGAAAGATGCAACATTTTTCATTTTGTTTCACTTGTTCTCTCCTCTTTCAATGCAATGTATGAGGACAATAAGCTTACAAATAAAACAGTAAAATCGGCTTTTTGATTTATACATCATTATTAAAAAATATTTTAGAAAATTGCTCTTTCCTTACTGTAGTGTGGTATTTATTGAATTATGATCTAATAAAAATAACTTCTGCTTATGAGAATGCAAATTGGTACAGTGGGTAAAAAGAAGCAACTTGGTTTTGCTTTTTTAAGTTAGTGAGCAATGATTTTTTTAATGCTAGCCCAGAGCTGTCTACATAGCTCTTATTATCGCATTGAAAAGCTAAGCATAATAGCAAAGTCTTCATGTCAGTGAACAGAGCAATGACTTCACAAAAAAAAAATTAATCATAGATTACATATGTTCAGCATATAAATTTAAAGAGAGAGAGAGAGAGAGATATGAAAAAAATACAGTAAGGGAAAACAATTTTATATTGCCAGGGGAGAATCATTAAGATCAAGAGATCTGGCACTGCCTGCCTGTGCCTCTGTGTGGTTGCACACCAGCAGTTACAAAATGGTGTGAAATTAACTCTGAGGGAAAAATATTTTTAAAAAATTATTGATAGTATTAGTGGAGTAAACAACATTCTACTTCCAGAGGAACTGTATTTTTCTGCCAAAACTGGATTTATGACAAATAATAAGCAAGGCTATTATTTGTTTGTTATTATTATTACACATCTGTCTGGGAATCAACCTTGACACGCAAAGAATATAATTTAACAAGCTTCTTGAAAGAAGTCTTATGCATGCTGATGTCATAGCACCTTTTGTGTCCAACTACCTTTTGTGATATGAGGATTATATCGGAGTGCAGTGAAGGGTACATCTGTCAAGGATTGTATAGTACAAAAGCCACCAAAAGGAATAAGATAGCTCCTTTTCATTTCAGTCAGCTTTGGATCAAGTATAAGATGGTTACTGCTGCATCCTTTGGATACCGGCAGGACTTCAGAATTGTGTAACTTACCTGTGCTTTCAGGCCATGTTGTACTGAACTGGGGCGCCAGTGGAGACATCTCTTTATGCCAATTACATATGTTAGATGGTTATAGGGGTTTTTTGCAGACAACTAATGCCTAAATTCTTATCACGCTGTATTGAGGAGCAGTTTAAGCTGGTAGGATTAGCATTTTCACATTTTCTGTACACTTAATAAGGAGATAAACTGTAGTGTTGAGCATGAAGAATATAAGTATTTCTGTCTCACAGCAGCACATTTCTATTTGCAAAAGGAAGATTCTTTTTGTTATTGAGAATGTGCTGTTGTGTGAATCTGCTTTTTAAATTGTATTCATAAATTCAAAATTACTGAAAATAATTCCACACAAATGTATACTTAGGTTGAGTAATTATAATTTTTATTTTATTTCTGTAGTTTTACTTCTCAGAGAAGGTTTTTTTCCAACAGAATTTAAAAGCAGTCTGCTAAGTAGTTACATGTAATTTGACAATATTTTTTTAAGTTGAGCAGTCAGTGCCTTATTTTCTCTCTGTAATTATGCCATAGTCAACAGCGCTGCACATGGTCTTTACTGTATAATTTTCTGATCATTCCCAGAAAATACTGGAGATGTTTGGGCTGCAACCATAGGCCAGATTTCCGGACTTGGATGTCTGCACTTAAAGCTTTAAATCCTTATTAAGGCTCATAGATAAATATGATCTAATTTTCATTCCCTTCGGCCTTTCCATTGATTCATGGCCACTGAATGGTCTTTGAAAAGCCAGTGAAATGTATGTAGAAGTAAAAATACGGATTTAAAAATTTAATTTCAGATGCTTATCTGTGGCCTAATAAAAAGTATTGTGGTTCCCAATATTAACATGACCATCATTATAACTCTCTTTTGAAGGCAGGTTTACTTCTGTTAAAATTAGTGGGACCCATACCAGTGCCCAGTTGAGGAAGGATTTGACATGTTAAAAGGAAAGTATTTAAATGTAAAAAATAATGACTTGAAAGCTATGGTACAATTGTGAAGTTCCAAGAATACAGATAGATAATTTGGTGGGGCGGGGGGGCAGGGGAAAGGTTATGTGTTCATGATAAGGGAATAGATATTCCATTAAACTTTCGTGTGATCCATTCTTTGGCAGGATGTCAATGTTTATAAATGAGTCTTAATTGTAATCCATGTGTCAATATGCAGTCTTTTACAATTCAATCTGACAGCCACTCCAAATCTATGGATTGTCCTGCTAGGGGCTTCCAAGGTCATAGTCCTTCAAAGCACTGTTTGCCAAATTGCTCTGACACACCTCCTGCTGGCAAGCCTACTCTCAGGGTGTTAATATTCCATTACAGAGCCACATGACCTTGAAAATTGATTGCGGGCCACAATAGAAATGTCAAAAATGCTCAGGTAGATGAAGGTAACTGGTGATGATGATGGCAGGGAATCTGTTATGAGAGCCAGAAAATGTCTTCAGAAGAACCAGACATTGCACAGACATTTCCAAAGTCATCCACAGGATGTTTAAAGAGCAATTAAAGTTTGTGGCACAATATGTAAACCATGCAGTTTTGTAATATGATGAGTGAAAGCTCATGTTGAAACCATGAGATTGAGAAGTGCCTGTTACCACTCACATGCCTACAGAATTGTACCTAGAGAGAAAATGTTTTCAACGAGATAAAAGGATGTGTTAAAAATAAAGTCTTAGGTTGTACAGTAACTAATGCTATCAGAAAAATAGTCCAATGTATCAGACTTCATTTTATTTTCACAACTACCTGAAGGCACAAACACTTAGGTATGTTTAAGTTAAAGAACCACAAGATGCAAGTCAAATCAGAATCAGATCCTGTCTTTTTAGCATTCAGATACAATGGAATTGCAAAATCATAGATGTCCTAAAAGATCGACTGGAATTGAGAAAGCTGTTGCATATAGAAACAAAGACACATTTTGAACTTAAAAGCTTGGAAAGTACTTTTTTAATATGGGAATTCAAATGAATTTGGCAATATTATGCCTGCGTCTGTTTTATGCATCTTAAAATTCATGCTGGTAAACTAAATGGGGTCACACAGTTTCTTATTTCTCTAAGACCTCCAAAAGAGATGGTTTTCAGAATTTGAAATGCATGCTTGTTTTCAACAAGACCTAAAATGAGGCAAGTGAGATCAAAGCAGTAAACTGAATATTTATGCAGCAAAACACATGTTTGAAAAGTGAATCATCAGCTAAAACACATAGCATTGCTTGTGGGTCTATTTCATAGTAAAGACATAATCAATATGACAACCCAAGTTAGACCCTGTACTAACAATAACTTCAGAAGTGTCTTTGAACTTTCTTTGTTAGACTATAAAGCACATCATTTGACTTACGGTCCTCCTCAGCACATTAATACAAACAACACAAGAGCTTTAAATCTCATCAACAGATTTATAATTTTAGTAAAACAAATAAGATTGCAAAAAAGGTTTTGCTGCCTTTTCTTTTTTGTTATTTTGTTAAAATATGCCCAAAGTCTAAGTTTTTTTCAAAGATAAACTCCCTGACAATCCACTTCTTATTTTATTAATTTGTGTTCCATAAGTTTTTGTCTGTGTCTTGTCTTTCACTCTCTCTTTGCTACACCTCACCCCCCAAACTTGGCACCACAGTTTCTTAGATTTGAATGCACATCTGCTAAACTTCTAGGTAAGAGAAGTAACTTTGTGTGTGAAAATGTCAGGAAAGTCAGAATCTGAAATTTATTAACCAAGATATGGCAAATGTAAATGTCAGCTTGTGTAACTCTGGGTACTTGAGGTTGCAATAGATTTTTCAGCTGTCTGGGCAATGAAAAGTGAACTTTTATTTCAATGACAATGAAATAGCACTATACCTGATATGAGAAAGTGTTGTAGCTAGAGGGCATATTTCAAGCAAATTGGTTTTTACTTACCTGTGTCTCAAAGTTTTCACGTTAAAAGTAAAGTTAGTTATACAAAAAACACAAAAATGCATATTTTCAATTATTATCATTCATACTTATTTGAACAAATAAAGATGAAGAGTGATATGTTAGCATGTAAACATTAAATATATTAAATCATATTAAATATATTCTTAAATCTTATCTGTAAACTCCTAAATGCTGCTAACTGAAAACTTCAGAACAATTCAGACTCAGGAGAACTTAATGGACATCAGTAGAGAAGAAAGAACAGTAAAAGAGAAACTTAACTCTCCAACCAGCACAGAGAGAAACACAGATATTAAAAGTGAACTCTCAGTGTCGTAGTTTAAAAGCATCCTGGTACTTTAGCACAAGAGAAAAGAAGCAACCACAAACCACAAAAATACTCTACCAACCCAAAAGCAGCGTTAAAGCACAATGTAATCTCTATCAGTATTTTGTTTTCTTCAAAGAAAAGCATCCCATTTGTGTGGTAATTTCAGTGAATATCAGAACAGAGTTTGATTATGGAAATATTAGTCTTTCGTCCCACGAGATGTAAAATCATGTTATAATAGAACAAAGTAAAATCAGCTGAATGCTCAGAGTTGAATATCAAATCAATGGCATCAATCAATCAATCAATCAATGCATTCAAATTTTAAAGAACTCCAACCATAAAACAATGACAACAATAAAAATTTGGTAATTATTTTTCTCTCTCACCTCATATATTCCATTTTATAAACAATAGAGCAGATAACTGTTCAAATCCTTGCCCAGCACCTCCTTTGTCTGTCATGCATGAGTACATGCAGACAATTTACTATTTTGCAAATGCATAGTAGAATGTTCATAGAAATGCTTTTTCCTTTCACAGCTATATTTACTAATTGAAAATAGAATGATGCAGAATATATATTCAAAACATGATACGTCTCATAAAAAAAAAATATATCAGGTTGTCTGTGCTGCTTTCCTACCTACTGTCCTTCAGTTACTGCTTTGGATTTCATTAATGCAGTTAATGGCAAAAATGGCTTTAGTTATTAGCCTCTTACTTTTTATTGCTACTGCCATAATTCCATTTCAACAAAGAGGAATAGTGAAACTAGGAGTGTAGTTTCACTGAAAGATAAAATAGGTCTTGCAAACATCTTTTTTTTTTCTTAGCACAGCTATACACTGCAGTTATAACAATACAAAGGAAACCATCACATAGATAGAGAGCTCCCACCTCTGTGTGCTGAGGCTTATCCACAGATGCACAGAAAAAAACAACTTCTAAAAGAACCTTATAGTAAATGTGATAGTATTTTTTAAAAGTTCACTTCCTTTGTCAAGAGAATAAATAAAGCTTTCCACCCTATTTTACTGCTTAATGGAGGAGCTTTTCTGTTTGATAGTAATTACAGGTGTTCTCAATACTAGATCACAGAGAATAGCTCCAGCTCCTCAGAACTATTTTAAGGTAAACAGATTGTAAGATAACTGAAGTTATATGTGCTTCAGAATGATCAGTAATGCATTCAGAAATAATTTGTTATGAGACAAATCTTATATAAAGTAGTTTTAAAAAAAGTAATTTAATTTGTATCTATGACCTACATACAAATGTCTCTTTAAAATAAGATGGATGATGGCAAGTACAAACAAACATGCACTTTAAGACAAAGAATGCATATAATAAACATTTCATTTTCAATAGATATTTACTAAAAATTCTCATGATTAGTTGACTATTCCCATTTTGTGTCTTCATAAGTCAAGGCAATTACTATAAGAAAAAAAGAATCTATAATAAAATAATTCTTATAGTGCTCATAATAAAGATAGAAGTGTATAGTGGTAAAACACTATAAAATTTTCTACTTAATGGCAATGAAAATGCTGCTCATGCATGTTCATATCAAATGGCCAAACTTAACACTGTAAGTTAGTGGATTTTTTTTTTTTAATAAAGTCATAGATTTTGCTTGAGTGTGAAAACCCTGATTCATTTTTCCTTCTCATTTCACCCCTCTGTTATGTTCTGCAAGACCTGGGAGGGAAAAAAAAAAGATCGGGGTGTGAAACAATAAGTCCAAAGCCAGTTAATAGCTTGTAATTCATTCCACTTTATTTCCTAGACTGGCATCATATTTCAGACTAAATGGTACAACTTTTCTGCATCCATTAAGGTACATGGTTAAGAATTAGACTCAGACTGAAGGGAAGTTGGCAACTGAGATGTCTAAAATGAATACTGAAACCCAAATCTACTCTCATCAATGACTATGTCTGAAGTAATTGACTAAGTGTCAGAAGTACAGACAGCTCTTTATGCCCTTGTTGCTTTGCTCCGGTACAAAAAATAATGCAAATATTTTTAGATAATTCATATTTTCTTCTCTAAACTGGAGAGTATGTGATTTTTCAGCTTAGTGTCTTCTGCACTCATGTAGAAGGAAAAATTCTAGGCTCATGCACTTACTTAGGAATTTCTTCTCTTATGTACATCCATTTGACGAGATACACAAACAGGATTTTATCAGAGATCATAATCTCCAGAGTAAATATCCCAGAATTTACCCTTCTGAAAATATAAAGGGCTTGATCAATTTCACATAATTTGTTTTCTTTCCTGCACAATTTTGTCAGGAGTTGGGTGCTTCACATATTTAAAATATACTTGGTAAGTAGATCAGTCTTTCAGAAAATAAAATTAATCTCTAGTGGCTTTCATAGAATTTATTAAACTGAGAAGGATGCTGATCCTCAACGACTGATTTGAAAACTTGATTTAGACCTGAGACCATTATTTAAAAAGAGGATTATAACACTATCACCATATTGCTAAAATAGGCCATCATTCCATGTGGAATCTGTCATGGTACTGAAATGCCGAGGAGAAACTCAGCCCCCACAGTGGTATTAAACAAAAGTACACCTCATTCCTTCACCTTTAGTAGGCTAAGATACAGGTTTCCAAGCTTTTAAGAAAGAATTTTTAATATAGGCAACTCAATTCCACCTACATTCTATTTTCGGTATTGAAGTCCTCTGTCAGATTGAGCTTGAGCTTGGAACTAGATTACATTAATTGCAAAGCTTTTAATCTTAATTAAGGTTCATGCCTGAAGAAAGAGAGTACCTTCCTATATTTAAATTAAAGCTTAGAAAATAAGAATAGTTTCCAACATGGGGAAAAAAAAGAGAAAAAAAGAAGAAAAAAAAGAAGATCAATCTGAAGCTTTTAGTCAGAGGAAAAACTGGAGGCTGATTTAAGATGTTAAAGAGACTGAGGGCAACAAGCCAAAAACAAGCCTGTCAAATCAATTTTACGACTGGTCGTTTCTGAGAAATTGTTGTCTTCAGATGCACTTTATTTTTGAGCATTCTGACAATAAAATTACATGAGGAAGTGCTTCCTTCCCAAGACCTATTTGTCAAATCATTATTGTCAACACAACCATTTCACGTCCATCAGATTATTCCCTACTTATCAAAATTCTGCACACAATTAATAAATAGGAAGTTTGCATGAAATTGTATAAAATGATTGGAAATAGCTATTAATACTGCTTATATAAGTAAGTTATTTTTAGGCATCATCTCTGGCACTATTTTTTTAAATCATAAATAGAAAACTCTAAAAAACAATGACAATACTACTTTTGTTGAATTTTTGGAGAGAAATAGTAAGTAATGATAGCAGAGAAAATACATTTCTGAAATTTATTTAAATTTCAGTATAATCATATTAAAAATTTGAATGCAAAAAATTAAAGATTAAAATATTATCACAAAATACTTGAGGTTTATGTAACTTGATTGCTGAAAAAATATCTTTATTTGCATGATAACCCTGCTTTTTAAATTCAAATTCATAGTCAACAACAAAATGTCTAATTATATAATAAATTTTAATTACATTTATAAATTTTGATCACTTTTATTCTCCATTTTACAATTAGATCATTTTACTTAAATTGGCCCATTGCATTTTGTGATGCATTTTTAATATACAACTTTACTGTCTTGCATTTTGTCCCATTCACAAAGCGTAAAATTAACTAGAATATAATAACTTTGAAGAGGAGAAAAAAGAAAGGTGCAGTTCAGTAAGATCAGAGGTGCACTTACAGGAGGCAGGAGAATAAAAATTATCTAAAAATACTGAATTTTTGCTGCTGCCATTTAGCACATAGATTAAAAACTGAGCCAAATGTAGTCCTCTAATAACTTGGGTTTGGGAAGTATTGCTGGTTATTGACTCAAAAAACTGTTTCTGCAGTTTATGTGCACGAGAGAAAATGAAAGGTTCCAAATATCAGCAGTTTCAGTCTTAAACTAGTTAAACCTAACTAATTTGACAGCTCAAGCTTCTGTAATATATTAATACATTACATTACATAGATATGATATGTGAAGGAAACCTTGAGAAGTGGAATCGGAAACCCAGATACAGAAGGAAAGTGAGAAAACATATGCTCCTGAATAAGAAATGAGGTAACATAGTTGCCACTTAATACATTTGCAGGAGTTTTTCTAAAGCAAAAATGGGAATTAGAGTTTCCTGCCTTGTCCTCTGTGCGTACCCCTGTGAATGCAAATAGACAAATGGCTTAAACACCACTAACAACCTTTGACATGACACAGAAAACCACTAAACTAAAATCTCAAATTCATTCTGAAGAATATTCCAGAATATCCATAAAGAACTGGCATAAAACTTTCCAGAAAGTTCCTAAGTGTTTGAATTTATGAAACTATTTTATACTCCAGCTGCTTTAACTCCACTACTGACATAAAGACAGTGACCTTGGGAGCCAATTTCTGAAAGGAGTAGCTTTCTGAGATTGAGAAGAATAATGATAAAAAAAAAATTTACAGACTTAATTATCTCAGTCTAATCACATCCAACACACTTCACATATGATTTCCTTTAATCAACGTCTATGTTATACACCATATGAGAAGGTTTCTTTGCTCCAATTCTTGGCTTACATTCTAAAGGGCAGTAAAAATTTAGTTTTACCGATCTTAGGGGATCTAAAACAGGTTTGGAGATGTTGCCCACATAATTAATTTGCTCTTAGCAGATCTATCTGAAGGTTCAGCAGCTTTCCTGAAGAATCCTTTTTCAGCACAAAGTTTATAGAGACTACTGTGGAGTATTGTGTGTATCCAGCACAGCAACCACAACAATCCAAAACTTATACATGTGTAAGATGGGAACTGGGTCAGATGGGCGGGTGTGTACTGAATTACTGGAGTGGCACATTTTACTGTTGTAGTGACTGGCTTTTCATCATTTGGCTGCCTAGGCTGCACGGAATTTTTCCCCCATTTCCACTACTCTATGAATATAGCAATAGCAATAGCAAAAAAAAAAAAAAAAAAAAAAAAAAAAAAAAAAAAAAAAAAGAGCATTTAATTTGATTATTTAAAAAAGAAAAATTAAAAAATTAATACATAAATTTGGAAACTTTCCAGATAATAATGTATGTCTGGGATATGTTAGAATGGAAATTTCAGAGCCTCTAAGTTTTAAGTGAAAAAAGGCCATAACTAAATGGATTTTAATTTCTCCATTGTGGATTAAACCCAAGTCATAAAATGTCACCAAGGACTACAAATATGCTCACTCACAGCATTTGTTACTAGCAGTACTGAAGTAATTTTATCATGTTTCCCACTTAGGAAAACAGCTTACACTCAGCTCAGCTGTGGGAATTGTTGTATTCTTGGCTTTACTTCAAGTGATCTTTCCATTATATGACAGCTGATTCATCACAGATAAATCCCAGACATACCTAAAATATAAATCAAATTTAAATTATGGTAATGTTTGCCATTTTTTTCCCAGAGTTGAAATAAGTTTCCAGTTTTTATTTGAAATGTGAGGGTATTAATGATATTACATTATTTGTAACATTCTATAATAATTGAACTTTCAAATTTTTTGGTTTTTTTCACCACTATTAGAGGCAGCTGAAACTGCCTCTTCCTACTTCAAATTGCTCTTTTACCAGTTTTGGTAATGCATTTTTACCAATTCTTTGAAGAGTTGCTCCAGCTGTAGTTTTTGTTGAAATGTATGAGCTGAAGATAATTGCCATTTTTTATATTGTTTTGTTGTTATAATGTCTCTGTCTTGCCAAGAGTTGCACAAATTGCCTGGTATACATTGAACTCTTATCCAAGCTAGAAGACACAGAACCTTGCCTAGGTAAGGATGTTTTAATATTCTGAGCAAAGGGGATATCTTGAAATTCACTCTGATTTCCATGATTCTTCTTAGGTACATATAAATCCAGCTTCTTTTTAAATAATGTAATGGAGAGTGGGGGTGGCAGCATTTCTACAGAATACGGACTTTTGCTGCTTTTCTTTCTTAGACTGGCTTTGTCATAGTGCTGGTTCAGAAAGAAGTATCCAAATGTTGGAATTTGTGGTACCAAAGGTTTATCTGTGGTTAACTCTCAGAGAAGATTGAACCTTTTGATATCAATTATCCAAGCTTTACCAGAGAACACGATAAATTTTTATGAAATGGGAAAATGGGTTTTTTTAAATTCCTTTAGAAGCATATAAACAAATGAGAAAATTCAAAGCAAAACTCCTCAGACACTACTGAATCCCTGCTGATAGCAAGTAAAATATTTCAAAAGCTAATGCAATCCTCTTTGACTACTCCTCTGAGAAGAAATGGAGATTTCAAAAGCTTAGTTTGAGTCAAAAGTCCAGTTCAATGGTTCATGACCTTTTTAAAAAATCTGGACTGAGTTTTTGCTTTATATTGGTAGAGTTAAATACTACATTTTTTGAGTGTGTAGTTTAATCCTCATGACCTGCATATTTTGATCACTTAGCAACCTTCTTTCTTTTTGGTTTCTGCTCCTGTGGCGTATTTAGAGCTATTTTGGACAAAATTTTCTATATAGTCTTTTCTACTTTTTGCATTTCTAGATGTTGAACCTGTTACACAATTGAAAGCTGAGATATTCCAGAAAATGTCTGTTCAATGTTCATGTAGACAACTACCCAGCAGCAAAGACAAATCATCCCAAAACTCAGTATTCTGTGCAGCTCAGACTTACTGCATTCAGCATTTGACACTGCAAAATGTCCAGCTCAGAATCCCAGGCATTCAAGACTACAGATCTTAAATAAACCTTTTGTAATCTTATTTTTATTTTTTATTTATACTTTTTGGTATAAATCTGCAACAAGCTGAGGGTAACTATTTGTACCAATTAAATGTATTTTCTGCTGCTGAGTAATCAGCTCTATTTTGTCCATGCAGATTTTAGCAGCTGCTTATCTCGCTTTCCAAAGGTGGGTCTTTTAAAAACTGCCAAGTTCTGCAGCCCAAGAGGAGCAAGGCCATTGCAGCTTGATAAACTTATGCCCACTCAGCAGTGAGGCTGACCCTGTATTTTAAATAGGTGTACTCTCTCTCCCCCTCTGTATGTATATATTTGCATGGTTCAATACATATTTACACAGTTCAATACAGATACAAACCACACCATACTAACTCAAATACAACAAGCATGAATAGTCATTCATAGGATCCTGTTCCCCTCCTGGCTGATCAAGGAAAAACATCAGTGGAAATTATACACATACATAAATGGCAGCTTCCTCTGAATCCTAGGATAATGCATGGCCAGCACATCAACGCATAAACCCCTAATGTTCACAGCCTCACTCCAGTTGTTGATACCAGACAAAACCACAAAACCCTAGCCAAATATACGCAGAGACACGACTCCTTAACCTCTTCCAGTAACAAAGCTTAGACAGTCTATCTAGTAGCTGGCCCATGGGTCCCCATATTTCCCCTCTGCTTCATGCCCAGACATGCATTCTGCATGAATGGAGCTCACAAGTAGGGCGATTAAGATCTCTGGCCTTGCTCATAGCCCTCCCTGAGATCCCCTAACTCAGTAGCTGGATCGGATCAATTGTCTCTCCAGTAGTCAGTCTCAACCTCTCTGAACTCTCCTGTATTTGAGTAAACTTATGGCACCCCTGATCCCTGATTCCCATCCTTTTTATTCCACTCATTATCTAGCCTACCCTGAAGTTCTTTAGGAAATTGCAGGCACCTACGTGCACACACTACAGTGTGCCTATCTCTGTCTCTTCTGCTTCTGGCACCGCAGACACAAGGACCCTCTGGCCACTCCAGCTGCTGCACTCAGACTTGCACATGTGCTCGTGCATGCACTACTTTTCTCACTATGGAAAGCAGATAGAAAAGCAGTTTATTTAAAATAGAACGTTGACCTCATTGACCAGTAACAGGCCAGGTCTAGACAAGCATAGATCTCCTTCTTACAAAAGACTAGCCCATTTTATCTCCTCATCATTCTATTTTCCTACTTTTCTAACCACCTTGACCCTTCCCTTGCCCCACCTTTGGCTCCTTTCCTAAACATTTCACTATCTTATGCAGTTCCACAACATTCTTTCTTGGCACAGTGATCTCCCATCTCCCAGACCTGGGGGCTGCCCCCGTGGACTTGTAGTGCCGGGACTCACCAAGCCCACAGGGCACGTGATGTTTTCCTAGGATAGCCCCAGGGGACAGGGGAGCAGGGGCTCATGTCTCTGACTCAAGGTAAAGAGATTTCTCTGGGCAAAATTAGCATTTAATCATGTAAGCTTACAGAATCCACTGGGGGAAATTTGTTGTGAAT